>NC_086092.1:8581964-8916130 GCF_948474715.1 Cydia amplana | reverse complement strand
AGTATGGCCGACATTGAGCGATGTATGTACATTATGCATTCACCGGGGATACCGAAATACTTTGGGACATTAATAAATGGAGTTATATACCATAAAAAATGAGTATAATACTATAATAAATTTAAATTCGTAATATTTTCCACTGTATACGTAAATCACGACAATGTGTCGTCACTGGCAATGAGAACACTTTTAATTTAAAACATTGAATTCACGTGAGATCAAATAACGAAATAATTGTATTATAAAAATAATCATTCATCATATAATTTGATTATTACGTTTTTATTATATTTTTACAATAACAATTTAAGACAGGCTAGAATAAACTGTGGTTACAAACGTTTATTATTAATTTATGTTTGAAATAGAACGCTCCACAATAAATTCTAACGTGTCTTTTAGTTAATTGTAAATGCAATCGTATGATATATAACTCTTTTTATTACAATAAAAGGGGTAACTTACAACAATTTCGTTTAGTTGCCTCATCTCCGATAGCTACCGAATAAAAACTAAAAAACGTGTATAAAAAAAATAACTACGAAATCCGTAGAGCTCCAAAAATCACTGGAGTCCTCAAAACTAAGTACGATCTTAAGTTAGCGGCCTATGCGTCATGCTCGACCCAGCATGCTCAGAAATCATCAAACGTGACTTACAATAAAAAAATCACGTCAAGAATCCCGAATACATTTTCGAGTATTTTATTGTCAAGCGATTTTTGGTGAGAGCAGTGGCGAATAACTAAAGAGGGGGGGGGGGGGGGGGGGGGGCCTAGAACACGCATTTACAAAAACAAAAATGAGTATTTTAGGCCTCGTCTGAAAAATGTACTCGGAACTCCGCCTATACTAGGTACGCTTATGGCAGCAAAAAAGAACTTTAAAATCGTAATTAAAAATATCTTTTTTCCGTATATCCTATCAATTAAACTATATATACCTATACATACGCTAGGCTAGTAATGTACAATTCTGCTGTCTTTGGGGTGAAGACATTTTTAATCTCGTTTCTGGGGATGTGTGTTTTAGAAAACTATCCTTTTTACACTTAGTATAGTCCGAGGTAAATGCCGCTACTTTCTTTGGGACATATGCATCATTTGGCCTTCTATGTACCAATTGTATATGAGAGTACCAAGTGACTGACAAAAACAAACAAAAAACCTAGTACAGATGAGCTTGCAGAAAAAAATACAAATAAAAACATGCTTTCTATTTTTCTCCAATATAATAAATACAAATTCATCTGTAATAGGTTTTGAACTAGCCATACACAAAAAAAACATAAAAATTGTACAGGTAATACAGGTATACAAAAATAAAAACGATTACTTTTTTGACAACAGTCCAATTTAACCAAATATTTAAGTACAGAACTTTTAAAATGACTTTAGTAACTCGTCACTGGGTAAGAAAATAAAAACCGTTTTTATCAAAAAATATTAAGGCAACTATGTGTGTATCTTTATAATTACTAGATTTTAAATACAAATATATTTTGCTTGAGTGCCATATGATTTAATAACAACACTTTATAAATTACAACAAAAACACAAAATAAATAAAAAATATATCAAATTCTAATTAACGTATTTGATCATATTTATTCGGAATTTTCTAAATATTCAAGATTTAAACATGTCAATAGTCAATAAAATTCAATTACAAACATTTCGTAACGGTCAGCGATCAAAAACATGTAAACACGTTAAGCCCGCTTTTTGTGAAGGTTTTTATCAATCAAAACATCAAACTCTGATCTGCCACAAACTGTAGAAATATTTTTACGCAATACCAACTTGGTTTCTAACATTTCAAGACATTGCTATACCCGATATAGTAATACTCTAGCAATGCCTTAAGGACACCCAATTTCAAGCCGATATTTCAACTGAAAAAAACCTAAATTCATATTTACATATAATTGAACGCGGACCGTTCCGATACGTTTGATTTGAACTTAAATAAATTAAAGAAATACACACATAGTCGTCGAGCGAGGGCAAGCCTATACATTAGCTTTTAGCACTTTAATAATGCCCTAATCCGGCCAATATTTAGGATTTAGGGTCCACCCCTGTGCCTTCAAGGCTTAAATCATATAATCATAGTACGAGATACTAACACAGTCCCTTAGCAAAACACATTAGTGTTCAATAATCTATTTAAATTAAGTTTACCGTGACAATGACATATGGCTATAGGTTATCCTTGTCACTAACTACATTTAAATAGCTTCGTTGGCTACCTCAAACTTCAAAACAATATATTATTTGCAACTCGTCTCATTTGGCAAACTTTGAAATGCACTTCAAATATAATCAGTAAAAATTAATGTAAGAATAAATACACTAGATGGCATTTTAGGGTGCCCGGGGTCTAAAACATAAAATGAGGAGTGTCTTTTCAAAAGGGTTTATTTTTTTCTTAGCGGTACTTCTAGAGAGAACCTTGCTCAAGAAAACTTAAGGTCCAATTTAGAAATAGATTCCCAGAAAAAATAAACCCTTTTGAAAAGACACTCCTCAAATGTCATCCAGTATACTCTTCGTCGCGATTTTTTTTAATTACCTTTATATTAAATTCTATTTGATATTAAGGTGATAATTGCGCTTCGGGGGCAAGAATTTCTTATCTTTATACCCCTTTTAAATGCGAACGCACATGTGCGTTTTCGGCACTGAACATTTTTAAGCTTGACCATAGAGAAAAAAATACATAGAGTGCTCACTCCATACATCAGTTTTAGTACCAAAAAGACTATTAGCATCTAGCGTCGAGTAGCGGAACTATCAGTACTGCTACTTGACAATAGATGTAGCACCGACCTGAAAGTCTTATGCTGTTGAGATAAGATTTTCCGGTCGGTGCTACATCTATTGTCAAGTAGCAGATGTAGACACATGTATGATGCTAGATGTAGACACTGAAATTAATAGTCTGAACTGATGTATGGAGTGAGCACTCTTGTCTTACTATATTTCTCTATGGCTTGACCTAGCGAGCACTAAGTCTTAATACTTTAGTTTTACGCTTTTCAAAGTGCATTCCAAAGTGGCACCGAACGGGACGAGCGACAAAGCCTCGCCTGGAGTTGAAGCCGCACTAGCTGACCACCGGGGAACCTTATCGTCTGTGTGGTAAGGTTCAGAATGGTCAGTTAACGGTGTGGTGTGTGTGGTGGGGCGCGCGACGCGGGTGCGCGGGCGCGGGTCGCTATTGCGGGGGCCCGGAGGGGGGCTGCCCCGGGAGCTGCCCCATGCCCTGCTAAATAACAAACATATTATTATAATAAGCTTTGATGAAACAAAAGGCTGTTTCTTTTCCTACCTAAACCTCATTTTTTTAGCATTAGAAATAAGGTAAACAATCTTGATGTGCCTTTTAATTGAAAAACACATTTTTAAAATAAGTTACGGTAAATATGTAACAATTATGAATCTAATACGATCTTTTATTGTCTTCTGCTTTCATAAGTAATAGTTATTGATTTTTAAAAAGTGTTTTTCAATTAAAAGACATGTCAAAATCGCTTACCTTCTTTCAAGTTATTTCTAATGCAAAAAAAACGAACTATAAATAATCTTGATTTCGTCGGGTGACAAGCAAAACTCACTAATTATTAAAAAAAGATTTAAACAAAAATCAACCTTCTTTTAGTACTAATATGGTTCACTATGTCTTCGATCTTGTGGTGATAATTAGTGAGTTTTGCTTTTACCTGACGATACGTTTTATTGAAAAATGCTTTAAAAAATTACTTATGAAATCAAAAGACTGTAAATGAACATTATACTATATTATTATGCTATATTATTTATTTATTTAATTAAACTTTATTGGACACATTTACACAAAAAGTACAAATGGCGGACTTAACGCCTTGAGACATTCTCTACCAGTTAACCATTGGGCTAAACATACATATATCATATTAAATATATTAAAAAACGGGTCACTCACGTATTTTAAGTCGAAAAACGCTCGACATGTTTGACGCAGTTTGCGCCGGTCCGTCACCGTAAACGCAAGCTCCTGATGACACTTCTCGGTACGAAGTGAAACATGTCGAGCGTTTTTCGACTTAAAATACGTGAGTGACCCGTTTTTTAATATATTTAATATGTCTTTGTCACACGGAAGTTTTGTTATCAAAATACATATATCATATTATATATTATTATACATTTGTTACATATTTGCTGTAGCAGAAATCTGTTCAAGACATTGTTATCTGTATTGGGGTGTATATTACAGAGTATTTGTATTGTATTGTATAGTACTCACCGGCATGGGTTGGTAGTGGTGTAGGGGGGCTGCGAGCAGTTTGGGCGCCTCTTCCGCCTTCTCTTCCTCGCGTCGCTTCAGACATGCGGCTTTGGGGTTTAGGTTACGCTCTGTAAGTACACAAAAAAGACACATTTTTTTTTTCTTCCTCGCGTTGTCCCGGCATTTTTGCCACGGCTCATAGGAGCCTGGGGTCCGCTTGGCAACTAATCCCAGTAATTGGCGTGGGCACTAGTTTTTACGAAAGCGACTACCATCTGACCTTCCAACCCAGAGGGTAAACTAGGCCCGTATTGGGATTAGTCCGGTTTCCTCACGATGTTTTCCTTCACCGAAAAGCGACTGGTAAATATTAAATGATATTTCGTACATAAGTTTTGAAAAACTCATTGGTACGAGCCGGGGTTCGAACCCGCGACCTACGGATTGCAAGTCGCACGCTCTTACCGCTAGGCCACCAGCGCTCTCACAAAAAAGACACATTAAATTAATAAAATTAAAATCAAATTGAGAGTGCACGAAGTGTAGCCGCCGCGAGCACTCGAGCCTGAGAAAGGACCCCCGAAGGGCCCGAAACATGTGTCGCCGATAGCGACCAATAATTCAAGTGAGTGAAACCGTTGTCATCTAAACAGTTTAAAATATGTCTCACGAAAGTTTAATTTCGAATACTCATCAACACCATTGTTTATTAAAATAGTAATCTTCAAAAAACATTCTTCACAATAAATTCAGGTGAGCCTGGGTAGCCTTTCAATTTGAGAGCCTTGAGAAATTTTGAGCTAAATTTAACTTACAGCCTTTTGGACCCATTTCCTTGAAATGTTAGAACATTATATGTAATTTAATTTCAAAAATCGAGTTACATAGTAGAAAATTCATTGATTAATTAATTATAATGCAAAGTTGTAATCCGGGAGCCCCCGCCAAGACGAGACAAATGGCAAAAGGCAGTGCAGTTTTCTCGGCACGTTTCGTCGTATTTTCGAACCCTCGTAGTTTCGGCTTGGATAACATATAACAGACACATGAATGACGCGTGACTCACCTCTGACTTGCTGCTCCAGCGTCATGATGACTTCCACCGCCATGTTCAGGATCCCCAGCTTGGTCTGTGGCTTGTCGCTCTTCAGGTGCGTCATGCTGAGCTCCTACAAGACATGAATGACGCGTGACTCACCTCTGACTTGCTGCTCCAGCGTCATGATGACTTCCACCGCCATGTTCAGGATCCCCAGCTTGGTCTGTGGCTTGTCGCTCTTCAGGTGCGTCATGCTGAGCTCCTACAAGACATGAATGACGCGTGACTCACCTCTGACTTGCTGCTCCAGCGTCATGATGACTTCCACCGCCATGTTCAGGATCCCCAGCTTGGTCTGTGGCTTGTCGCTCTTCAGGTGCGTCATGCTGAGCTCCTACAAGACATGAATGACGCGTGACTCACCTCTGACTTGCTGCTCCAGCGTCATGATGACTTCCACCGCCATGTTCAGGATCCCCAGCTTGGTCTGTGGCTTGTCGCTCTTCAGGTGCGTCATGCTGAGCTCCTACAAGACATGAATGACGCGTGACTCACCTCTGACTTGCTGCTCCAGCGTCATGATGACTTCCACCGCCATGTTCAGGATCCCCAGCTTGGTCTGTGGCTTGTCGCTCTTCAGGTGCGTCATGCTGAGCTCCTACAAGACATGAATGACGCGTGACTCACCTCTGACTTGCTGCTCCAGCGTCATGATGACTTCCACCGCCATGTTCAGGATCCCCAGCTTGGTCTGTGGCTTGTCGCTCTTCAGGTGCGTCATGCACATGCGCCCGAGCTCCTTCAGGGCTTCGTTTATGTCCCGTATTCTTATCCTGTATACAACGTATTCATTAGACAAAATACATAGAAGATGGGCAAACGGTGAATCGGGTTGGGTTAAAATCTAGGCTTGTTTTGACATACGCAAACGAATCACGGGAATCGAATTCGTGATTTTGATCTTAATACTAAAATAAATAAACATAACAACCTTTTTCAACTCTTAGTATCACGGAGCAGTATGTAAAATATTATTGTGACAATCTATCAGTTTCATTTAGGGTCGTATCGTGACTACAACGCCTCTGACAAAACGGCAAGGAAAGCTGAATTTAAGCTAAGTCACAGAATAAATAATAGTCTACTAGGTACAGAAGGTTCACTCTCTAACAAAACGCATCTATTACGAGTTACGAGAGATATAAGCGCAAACGCGAGCAGGCGTCCGTTCCGTCCGGCCGATATTTCGACGCAGTTACATGCATTTTATAACTGAAGATAGCGGGCGGGTGTCAAAATATCGGGAGCTCGAAAACAATGCAAAAGGTAATCACGGTTTATATCCCGGTCGATATACCTAAGTCTAATGAAACTAACCGTGAATCATTCAAAACTGTTAAGCATACGGCCAGCTTGAACGTAAGCGTTCACCGTTGCCTATGGACGCCTGCAACTCCACGAGCTGACGCTTCCTTTATTGAAAAAAACTCCATACTAGCCCCTCGAGAAACCCTCGCCAGGGAGTTTATTCCCCACTCGGCTCGTGTCCCACGACAATGGCATGATCTCATCGCTTAAGTATATTTCCGAAAACTAAAGAGCTAGCGGCTACCTCGCACAACGTATCAGCATTGCGATACAGCGAAGAAATGTCGCCAGCATTCCTGGTACAATGCCTCAATGGCCTATTTTAGATTTAAGCTAGTTAGGGTTCCGTACCCAAAGGGTAAAAACGAGACCCTATTACTAAGACTCCGCTGTCCGTCCGTCCGTCTGTCAACAGGCTGTATCTCACGAACCGTGATAGCTAGACAGTTGGCCGCTTTTTTTTAATTTCTTTTAGTAATACCACTGTATATATCTTGTTTGTAAATAAATGATTTTCCGAAATGATACTCCTAATTCTACTTCCATCTCATTCGCACTTACCGTTCCCTCGCATTGTTGGCTTGCCGCCTCTCTTTCTCGCGCATGGCCTTGGCCTGAGGGTCCCCCTCGTCGTCTCCCTCGTCCGCAGACGAACAGCTGTATAACGAGCTCATATATAGCTGGTCAAGCAAATCCTGTCAGTAAAAAAGGCGCGAAATTCAAATTTTCTATGGGACGATATCCCTTCGCGCCTTCATTTTTCAAATTTGCCGCCTTTTTCTACTGACAAGATCTGCTTGACCAGCTATAACTACTATTCTAGATTATTTAAAGATACCTCCCATTGTTTAACAAGCTTTGAAAAAAAAAAATAACAAAAAAAAAAGCTTCGAGTTGAATAAAGTAGAAAAGATACTGAAAAAATCAGTTTTTTTTATTAACAATGTTCAAGTATATCCCAAATCCGGTTATTTGTATGTAAATGTGACCTTGATCTTACTTAACCGGTATCTAAGCATATTGAATAAAAACCGGTTTGCATTACCTTCGGTCGCATGTCAATTGGTGTAATATTTTTTGTGTTCATTGTTTAAATATAGAATTTAAGAAAAGTGACTTTTTTTAAACACAAAATTGTAAATCTAAATTGTTTTGTCTTCTTGTAAACAGTATTCAGATTTAGACTGTTTCAGACAGTAACTTTAGTACTCTAGTTCCAGGTTTAACCGCTAAGGAAATTATCATTTAGGCCGTAAAAACAATGGGAAATACCTTTTTACTGAATTGCCTGGATTAATCTCTAATGTTTGAGACAATATTGCACTTATTCTAACCGTGTAATTGTTTAATATCAAATGAATTGATAAATCTTCTTAACTAATAAATAACTTTTGCAATATTTCTCTTCCACTAAAATGCTTTATAAAAAATTCGCCGTTTTTTGAACAAAAACTTAGTAACCGACTATGGAATTACGACTTAGGAGCAAAATATATAAGCGGATGAGTAGTTCAAAATGATGTGCACAGGCTCTTGTTCTCTTAACAACAGTCTTGAGATATTTTGAACACTTCGTCTTAATTTTTTGTTCAAAAAACGGTGAAACAAAACATTAATGTTACCTCGGACGAAGGCGGCGCGCGAGAGAGACAGCCGATCGCCTGTTTCAACAAAATACCGAATCCCAAACGGAAGCCAGAGTGAGAATGGAATTTTGCAATGATCGCCCCCGTACAAACATTTTACATATTTAAAGCACAGTCAGCTCTTGCCTTTTTAGGCAAAAAACAAAGAAACATAACAAAATTTAGTATCTAAATTGTATGTAAAATGTTTGTGTCAAATTGATATCAATATGAGTTGATGTTAGTATTAGTTCAGAAGTTAAACTCTAAATAGCGTATCTATTGGTATTTTCGATTTGAATTCCTACTGAATCAATGATTAAAAAAAGATTTTTATTATTAATTAAAAAACAGTGCACTAAAATGAGACCGTGCACAATTTGTATGTTGTAATTTAATAACAACATTGCTAGGTACCTATGTATAAAAATTCAACAACATTAATTTCTTATCGAAATTATAATTGTTTCTGATAGAGTAAAATGTATTTGTGTTAAGAGTTGTTTTAAAAACTCTATACTTAATTTCATAATAATATGTTTCATAATATAATTACCGATTTGAACCCCATATTAGTGACAAATGGATGGAAAATGATAGAAAACATGCAAATACCTTGTTGTAGTGATAGCCAATAGCTAATGAACCAGCGTACCCAATGTCCTATAATATGTACATTACAGTACATGTACTTACCTTTACTGCTATGAAGTTACAAGTAGCTAGTAGAAACGAAACCACTACATGCATCAATTTTACTCATGTTAAAACATTTTTGTGACCTATTGTTATATTTCTTGGCCACGCTTTTAACTATATAGCGTATAGTTTTGATTTACATGTATTTATTAAGATTTACACCAGAAGAAAACCTAGGAAAAACGTAAACCATAAGTACCTAATATAAGAAAGAGTTGCACACGAAATTGGGCCGTAACCTAATAGTGAGAAGATCGTAAATGGCGTAATATTTTACATACTGCGACCGCATTGTTAAAATGGAATGCTGGAACTATAATACAATACATATGTTAGTTTATATACAAGAGACACCTAAAAGCAGAGTTCAAACATAAAAGAATCTATTTTTAACAATTGCTAAATAAATCATATCATAAACACACTTATTTATTATTAGGACTGTATAAAATTGACACAAGTAAGAATTAATTGCAATGCGTTGCATCTGTAAGATAAGATTACTTTTATTAAGATGTTAGCGTATGTGCTATAGAGGGGCTGGCAGTTAAAAATAGTCCATCTTTAATTGCTAAATTCACGGAAAAACAAAGTCAAAAAATTTAATTTCTGTACCACTTCGAACCTTGTCACAGTGACAATCAATATGAAAGTAGCTGGGGGACTTCAATTATAGACACTGTGACAAGGTACCAAGTGGCTCAGAAATCAAATAGCTTGACAAGAGGATTATTATGTTTGGACTCGAGAAGCAAGGGATGAAAACATGGTATAGACAAGGACAAGTAACACAAGTTTATAAATGATAAAACGCAGGATACAGATGGTTTTATCGTGTATACATCAATTTGTCATAATAAATTACTACGAAAGCCTGTGGAAAAATCAACGAGATGTGTATCAATAATTAATAATGTTGGCATTAGTGTAACCGATAATAAATCGAAGAAAACAATTTTAAGATAAGATATTTTCTTGTTAAAATTGTGTAAACATAAAAAGTATTAAAATAAGTATTAGTAAATAGTTATAATTGATATAAAGATATCGACAATTTAGATTAGGTTTTAGGTTCATGCTATGAGCGGAACCGGTGATTGTTCATACAAATTAACCGGTTTGCGATTTAGATCTAACCGGTTTACGGTACTTACATGTGAACATCGTTTTTCTGAAAAATTTTGACAACTCATTATCAGAAAGTAACGTTTTTGACACAAGATGTATTAAATATAGCTTCAAAGCCGATAAATGACGATAAAACCATCCATCCTTAGGCCTTTTCGCGAAATCGAAAATAGAAATTTATTTATCTGCCTCTATCGCTCGAATATGCAAGAGCGATACAGGCAGGTAACGAAATGTCGATGTCCGTTGTTCGCGGTCGACCGTGTTGAGTCTGTGCGGAAAGAGAAGAGTCGTAGAATGTATTGGATCCCATACATTTCACGACTCTTCTCTTTCCGCACAGACTCTAGTAGTAAAAGTCCTTACCTCTCCCTCACGTTGTTCGCTTGCCGGCGCTCTCTCTCTCGCGCCGCCTTCGTGTCCGGGTCCACGTCGTCCTCGTCCGCCGACGAGCAGCTACTTACAACGGGACAGTTACGCACAGTTCACAAATAGGAAATTGAATAATTTACCCGTTTAGACCACTGACAATCCAACCTCTAGACTGAGCTTCGGCCAATTCTTTCATGAAACCGATGCTGCCAAAAATACGGGGGTGCGGGGGGACGAGGTGAGCGAATCCCGTGCCGTGATTGGTCTGTTCAAAGACACGGACCAATCACGGCACGGGATTGACTCGAAGATGGAGTAACGCTATCGTATGTGTGGCAGAGGGGGTAGCGCGACTATGCTATGTCTAGAGGTTGGATTGTCTGTGGTTTAGACTCACTTGTTTCAAGTCACACAAGTGCGTCGCGGCGCGCCACAGTACGCGATACACGGCCGTCGTGAACGCTGCTCGCACTGTTAGTGCTTGAGAAAGGAGACCTAACACGAAACATGTCGCACGAGTGACTTAAAACAAGTCTAAACTGTAAAATTATTCAATGTTAGTATGTCTCACAACAGTTTAAATTCAAATAGGAAATTGTTGGAGATACAAAATTGTTGACCATTATTAGAAACATCCAAAATTAATAATGTCTTCGGTTACCACGATAGTTACTCATGAAATAAAACTAAGGAAACGGATTTAGTCACCCGTTAACCACGAATGCTGTTCGGGTTCGAACGGGATGTATTATAAAATCATTATACGCGATATAATCAGTTTCCATAGTTTTATTGCATTCCAAAATTAATTTTGATTAGCTAGGGACTTACCGAGCATGTTTAGCATACAAAGGTCCTTAAATATTTGTAATAGTTTTTATCAACAAGTTTGTATCTCCAAGAGCTTATGCTCACACATTTCGATTTAATTTCGTTCAAATTATACTGTTTTTTTCCATTCAATTACTTTCAAATGTTGAGAAAAATATAGTAAGTAAATGCTATCCAGAGTTTTTTGTATGTTCTGTATACCTATATTTCTGGTTACTTTCTTTTATAAAACATGTGTAACATGAAACCAATTTCCGGTTATTTAATACATATATCTATACCGGTACAAATTGGTTATTGTACAAAACCAAATTAAGCTACATTACTTAATACTTACAAAAATAGTCACTACAAAATTATTTGACACAAACAACTGCATTGTACGTACCAGTGTTGGCCGAAACGTTAATGCAATTGAAAATGTTGGCCATTAACCATTATAAATTGAACCGTAAACTGTAATCGTCCGTTACGGTTTAAGGTTCAATTTATAATGGTTAATGGCCAACATTTCCAATTCCAAAACGTTAATGCAATTAAAAATGTTGGCCATTAACCATTATAAATTGAACCGTAAACTGTAATCGTCCGTTACGGTTTAAGGTTCAATTTATAATGGTTAATGGCCAACATTTCCAATTGCATTAACGTTTCGGCCAACACTGGTACGTCCTTTTTTGAGATATCAAAAAAAAACTGGACTGCATTTTATATACGAGTATGTGAGCAATGTAACTTACATTGCATCGGGGCCGGGGCCCGGGCGACACCGGCCGAAGTCGGAGGCCGGGGCGGCGGGGACGCTAGAACGAACACACACTACCTATACAGTCCGAACTAACTGTATCACACTAATCAACATCAGCTTTATCACACGAGACTTGATTCGTCTAATTATTCATAGCTAAAACGAAGTAAATATCAAGTTAAATATCACAGGAAAATCGAGAAGATAAATAAATATAACCCTGAAAGAATTAATGCTTCAAAAATGATAATGATTAAAAACGTAAATTTTTAGACAATCTCCCAAATTATACGTAGTAATATAACAAAGTGACATTTGTCCAACAGAGGGGCACTTAAGGTTAAATAAATATGTTCCATAAACTCGTTTCTTCATATTTGTAGGATGCAGATAAATTGATATAAATATACATGAATTCGCAACTCGTAAAGTACTCGTGAATATAAATAATTAAAGAAACAATTTAATCCGGTTTTTTATTGAAAAATCGTGGTAGCAGTTAACCGGTTTTTTATATAGTAAACCGGATTGTATTTTTTAACTGATATTGGGTTCGGACTGCGTTTGAAAAATATCGAGCGTCGGCCGGCGTCGCGCGGGTCACTCCGACCGACTAGCGATAGATTACAATTTTAACCGGTTACAATATTTACCTTAACGTAATTGTGAATCATATACAGTGTGTGGCCTATAACGCGGGCGAAAAATTAAAACGTAGATTCTACTCCTCAAACAATAAAACTTTTATACAACAACTTTTTGAAATTATGTAGTCTTAAAATTGTCCCTTTTTCAAACAAACGAAATAATATTTTCAATGTACTTTAAATTCCGTCTAATTGACATTGCCCGTCAGTCTTGTCACCGTACAGGCATAATCAATTTCGTAATACATTGCGTGTTCGATTAAATTTTAAAGTGTTTTAAAATACAAACCACAAGTTATTTTTAAAAGTCGCTGAACAAACATTGTCTAGTTTGAGGAGTAGAATCTACGTTTTAATTTTTCGCCCGCGTTATAGGCCACACACTGTATATGATTTAAATTATGTTGAGCTGTAACTATTGTAACCGTATGTACGAATCATATTCATACACATTAAAAAGTGAATAAAATTACAGTCAGGAATATAATTAGTCGAAAATATTGACATATCCTTGTTATTCGAATATGATATATACATTATAATATGTTACGAGGTAAATTTTAAAGCTTATTTTATAATATAATTGTGATTACAAAACAAAATTAACGTGAGACACGTTTTTGTCATCAAAGTTAAATGTAAGCAGAAGCAGAGCAGTTAATAATGAAAAGAAACTTTAATATATGATTAGCATTGAATGAAATCACGTTATTACAGTAATCCATTCCACACCATTCGAGACGTCGAAACAACATAATATGTCTAAAAGATTTTCATTTTTAACCGCATACAAAGGAATACTAAGAAAGCAATAACACAGATTCTTTCAAAAAGCTCTTGGCAATCCATATCATATAACATGACATCATACAGGGCCATATAGTGTCAAATTTGTCTGCGATTCATAAGTATTCCTTTGGTAGTGAACATAGGGAAGGTATGAATGGAGTATACGATATGTATGTATGTATGTGTATGACTCACTATCTCCGGGAGCGCTTGGAGCCGGGCTTGCCGAGGTCGGCGGAGCCAGACGACGAGGGTTTGGAGTCCAGCCCCGAATCCGGTGGCTCTTTACGCTTCTCTGTAAACAAACAAATATATATTCTGGTAAGCTTTTGAAAGACTTAGGGCTCATTTAGACGGCGCGCGAACTCGTACACGATTTTAGTTACATTGCGGACCATGGAGGTGAGGTGACATCAATTCAGCCGACCAATCAAATTACGCAATGTAATGAAACTAGCATGGGAGTCTGAATGAGCCCTAACGTGTAGAGGCGGAATATTTGAAATGGGGTCCCGTTGTTTCCCAAGTTTTAAGTCATAATGTATTGTTTGTCATATTATCATTAGTCATAAAACTGATACCGTTAACATTTCAGGATTTTCGTTAGGTTATCCTATAGATAGGTTTGTTTTATGGCAATCCTGAAATGTGACGCGTTTCTGTACCAAATGAATTATGACTAACGAAAATGCGAGCAAACAATACAGTATGGTTTAAAACTATTTGGGAAACAATAAAGACCCATTTGAAATATATTATGTAGGTACTTTAGACTTCTATTTTTTTTATTCAGACTTATTTTTAGTGCCTTAAATCTACGAATTAAATTACTTCAACTACTTTAAAGATCTTCAAAAGTGTTGTAAATAGCTATTAACTTAATTAGAAAACCGGTTAATTGTATTACGAATTCCGACCGATTACATAAAAAAACTACAGAAAATTAGCTCTGCCTGCCACCGCCGGCTTTGTACAGGTTGAAGTAAAAATCGAAAACGGCTAGCAGTTACAGGTTATCTTTGTCTATGTTTGATGACATTACCAAACTAAAATGTAGTTGGGCGGGACATGTTGCTAGGCAGAGTGATGGCAGGTGGACTAAAATGTTAACCCTTTATAAGGCATAAGGGTGTCAGAAATTAAGCAAAATAGAACCCTATCACATTGCAACAAAGTTCAAAATTATGTGGGAAATATATTCCCTCTGCCTTATAAAGGCTTAACAGAATGGTGGCCGCTTTCGGATGATAGAAGCGCCTGGCGTCCGTTGGCTCGTTTCATTTCATTTTCTTTATTTACGATTACCAACAGATAATACATCTTACATACTCTTGAATCTACATAACAATCATGACTGATGCTTATCTAATTATTGGTAACCACAACTTATAAATTATAGGTAACTACAACTCATTGGGTTGAGATTGCGGGTCACTTCTGGATGAGATTAGCTCAGGACCGGGACAAGTGGCGTACTAGAAGAGAGGCCTATGCCACAGGGCGGACACGCAATACATCAAAAATGATTTGCGTTTATATGTGTGCGCGGCACGTCTGCACACGCGTCATTGAGTTTCTGACGGAATCCTGACATGCTCTCAGTAGAGCGACTTACGCACACATTCATGTCGCGGGGCGAGATAATCCGAGTCGGGGCGGGGCGGTGCGTGTCCGTTCTATATGATAATACTATTACTTATTCTGTGCCTATGCTCAGCAGTGGGTGATAAAGGGCTGATATGATGATGATGATGTTCGATGAAACAGCCACTTACTTGGATACGTACTGGTGTTGGGGAGCACGTGCCGCTCCATCTTGACGGGCGGCTCGCTGTGGAGCTGGGGGATGCCCGGGCCGGGGCCCAGCCGCGATACTGAAATATAAACTTGCTAAAGAATCATCGCAAAATACACCGACATAAGATACTCAGCGTCTAATTCATGTAAGGTACAGTCACCTGCAATAATATGTTACACCACGAAGACCGCAAAAATATCAGACACGATCTTATTTGTAGAGCCATAAGAGCGTCTCACATATTTTTGTTGCCTTCATAGATTAACATATTATTGTAGGTGACTGTACAAGCACAAATACAAGATGGATTCGTAGACATGAATAACCATATGAGACCAGCCTGAATACGTTTTAAAAAATCATTATGGATTCTATTCTAATGGTATCTTTTTATTTTCCTCATCCAATGACAAATAAAACGTAAATCTAATAACGTCAAACAAAAATCGATAGTAACCGGTTAGCTTTTAAAAAGAAAAATTGAAACCGGTTTTTTAGGATAAACTGAATTCGTTTCATCTTATTTTATCACTATTTCTAAACTAGGTATTCATTGCCTGCCATCGTTTTAGAGTGGATAGTAATACTCTTTATTTAACTTCTAATAAATAAATATAAATAGGTAACAGTAAATTATTAGTGGCTTTCCATCAGAGAAGGGTCCTTATGCACATGGAGCGTAAGGACACTTTAGGCATGAACGCCACATTAAAGGAAGTGGTAGACGTAGACTATAGGCAATTTTAGCATAAAATATCACTCAGATCATCCATACAGTTAAAAAAACGGAAATTAGAAGCAAAAATAAAGGAAATTCTAATATTTTATGAGTACCTGGTGGCTGGTGGTGAACATCCTGGGGGTACAGCTCTGGGGCTTCCGCGTGGTTACGCAGCACGTTGATGGCGTCATCCAACCTCTCTTCCATTCTCGCGCCCTGGTCATTTTAGAACAAACATCAAATGACGCCCTCAACAATAGAACCTTCACTACATAGTACAAAACAAAGTCGCTTCTCGCTATCTGTCCCTATGTATGCTTAGATCTTTAAATATACGCAACGGATTTTGATGCGGTTCTTTTAAAATAGAGTGATTCAAGAGGAAGGTTTATGTATAATTTGTTAACCCGTGCGAGTCCGGGGCGGGTCGCTAGTCTTAAATATAACTTTCATTCATGTTACTTTAAATTTGACAATGCGATGTAACTATGATAGTCAACCGTTCAGTTAGGTACAACAGTATATATGGCGCCTTCTCTTTTATTCTCGGTGCGTTTTTTTTTCAGACGTTACACATTTTCTACAATCATATTAACCTAGAATTGGCTGTAAAGTTTAAAATTTAGTTATTAACAAATGTTACTGAGGAGGGGTACGATTACTAAAGAAAAAATACTTCAATGTCACTAAGTCATTTTAGATTTGCAAAACAAAAATGTGAGCTCAAAACCAAACCATGCCACGCAATCACTAAAAACTTACTTTTTGTCAATACTTAGTCAGTTTAGAATGATATCCAATGGAATTCGGAAGATAATTTGATGAATATGATGAATATAGCGCAGCATAGGTGAAATTAGATAATCATACCCTGAATACTTCTTACTTCCCGTAGTATCGCTACAACTCTCCCATTTTTCCGGTATCGGTATTCTAAATGCTGTGTTTTAATATTAAAAATGTAGAAGTGGCTCGGGAAGCGGCGGAAAGTTGAAATGGAACTGAGCTGGAAATGGCTTGTGTGCCAAGATAACCACGGAGTAGGATTGCCGCGACTCAAGCCGTAGAGCAACCCAATATCAGCGTTGTAGCGCTTACACAATAGAGGGTATTACTGGAATGTTCTGCCGCCAGAGTGCAGCACTAAACCCCATCGTAAACCATAACTTATATATACTGTGCCTTAAATTGTTTTTTTGACAAGTTTTCACAAAGGGCCTACCGGGTAACGCAATCGAAACTCAGCTATCTGCCTCTTTATCGCTCGAATATGCAAGAGTGATATAGAGGTTAGATAACAAAATTTCGACTCTCTCGTTTGCGATAGACCCTTAGACTGTGACGGATTGTGAAGTGCCCCCTACTCAGAGTTTCGCGTAATATTCCCCATTTGTACCGTACTAGCGTTATTAAACTAGTTTTCAGTGGGTGGTATTTGAAGTGAATATACCGCTTGCGGCCGTAATACTTACACCAACGTCGGAGTGCTCCCGGAGGAACA
Source organism: Cydia amplana (assembly GCF_948474715.1). Classification (NCBI taxonomy): domain Eukaryota; kingdom Metazoa; phylum Arthropoda; class Insecta; order Lepidoptera; family Tortricidae; genus Cydia; species Cydia amplana. The sequence goes on along the minus strand of NC_086092.1, from coordinate 8,898,590 downwards.
CCATGGCCTCGTCGAGTTGCCGCTGCTCCGCCGGCGCGCCCTACGACACGACAGGTTACGGCGATGTTCGTACACGACTGGGAGCCCGCACCATATACCGATCTATCACCTAACTTGAATCCCATATACTCGAGGAAGGAAAAAAAATGTCATTTTTTATTTGGCAAAACTTGGTATTATGTATTTTTTTTTTTACGTGGTACTTGTGGTAAGTGAATAACAAGAGTAATAATTATGAGTGATAACAGATATTTAGAAGAAAGTTACTTATTTAATAAGAAAGATAAAATAACCCCTCTTGCTTTAAATCATATTCGTTACTTTTGTTGAAATAGAAATGTGTTAGTATTGAACGTTTAATTTTGACCGATTTATTCACTTGGTGTGTGTATTAGGAACACATTACATTAGATTATTTTTCCGCAATGATAAACGTAAAAAATGCTAAACGCATCGACTCATGTTACATTACATTGACATCAACAGTAGGTAAATAAATTAAGATATTTTACGCGGATAGATGAATGTATTAGGCAGTCAGTGGCTGTAATGATGTATGTATGTTTTCCTGTTAGAACATGAGAAGCTAGCTACTAAACCACACTATCTACTACATCTAGGGCAATGGTAACAAGCTCCACACGGGTCGCTAACATTAAAAAAAAAAAGTTTCAATGAACACAGTATGACTTTTTAGGAAAATAAGAAACCGGTTATTTGTTTGAAAAATAACCGGTTTCTGCCCATGAATAACATATATTATGAGTATGACTCCTTAATAGTCATAAAAGTGAAGTCATACTGTATTAAGTTGAAACCGTAAACAAAACAAATTAAACATTAATTAAAACATTGGCTTGTTTCGCAACGTCAACGTCACATTTTAAAATAAAGGTGACGCGTAGAAAACTACAATAAGTGCAGTGAAAATATGGTCGAAAGTATTAATTTATGACCCATTTCGTACCTTGTCACAGTGACAATAGTATGAGGTCTCTAGCGACTTTCATATTGATTGTCACTATGACAAGGTACGAAATGGGTCATAAATTAATACTTTCGACCGTACGTTGTGAAAGAAGCCAGTATGTAACAACTCTATAAATGGCAACCAAATGGTCCAGAATCAAAATATTACTTGCTAATTCGATTTAATAAGTTGTATCGGAGTATAATTTGCTTATAATGTTTTCGATTCATAATATTTTGATTCGGATCATATAAAACTGTAAAATATTAAAAATTAGATTCATCCATGCTGGGATCCATGCTCGAATAAAAGAAAAATAATTAAAAAACACTGGAAAATCTTATTATTTCAAAAAGCTTATGTTTTTCAAAGTTTACGTCTAAGTTAAAATGGATATGTAAATCAATGATTGCAGGTCATCGGCCATTGGCATAATCTATACATACTTTGATAAACACTTAATTTATTAAAATTCATATCATGTACGTTAACAGAAATTTTAAACCCCATAGTAAACAAGATAATAGTAGTAACAAAACAGTAAATAACAGCCTCGCCTGCGAGATAGACTACCCGCCCCTCTTTTATTAATACAGTTTGAAAAAGACGGGTAGTATCTCTAGGGTGAGATACTGTCGCGCCAATCATGTGCTAGGCCTACTATAGATTATACCTTGACAGATGACCTCACACCACCCCTAAGAGCACCCCACACTAGCGTCTTTTGAGCGTCGGCGTCTAGATAACTCTATGGCCGCTGCTCGCCGCAACGTCGTCGCAGCGACGCCATTTTCCATAGCGCTGACTAGACGCCAACGCTCAAAAGAAGCTAGTATAGGGGGGGTGTCTAAGGGCTCATTTAAACGATGCGAGAACTCGCATGCGAGTTTCATTACATTGCGTCATTTGATCGGTCGGCTGAATTGATGTAACCTCAATGGTCCGCAATGTAACTAAAATCGTATACGAGTTCGCGCGCCGTCTAAATGAGCCATATCAGTGAGTGGGGGGTACTCACCATGACATTGGGTGGGAATACGGCGACGTGCTGGTGACCGTTGGGCAACACGACGCCGTGCGGGTGCGGCGTGCCCGCGCTGCCGGGGGATGAGACTCCGCTGGCGACCCAGTTGGGGCCCTGGAACATTACAGTAACCGGTTAACTCTTTAACCGGTAGAGAATGTAGCGATGTCAACATTAACCGGTTAACTCTTTAACCGGTACAGATGTCAACTGACGCGCGCGGCTACAGCCCAGCCTTCGTGCTTTCCGACAAGGTTCACGATGGCGCGCCGCACACAATAAGTGTGGCGTTCAAAAGAGTAAGAGGGGGTAAAGCCTAGAAATTAGAAAGATATGGCGCGCGAGGGAAGGAATGGTCATCGCGCGGATCACCTTTTATATCAATTACCTACCGTGGGCGTGCTTGTGATGACTGACCTGCGTGTGGTGGTGCATGTGGGGGCTGTGCTTGAGAGGGGGGTACAGCCGCGCGGGCAGCGGCGGGGGGGAGTGCACGGGGGTGGACGGCGAGGAGCCGTACGAGGAGAGGCTGCCGGCCTCCCCCGCTACCGTCGGCGTGCTTGCTGACGCGTACATCTGCAAGTTATGGTTAAGCTTTATGAGTGCGTTGAATATGATTACCCTCACTAATAAGATAAAATTGTGATTTTAAGACGCTTGCTTCGTGATTTTGCGCCAGCCGGGCTAGCACATGATTGGCGCGACAGTATCTCGCAGCGAGATAGACTACCCAGTTATTAACACAGTTAGAAAAAGATGGTTATAGTCTATCTCGCCGCGAAATACTGTCGCGACAATCATGTGCTAGGGGTGCTGAAGTACATATTAAAATAGGTTATTTATACGTGACATAGAGCGCTGTAGTACAGGATGCGACTCCTTGGTCATAGTTCGATATGCAATAAAGACCAATGATTTCATGACACGCTTCGGCAAAAGTAACTGTGAATCTAAATCAGTTATGTAGTATTGTTTATTTTACGTTGCATGCTTGTATTTTGTTTTCTTTGTAATGTTATCAAGTCTATTTCACGTGTTTTCACAACAACTAATGTTTAAGTAACATATTATAATATAGGAATGTTAATATCCAACAATACTTGTACGGCATGGCCTTGTAAGTCATCATGACATTTTGACATGTACGCGCAGGCGCAGTCGGCGCAGAGCGCAAAATGGACGCGTTCGCGTTCATTTACTTATAGGGTCGTGTTGTACGGTTGCGTTCGTGGCCCACAAATGGTCTCGCCGGAAGACCAGCGCTGACTTTCGGGTTAGCATTATGCTGAGGCGAGACCATTTCGTGGCAAACTATAATTTCTGTTGTTTAAAATATACTTTTTGTAATACGTTTGTATTGAATGTAGTTTAGTTTGCCATGAATAAACGAATTCTTATTCTTATTCTTATTCTTATTCTTATTTTGCGCCAGCCGGGCTAGCACATGATTGGCGCGACAGTATCTCGCAGCGAGATAAGACTACCCGTCCCTTTTATTAACACAGTTAGAAAAAGATGGGTAGTCTATCTCGCCGCGAAATACTGTCGCGCCAATCATGTGCTAGGGGTGCTGAAGTACATATTGAAATAGGTTATTTATACGTGGCATAGAGCGCTGTAGTACAGGGCGCTCCTCCTTGGTCATAGTTCGATATGCAAAAAAGACCAATCTCACCGGAGTTTCTAGTTGAGCTGCGGTATCTGCCAGCCTATGTTGCACGCATGATATATACACTCACTCGTAAAAAATCCTATACATATAAATACACTGCACACACGTTAAGACTGACATTAATCGCGAAGTTTAGAAACTATAGTGCGTTAGATACAAGCACGAAGTAACGCGTTACGGAAATTCACTCAGACCGTCGGTCGGCAGTTGAACATCTGGCGGTACAATCACGGGGTCTATTGACTCTATTGTTTTGCTCGGGCCTTTTACAACTTTTAGGAGATAAATAAATGCCCCTAAGGGTGCAATGCGACCGCCGTCGACGGCATCCCGGACGAGACTCGTGCATTTGGTCAATATTTTTGACTACGGGAGACACGGGAGTGTAAGATGTTTAAAAAGCCTTTAACTTTGGTTGGTTCCTTGAAAGATTCTCTGCTTTCCAGAAAGTAATGGTTGCTCTTTCAGTGGCATCAAATGCAACAAGGTGCAATCCAGATTTAGTGCTGCAATGCACACGAACAATTACTCGCAGTCACTAGTTAGTCGTAGGCGCAAAATCTTGGATGTTTCGTTTGAATCTATGGGTAATAAGAATATCTTACGGGCTGCAGGGGCAGGGGAGTGGTGGGGACGACATGGGAGGAGGGGAGGGGGAGCTTCGCCCCGTCTGGGGGCTACTTTCAGGCAGGGGCTTGGAGGCCAGCATGGCTACTACCACTACCCTCTATTAATGTCCCGATATGCAGTTTTTCATCAGGGTGGATACTTACAGGCTGCAGGGGCTTGGACACGAGCATATCGGTGGGCGAGTGGTGGGAACGACATGACAAGAGGGGAGGGGGAGCTTCGCCCCGTCTGGGGGCTACTTTCAGGCAGGAGCTTGGAGGCCAGCATGGCTACTACCACTACCCTCTATTAATGTCCCGATATGCAGTTTTTCATCAGGGTGGATACTTACAGGCTGCAGGGGCTTGGACACGAGCATATCGGTGGGCGAGTGGTGGGGACGACATGACAGGAGGGGAGGGGGAGCTTCGCCCCGTCTGGGGGCTACTTTCAGGCAGGGGCTTGGCTGCTGTTTTCTATCAGGGTTATGGATACTTACAGGCTGCAGGGGCTTGGAGACGAGCATGTCGGTGGGCGAGTGGTGGGGCGCGGCGGCGCGGAACGACGACATCGGCGGCAGGGGGAGCTCCGCCCCCGCGGGCTCGCTCGGCGCGCCTGGGAGACCTGCAACATGGACACATTAAGGGTTATAGTGTGGGTAGGAAAAGGTAAAAACAGTATTGTGAAACCATCCAACTATAGTACAGAAGTTCCTAAGAAAATAATTTGTCAGTTTTGGTCATGATAAGATAAGAAATAGGTATCACCATCGAACTCAACATCCCAAGATCTTGAAACCCAAGCAACCCAGCAACGAGCAGCGTCTATCATCTCATTCACATACAGCATCGAATTCTCACCTTTAGGTACTCATAACTGGACCACGGTCCAGGGAAGGGATGGTACTAGGTCACAGGTAAAACCTCCAATGGGGTGTAAAAGATGAAAAGGTAGAGGGCTCGTCAGAATGCGCACGGAAGGCAACCATTAGAGTAGAATGGTGGCATGTTCTGTGTGCAACCAAATGATCCCGATCACGGTGTCTGTCAAGAGCGCACCGAGAAAGAAAAGGAATCATAAGCTGGGGCCCGTTTCTCAAAAGCTTGTAACTTGTAATACAAGTCGAAGTCCGTTTCTAACACAAGTTGTCTAAAGGCGACATCCGCTTGTATTACAAGTTACAAGCTTTTGAAAAACAGGGCACTGATCTCGTGCTTGTAATATGGTAAGGCGGATAATTTCCTGCCCGCTCAAGGGGTCACTCTGCCGGTTGGGAGTCTGTATAGGGTAAAAGATAAATTCTTACCAGGTGACGCCCCGTATGTGTCATGTTGGTAGGGCGGCGGGGGCTGGTAGTACCCGCCCGCCCACTCGCCGCCCGCATAGTAAGGTTCTTGATACGCGCCCCCACCAGCACCTTTTGGTGACGCGTACCGGCTCGGTGAGTCGTGGCCGAATTCGTCGCTGCCATACTGTGGAAGAACAGAAAAAAAAATGTTATAAAATTGTCATCATTATAGGAAAAAAACATTTACAATACGTAATTAAGTAGAATTTTAAACGATATGCAATAGAAATTGATACAAGTCATATTTAAAAAACGTACGTTAAGGCCGATACAGACGGACTGCAATCCGAACCTTATCTGTACCGGCCCTTAGTGACATCGTAGCTAAAAACAAACCCGACACAATATCAATAGATTTTATGAGGATGGCTGAATTTTTAATATTTATGGAAACGGTTAAGCTTTTGAAGAGGCTGTGGTTCTTCAGAAAAGGAATGGTATTTTATTCGAAGAAAAATTGTATAGTTACTTTGTTGATTTTTTTTTATTATGAAATTTTGAGTGTGGAATAATCCTTCAGTTCAAAATGTGCAAAGACTACGGAAACCGTTTAACGCCAGCTGGGCTGTATGCTTGTTTGTCACCTGCAGGTTTTAGTTAACTCGTGTTATATAACAAGTACAAAAGTACGTTAGCTTGTCCGTGAGTCACAGTTCTCGGTTCAGACCAGTGGTGGCCATTTTGAAAGCTTTTGTGAGCTTCATAAGGAACTGCTCTTGCGCAAGCCACGTTACACACGGTACGGTACAATTGTTCATTATGGACCTGTAATATGGGAGAATTACTGCAATGTTCTGCCGCCAGAGTGCAGCACTAGCACCCATCGAAAACCATAGAGTTGCATATTCGATGCATAGCTGAGTTTCGATTTCGCGTTTCCCGGTAGACCCTTTGTAAACAAACCGCTTTGATGTATCAATGTCATATTTTATTGTCTGTGAAAACTTTTCAAAAAACCGTCTAAGACACAGTATGTATAAGTCACTCTATGGTTTACGATGGGGGCTAGTGCTGCACTCTGGCGGCAGAACATTGCAGTAATACCCTCTATTAAGGAGCTTTTCTTATACTAAAGGTTTCAGTGATTCCTAGACACTTTTTTAAACGATAGTTTTGAATACCTAGGGGGCACGGTTATAATACATTTATAATCCGTTTGTTTAGTAAAGCAACATAAAAAAAGTAAAAGTTATTTCAACTCCATAAAAATATAGTCGACATTAGAAGTTCTTAAAAAATCGTGTCAATAAAATGAATCATTTAGTTAGGCTGTTGACCATACTCGTATACAAAATAAATGACCCCGATCGGTCCGTCGGCATGTCCAGCAAATTATCCATGTATTATTGGAGTTGTTTTTTTTTTGTAATGGTGTTGTGTGGATAAAAAGGCTGAAAATGCTTTATAAAGATATCGCTAAAGGTTAATTAGTCTCGGCGCTAATTATGCTATTAGTGGGGCAATCCAGGGTTGTCACCCAACGATTAAAAAAAAAAATTGAGACTGGCATAAAAGTTAATTTTACTATCTTAAGGTTGTTTTTCTTAATTGGCAGGAAACGGCGCAGGATCGGGAAAAGTGTGTGCTCTCGTCTCGGAGGCCAAGACCCTCTCCTCTTTGGGTCGCTGAGCCATATTAGTTTGTAGTTTGTTTGTTTTTCTATAGATAAAGTAAATTTATTACACAAGGGAATAAGTGGATCAAACAACTACAATTGAATTAATATTTGAACAGATGAAATAAGAAATAAATATTAGGGGACCATTGATCACTATCACTACATAGTATAAAACAAAGTCGCTTCCCACTGTCTGTCTGTCTGTATGTATGCTTAGATCTTTAAAACTACGCAACGGATTTTGTTGCGGTTTTTTTAATAGATAGAGTGGTTCAAGAGGAAGATTTATGTATAATTTGTTAACCCGTGCGAAACCGGGGCGGGTCGCTAGTTTAATTATAATTTGAAGATACAATAGCTGCTATTATTGCTTCAGGACATAGGTTTTATGAAGCAAGAATGATACTTGCTTCTTTTAGTCAAGGCGAAATTAAAATTGTTAAATGATTGTAAGACGAAGTGACAACCCCAGCGCAGAAAGCTGCGCGCGCGCGGCCGCGAGCGAAAGCTCGCAGCGAGTAATTGAGCTTATTGTAGTTATACAATCGGAGACAATTATTATTTATATTTGATATAATTATATATTATTCATCATAATCACTAATGAACGAATAATGATTATTCATGTATTATACTATGTTTTTTTTAATAGGATTACAGTGCCCCGTCTATCAAAAGCTTGTAACTGGTAATATAAGTGGAAGTCCCTTTCTAACAAAAGCTGTCAAAAAGGGACTTCCACTTGTATTACAAGTTACAAGCTTTTGATAGACAGGGCACAGGTCATTCAATCATATTAAACGTAATTTGCTGTTTATTTTATGTCAGCAACATACAACATATAACATACTTATTAGGCAACCGAAAATTATACAGCGAACAATAACGTAACAACAAAACATATACATACCTACATTTTTTCACAACTTAGATTGTATATACCATATAATACAATATATATTTATCAAACGCTTATTGATATTTGATATCAATAACTGGATAATCAAATTAAAAGTGAGTCACGTCACCTTGAAACACAAGCTTATCATATTTCTCGTATGATGACGAATCTGTCTGTACTTCTGTAGGCTTGTCCACAGTCCTAAGTCATAATCGATGAATATTATATAAAAAACAATAGATGGACGCATGCATATTATGTACGATTAATAAGCAGGTATCATAATGTGATTTTTTGTGTTTTGTTATATTTTTATAATATGTATGCTAGTTTTAAGGTATTTATTTATGGGCCTGCCTGAAATAAAGATATCATTCATTCATTTCATTTATTCATTGGCTGTATGGGGAAATTAAAAGCGTCCAAAATTCAAAGCTTGACAGTTAGTGAACTTTCGTAGGTTCTAACTATGACAAATATTATCCGTAACATATTGACAAATAGTTAGCACCATAAAACCATGTATACATTCAGCATTAAACAGATATAGAGAGTGACAGCCAAACTACCACAGGAATAATGAATGATCATTCATTCATTATTCCTGTGGTGGTAGAATAACATTCATATGTTATTCTTTAATCAGGCAATATACCCATCGCAGGCCGGCACAAACTTTACTGAGGAGCTACCGCGAAAACCGAATTTCGCAAATTGCGGGGATCTTTCTCTTTTACTCCGATGAAGGCGTAATGTACCTAATTAGAGTGACAGAGAAAAACGCCCGCAATTTGCGAACTTCGTTTTCCCGCCCCTGTTTCCACTTTAGTTCCAGAAACTTATCCGTTGGGCAAGCCGGAGCTAAATCAGTAGAATGAGTGTCATTGTCTCAAAATAATTTAGTAAAGCCGCTAGGAACTAAGGTACCGAAATACTTACTCATCATCCGTAATGAGATTCTTATGCATTTATGTTACGAATTATACAGGAATCGCCTGCATTTTCCTTGTTTTGACGTGATAACGAAAAAGTGTCACGTTATGGACGTATCTTCATGGTAACGTTGTGGACGTATCTCCATGGTAACGTTGTGGACAGATCTCCATGGTAGCGTATAAAAGTATGCAATTTTTCATCAATGTTTTCTTATGACGTTATCACGCAAAATTATCGTCCGTATACCGACTTTACAGACAACCATATTTTTTCGTTCTACTAAATATCATTATTGTTTTTAACAATCTTGAATAATAATCAAAAGCATAACGCGACATAAACTGGTTTAGACGGAGTAGAAGACAATAATATATCCATCCTCCTAAGGCCCAAGGTCCTACCTAAAGTACTTATTCAGTTCGATGAAATTTAAACCATATTCAATTGGAACAGTTTCGTTCAATTTTGAAACAACGCAAAATTAACTCTATTTCCTACATTGCAGGTTCAAATTTCAGTGGCAAATTTTAGATTTTTTATTGGTATGGCTGGGGCTTAGGAGGATATGAATTTTAAATTTGATTATAATTTGTTTGCATTGTTAGATCATCATCATCATCATCCTGGCGTCAATCCCAGCTGTGCCGGGGCGCGGGGCGCGAGGACCCGGGGTCCGCCTTCCGACTCCTTGGTGTCCACTTTGCCCGATCTTCGGCGTCCCTGGTGGTGAGTCCGTTGGCACGCATGTCCTCCTTAACGACATCAAGCCATCGCTTCCTGGGCCGGCCTTTTCTTCCCGTACCGGGAGGAGGCGGCATGTCCAGGCATTTGTTACCCACGTAACTTGCCGGTCTGCGCGAGACGTGGCCATACCAACGAAGGCGGCACTCTTGCAGTTTGTCAGCGATGTCACGGACGCATTGTTAGATCATTATTATAAATAGATGTCTCTTTGTGTTGATTTTGCTACTATTCAACAATCATAAATAAATCGACAAATCTTTTCGTGACTATAAAGTTTAAATGGTCGGCAATTTGCATAGTTAGGAATATTTTAGGTACGTCAACATTTTTATGAAATTAAATTTGTCTCTTTAAATACAATAATTTAATTTACAATCCTAAACGGTCATCATTAATTAAATATATGTTGGAATATCTTATTTTGATTACCTATTTGTCTTATTTAACAAATGGCTATGAATATAATTAACTTCGGGTATGTCCCATAATATCACGTCAATATATCTAAATTCTTATTTCATTTCTGTTCTTATGCGAACCGAGATCAACATATTTATGTTGTAACTAAATGAATAACCGATATACAGAGTTATTTTTGGACCGTTAGGCATATTGTGCGAGGAGATTAGGTAGGCCATACTGAACAACTTTTTTCATGGGACCAACTCCGAAATCACAGAAAATTTTATGGCGTTTCATAAATTTTGGTCGAGTGGATGTCGACGTTTTCTATGGGAAGGCCAATTTTTTTTTTGGGATTTCCGGGTTGGTCCTCCCATAGAAAAAGTTGTTCAGTATGACCTACCTAATCACCTCGCACAATATGGCTAACGGTCCAAATATGACCCTTTATGTTGTAAGTAAACTAATAACCACTTTACCGTGTCCGCGAGTGTACGCACAATAAGGTGCTATCTCAATTGTCCGCGTTAGTTAACCCTTAAACGTACAAGGAAGCTGGTTATGGTCAAGTCTATATGAGAAACTCTTTGTACTATAGACCACACAGCTGAGCCATTGTGAACCTTAATGGAAAGAGATAAGGTTCACGAATTGACCAGCGTATATTACTACATTGTCATGTGACAGTGTGTGTGCGCAAACGCATACGATGAAATCGTTGTCATATATTACGTTAGGTATGTCGGTACTTAGCCGACATGGCAATCGTTATCGCTCAGTAACGTAGAGTAGTCATCTCTCTCTAACACTCTTTTAAATTAGTTCGCACTAATAAATTCGTTTCGTTCGCTACGGAGCGAAAACGGTTGGCATGTTGGCTACGCACCCAGATGTTTCTTTTTAATAATATAGGATAGTAAATACATTTGTATTGCCAAATCACTTGTATTTTTAGGGTCAAAGGCAAAATAACTAACCCTTATAAGGGTCAGTGTGTCTGTCTATCTCACTGTCTATCCCAACCAAATAGCTTCGAAACTATTTAATTCATTCAATTTGCTATAACACAAGTTGACAGCCTGATTTATTTATTTAAACCTTTGGGAAACAAACAGGCAAAAACAACACACATAGTAAATCAGACAACACATTCACAAGCCACCCAGTTTCCACTAATGAATAATAACAGTTATGCTGCTCAGAAGCTAACATTAATACAATTTAAACTTAAACCTATTTTAACATTAATAGAATTTACAACATGCAAAACTCAAATACCTAACTTGAATTGTTGAAAAAACACACATAACAACAACATGTAAACGTTGGCAAGTATGATGTAATATAATTACTAAATATAAATGGATATTATTTTTATTATTAACTGTACTTTTTATTGCAGAAACAAACTGATGCCTGATTACCGGACATACACAATTCTAGGGGTCTCCCATACACATTGTAATAATATGTTACACAAAAATATCTATCTGACACGGTCTTACGTATTTGTAGAGCCATAAGAGTGTGTCCACTTATCATATATTTTTGCGGCCTTTGCAGAGTAAAGTATTATTGCAGGTGACTGTACCGAGCTTTTATAATAGTATAAAACTGCAGTAGTCTTGAAAAACCTTTCTTGTTCATCTTTATAACTTGCGTGCGCACTTGAATGTTTTTTACTAAAGAAATGCGGCAGAGAGTGATATAATTTCTTAGCTCTTAGCGTGCTCAAGAGGCAGCGATTATTGCATGAATCATAATCATAACACTACATCCTGTCCCCAGCTCGCTCCTTCGTTTCCTGTGGCATCCCAAGTCACAAGAGGACGCGATTGCTATTTACTAAAGAATATCTGGGTGAAAACATATAAAAACTCGATAATGCGCGTTTTCCCAGAGATAAGACATAGCTAGATCGATTTCTCGCCCCCGAAAACCCCCATATAGTAAATTTCATCGAAATCGTTAGAGCCGTTTCCGGGATCCCCGAAATATATATATATATATATATATATTTAAATAAATAAATAAACAAGAATTGCTCGTTTAAAGATATTAGATATAGACAATGCTATAATTTCTTAGTGAGCTCAAGAGGCAGCGATTATTGCATGAATCATAATCATAACGCTACATCCTGTCGCCAGCTCGCTCCTTCATTTCCTGTGGGTTCCCAAGTCACAAGGGGACGCGATTGCCGTTTACTAAAGAAATGGGGCAGAGACAGTGCTATAATTTCTTAGCGAGCTTTCCCAGCTCGCTCCTTCGTTTCCTGTGACATCCCAAGTCACAAGCGTAACTGCTTTCAGGGCAAAAGGTTAAGGGGTTATATGACAATTCTTTTTACATGACTGTAAGCCCCCAAGCTACTGTATATGGTCTGCCACATGTCAGTTGCGTTATTGTTATAAAATAATATATATATTTTATATGAATCGACTTATTAAATTATATGTATTTGCATATATGCCAATCTCATTACCCGTGTAAATTATGTAAAAAAATATTATATATTGTACATAGTTAGATAATAAGAAGTTATTTCGTACGCCAAAAGGCACATCATGGCTGTTTCTTAGAAGAATAAGTTATCACCTATGTATGTCTGCGATGAATTTGATAGCTACAGCAGAAAGCAGAACACTCAATTACCCAAACGCTGACTTAGTTCACCCAAATCCTCATTTATTTTCGGGCGTTTTAATATTTTACTGTTATTTATTTTTACGTCAAAATTGTAATATGCTGTACTGTTTTTTTGTGAATGGGCGTTTTTTTCGGTACCTAGAAATTTGTTATAAAGACTATGTTGTCATGGCAATTAAGTTCCCCCACGATTTCCATTCCCGCTGCCGCTTATGTCTTCCACCGTCTGTACCAACGGGACTTTCTTCTTGTGCAGGATTCACGACGCTTTATTGTGAGGGCTCTCATTCATTCTAATTGTTATATTATCAGGAATTATATTAAACAAAAACTAGCGACGGGATGTCTCACGAGAAGAGGATCAAGCACATAAAGTACAATAACTAAGACTGAAGTATAAGAAAAAGGATAATGACCTATAAGTGTCTTGTAACTAACAATCTATGGATCTGCGGAATCTGAAAATATATATTTATTTTTTTATATGAGGTGATGTAGAAAAGATGAGATTAAGTTTTCTTAATTTTCTCAGTTTCATTACGAATGTTAGCTATACAAATTTGCATTTTTGTATGGTTAATTTTCGTTACGAAACTGAAAATGTTAAGAAAAAATTAGACAAAGGTACAATAAATTTGCAAATGACCCATAAATAATTCTACCATTTACTAATACCTAGCACAGAAACACAGAACAGCGGAATGTGTAAATACATCAACTCAAAAATAGGTACTAAATTAATTTTTAGGGTCCGTATCCAAACGGTAAAAACGGGAACCTATTACTAAGACTCCGCTGTCCGTCTGTCTGTCACCAGGCTGTTACTCATGAACCGTGGTTGTTGTGGCAGTTGAAATTTTCACAGATGATATATTTAAATTCTGTTGCCGCTATAACAACAACAAACACTAAAATCAAAATAAAATAAATATTTAAGTGGGGCTCCTAGATATAACAAACGTAATTTTTTGCCGTTTTTTTTGCGTAATGGTACGGAACCCTTCGTGCGCGAGTCGAACTCGCACTTGTCCAATTTTAAAAAAACGCTTACACGTAAGATTGGATTCAAAACTTTATTACAGTTTGCTAACGCATCCTTGAAACGGTACTGGCCTATACAAACTATATAAAAACAAAATCCAAAATCAACCCTTGACGTTACAACTGAACTACCTCGACTGGCTCGAATCTCCATCTCTTTCACTCTTGCGTTACTGGAGCCATGAAAACAAGGACAGACGATCTTCGATTTCAGCTCCATCTCTATCACTCTTGCGTTAGCAGACAAAGACAGCCGATCTTCGAATTCTGTAACCCGAAACTTGACGCTCGACGCCCCCTAATGGATCCGTCATGTGATACGCCGTCAAATACTTTAAAAGGGACTCGGCTCTACATGGTACAGTCAGCAGCAATAGTTGCTAAGCAGGCGAAGTGTTCAAAATGATCTTGTCGTGACTTTATTGTTAATTAAGAGAATAAGAGCGCGTCAAGTTAATGAAGTTAATTTTGAACACCTCGCCCGCTTAGCAACTTCTGCTGCTGACTATATAATAAGGATTTTAACGATGTATTACGACCATTTTATTTACATTTGTACTACATACAAATGATTTCACGCCTCGGACACCAGTGGATTTGGTCACATTTTCTTTAGTGTGTGAAATCTATTTAAGTTTATAATTTGTACTACTTTTCTTTCAAATTTGGGTTTTTTATTGTATTTCTACTAAGAATCACAGGTCTGTCGATCCTAAATACATAATAGGAGCAGAAAGTGTCCCAAAATGTCCATATATTTTACGTCTTTTCCATTCATTTACCTTCATACAAAGTCTATGAAAAACGGGAACGGAATGGAAATATCGGGACAATGCACCGAAAGTATTGTCCCGATATTTCCATTCCGTTCCCGTTTGTCATAGACTTTGTATGAAGGTAACTGAATGGAAAATACGTAAAATGTATGGAAATTTTGGAATTATATGACCCCATGTAAACGTTCAACTGATGCGGAATGCAATTAAGCCTTTTTATCAATGAATATAATCGTTCACTCATTAAATGACACTTTTATCCAAAGAATCAATTATTTTGGCAAATAATCATTATAATCAGTAAAATTTTAGGATAAAATAATGAATATTGTAAACAAATCAATTAATATCGTCGCTTTAGTAGGATATAGGTACTTTTGTTTTGTTGTTTTAGGTATATTGTCGGCAGAATAAGAGTTCTCTAGATTTCTCAGGGATCCCATCATCAGAAGTGGGTTTTGACAAAATCGGGACCAACTTGGGATGGGACTATATCTATATGTGACGTCCCACAGGAAAAGGTACCTTATGGCCGTTGGCGCTTACGTTATTATTAACGCCGCTCCGCCGCCGCGCGCTATTACTATTGCGGCGCTATGCGACATAAGCGCCAAGTGCCATAAGGTACCTTTTGCCGTGGAACGTCACATATACATTCAAACAAAAAAAAAAACCGGCCAAGTGCGAGTCGGACTCGCGCACGGAGGGTTCCGCACCATCAACAAAAAATAGAGCAAAACAAGCAAAAAAACGGTCACCCATCCAAGTACTGACGCCGCCCGACGTTGCTTAACTTCGGTCAAAAATCACGTTTGTTGTATGGGAGCCCCACTTAAATCTTTATTTTATTCTGTTTTTAGTATTTGTTGTTATATCGGCAACAGAAATACATCATCTGTGAAAATTTCAACTGTCTAGCTATCACGGTTCGTGAGATACAGCCTGGTGACAGACGGACGGACGGACGGACGGACGGACGGACGGACGGACGGACAGCGGAGTCTTAGTAATAGGGTCCCGTTTTTACCCTTTGGGTACGGAACCCTAAAAATAGTTCTGACTTCTGAGGTAAGGTAATAATATAAGGTAAACGTACTGGTGCTCCCCGCGGTCCCAGTACATGTCATCTTGAAACTTAAGTCATTGTCAATAGAGGTAACAGCAGGGTGTCATCTATTGGGCATTAGTATGCCGAGCACTAGTACGTTTACCTTACATACAAAATAAAAATACGGCCGAATTGGTAACGTCCTCCTTTTTGAAGTCGGTTAAAAATAAAGCAACAGTAATGCAGATGCATTACTGTTGCGGCGTCGTTGCTGCCGCCGCTGCATCTGTCAATTTCCTTGATAAGATGACTGAAGAACGAACGTCATAATCGCGTAGCAGTATTTTTCGAAACAAACGTCCAATTTTATCAACTAAATTGATGGATACTGCTTCGGCAACGACGCCGCAACAGTAATGCAGCTGATGTTGACATCGGAACATCACCTTGACCCGAAAGCTACTTGCAGGCCTATTGTGGATAGCTTTATCCACGTGACAAAATAACCGCCACTTTTTAACACCGCGCGATTGAAAGTGACGCATACCGTTTTATCACGCTGTCACGTAGAGAAACCATCATTGTGGCTGTGGCTACCACCAGTTTGGCACTGACGCCACTGACATAAACGCCATCGAGAACGTAATTTAATTACTTTCTATTCATCTCGCTCGTACTCGCATATTAGTACGAACGAGATGTAAAGACAGTAAATTACGTTCTCGATAGCGTATATGTCAGTTTTGACACTGTCAATGACTCATGGTACGGGCTCATATCCGTACTGAAAGAAGTGAAAAACGTATACTATGACTAAATACGCAATACTCCCAGTATTATATCATAAGACACTCAACGCTTAGCTAATATACTATATTTTTAGACAACTATTTACGTGAACATATATTTGGCTGTTAGAAGAAAGTGGGCGTTAGTACATGGCCGCTCTAAATATATATGTAGTTAATCACAATATATAGATATACATAACTAATGTATTTGAAATATTTTACAAACGATTATTGCAATTTAAACTTTCTTGCTTTGACAATAAGCTTTTTGATTGTTTGTTAAAAATCGACCTACACAATTTATATCAAGTATAATATATGTAGTTTTAATTTCTTTAAGTGTGGGCGATCTGACACGCTTAAGGCAATAAATGTAGAAATTTACATTATGCATATGATAATAAATATTTGTGTTGAAATATAATGTATGGTAACATAAAAATACAATATAATATGATGACAGTTGAAGTAGACCGTCATTTAGTTAAACATAAACACTATTTAGAGAAATCTTCGTTGTTCTAAAAATAATTAAAATAGAATAACCTTCAATGAATATGTCAAATAATTCTAAATTTTAATAACAAATTAATCATTACGAGTATGTACGTAAATTTTGAATAATAGGTATTCGGTATAGGTATTCTAATCTTTCAAACTACAAAATCAACACAAGTTTTTGGCAAAAATTTCATTTTTGGTACAAGCTTTTATCGCTGACTGTACTTTTCTTACGACAGACAACTAATACTCATCGAGACAATTCTAAAAACCCCTAACACAATTAGGTTGCGTTGTTTCATCACAGAGTTCCTATGGCCACCCCCTGTCTCCATCATCAGATCAGCTCGATGGTACCACCCATTGGCATTGTCACCCGACTTACATGTGTATGCAAAATTTCAGCTCAATCGGAAACCGGGAAGTGGATCAAATTTAACTTGCAAGATTCCATTACATTAGTTAGTTACATACAGGTCGACCTAATAAATGCTGGTTAAAAAGGATTCTTTACCTTCTGTCAAATTTGATTGTCAATCTTTGAACTGTGCATAAAATGTGT
Organism: Cydia amplana; assembly: GCF_948474715.1. Lineage (NCBI taxonomy): Eukaryota > Metazoa > Arthropoda > Insecta > Lepidoptera > Tortricidae > Cydia > Cydia amplana. The sequence goes on along the minus strand of NC_086092.1, from coordinate 8,880,998 downwards.
GTCATACTGTCAAGAAATTTGATTTTACACTCCGTTCGTACCGCCGCCATCAGATATATCGGAGCGGCAAAGGCGTTCACAATATCTGAACACGCACTCTAACGCCCTGACAATAGAGGCGTGTTCATAATATATTTGTGAGCACCTTGGTCGCTCCGATATATCAGAGGGGCTACCGCGAAAACCGAAATTCGCAAATTGCGGGGATTTTTCTCTCTTACTCCAATGAAGGCGTAATTAGAGTGAAAGAGAAAAATGCCCGCAATTTGCGAAATTCGGTTTTCGCGGTAGCCCCTCTGATGGCGACTGTACATTGCACAGTGACAAATTGTACAATGACAACCAATACGAGTATGAAGGCCGCTTACCTAGCGTACCTTTGTCACAGTGACAATGATGTCGCGTGATCGTCACTGTGACAAGGTACGAAGTGTCACAAACATCAAATTACTTGACCGTACAGTAGCCATCAGATATATTTGAGCGACAATGGTGTTCACAAATATCTGAACAAAGTCTATTATCAAAACGTCATAGTGCATGTTGAGATATTCATGAGCATCTCCGATATTTCTGACGGCGACTGTACTTTATAAACTCAATAACAACTAATAAGTGTAAGGCCTGAGTGGACGCTCATGTTGGGCGTGTAGCGGGGCGGGGCGTGCGGCGTGCATGTTAAACAAATGCGCACGTATAGGAGCGGCCTTAGTGCACGCTGCTCAAATCCCTTGGGAGCTCGACGCCACGCTGCACGACCCGCCGAACGCTCCGCTCCGAGCGTCCACTCAGGCCTCCACTCGGAGCGGAGCGTTCGGCGGGGCGTGCAGCGTGGCGTCGGGCTAACAAGTGATTTGAGCAGCGTGGACTAAGGCCACTCCTATACGTTTGCAATTGTTTGACATGCACGCCGCACGCCCCGCCCCGCTATACGCCCAACATGAGCGTCCACTCAGCCTTACACTAAGCGGTCGGCAACCTTTTAGCAGCCAAGGGCCACATAGTTAACGAAGTTGACGCGGGCCGTACTTTGTTCATATTTATGACTTTATCAGACATTGTCGTTTGTCAATATTACATACAAAATAGCCAGGGAGGCTCGCGGGCCGCAAGTGACGCCGCAGGTTGCCGACGCCTGGACTAAGTAATGCGTCATGTATTTATGAATGTGATACATTTGATACAATTATAGAGCATTTCTAAGAAGAATACCCTCTTTGGGCAAATCTTAGAGCATCCTGTTCAACTGACTCATTGGTGCATTCTTGTTTATATTTAGAAGCACAATTGATTCGTCCAGAAATAAAAACGACGAAAGAGATTGGTTAAATTGATGACTTTATTTTGACGCAAATATATGTAAAAGGTCATTGTGGCTAATTCCGTCATAGGGACTATTCCGTCCACGAGGGTACATTTCTTTGTCGATGAAATTGTCAATTTTGTTCGTTGATCGAGAAAAACGCTAGTAGACGGAATAGACCCTATGACGGAATTAGCCACATTGACCTTATGCAAATCTTTTCCATTATTAGAAAGGGGTCAGTCACTTCTCGCTACGACAGTTAATTTTTACAGAGAAACTGTTACGGAAAATGTTTATAGACATTTTTTGGAATTTAAAACATAAATTTACCTAAAAATGTAACATCAGTGATAAAAATACGAATTTTTTTTCGACTACAAACCAGTTTGAATTTCGACTTTTTTACGCGAGAATACGGTAAACCTGGGGCCCGTTTCTCAAAAGCTTGTAACTTGTAATACAAGCGGATGTCACTTTTTGACAGCTTTTGTTAGAAAGGGACTTCCACTTGTATTACAAGTTACAAGCTTTTGAGAAACGGGCCCCTGCTGCAAAGTTTTCCATTCAATTCCTCCGCTTAAACGTTGACATTGAATCCAAGCTGTCAAAAAAGCAGACCCTGAAAATAAATACAGCGTATATTCTCCAACTTACCCCACTTTCTTGACTGGTGGCCGCCTGCGGCAAGCCATGTTCTTCGTTAAACCTCCGCCGGGCCCTATGCCTCAACAGCGCCGAGGCATCAGGCTGCCCGAACTGGAATATCTGCTCCTTCCCGTTCAAAAACCTCTCCACATCATTCACTTTGTCAGAGAAATCTGTCGTTATAAACTCCGATCTAACCCCGTCTAAGATTTCAGAGGACAGTCTTAAAGAGTCCGAAGTTTGCCGCAAATTAACGTCAGACTCCGGTCTGTAGTTGTCACAGATTTGATTGAATGTGTTGAAGTATTCTGTGGCTAAGTCCGTTTTAGGTTGATAGTCCATGTCGGTTATAGGTGGAGGGTCGGCTGTGAGGAAATTCGAGTCCATATTTGCGTCGTGGCGCAGCATTTTCACTTTGGACACTTGAATTTCACTTTTTTGAACTTGTTCGCACGCATCACCGCGGCATTATTGCACTATGTTTTGCACTTTTGGGTTTATTTATTAGATATTGCACTTAGGTCACTGGAAATAAGAGAAATAAGTTTGCGTTTCGTTTATGATTCGTTTAAAATTTTAAATTACTGAGTGTTCGGTTTTTTAGACAAAACATCGAATTTTTAAATGAATTCATGTAGGTACTAACAAAAATGTAGGTGTATAATGAATGAAAAAAAATGGCAAGTATACAATAAAAAAAATTAAAAAAAAAAAACAATCGATCGCGAAATAAGCTGCGGCGGCATAAGACTTAATGCAAAATTGACCACCCAAAATCAAAAGACCGTAACCGCAAAATCAAACAAATGACGGATTACTTTTTTTTTTAAGTTCAAAGACACCTTGCGATGGGAACCGACCAGCACCGAACCTGGGACAATGAGAAAGCAGGTATGGGTCAAAAGCCAGGGGAAACGGAATCTTATGACGATGATATAAAGACTGGATTGTGTAACTTTGTACGCATCCGCTAGGGAGCGTCAGAATTGAACACCTATAGAAATTATAAAAAAGATTTGGCGGATACGACTTTCTAAAGCAAGAATAAAATACAAATTGGAATTGATACTTTAAAATCAAAGCGATAAGTGCATATTTCCTTTAAATAAAAAATAAAAAAGGACAGTATCCTTACGAAATTGATTTTTATAAGGAGTTTAACGACTCCAATTTGAAACTCGAGTCGATTTTGATGGAGTGATAGTATTGTGTCGAGGGTCACACCATTAGGCGTAAAAGTAACAAGATATTTTTGGGAATCAAAACAAAATTGAATACAGACTTACAAAAAAAGTAACAAAAATAGACTCGTTACAGTTTTTTAAAAGCGTACAATGATTGACATTTAAAAGTTTGACAAGACTTATGGTATTAAGTTACTTTAAAAGTTAAATGAATGAGAGTGCCACGGGGCTAACTTCAGGCTATTATTGAATTATATTTTCAAACAGCAAGAAATGTAATTATCTCGGCACCATGAAATGTATTAAAAAAATCTAACATAATAATCCCATTTCTATGTCCATTGGAAATGTTTTTAGGTCCATCCTTTCGTTACAAATGTAGTTCGTAATTGTTTTCCATCGCATTTTCTCGGAAACGTTCATTATTTACGTATTTGTCATGCTACTTCAGTCAACCACAGTACCTTTTGTAACGAGACTGACTGAAATAGCAAGACACGTTCGTACGTTTCCGTGACAAATACGATGGAAAATAATTATGCACATCTGTAATACCGACAAGTTTTAGATTTTCTGTAATGAGCGATTTTAAATCGCTTTTTCCTGTCTTATCAATCTCGCTCTTGTTACCTACTTTTTTAAACTTTATAGTGCGTAATACAAACTATTTACTAGCTCTTTATGCTTCATTGGTGATCATAATTCAACATAAGGTGTCGAAATGAATTAAAAAAAAATTGCAACGCACCTTGCCAATTATACCTACAAATTCGCCTTAACCCATATAAATCGTTACTATGACTTTGAGTTTTATCAAAACGGAATACACCCCAAAATCCACTACAAAATTGTGGGATTTACTCACTCGTATGTAACTCAATTGTTACAGAATTGTAAAGATTTCAAACTTCACTACATTTCTCAGGTAAAAATTTCAACACTTCAAAAAAAGCGCCGAAATTTCAAGTTGCGTTCCTACATGAAGTATTATTATGAGATCGTAAAAATGTCAATTACAGAGTTATGTCCTTTCTCCCGAGACTCGTATTTATAAACATCTGCTCGAAATGGTAAAAAGTTGACTTGGATACTTTACCAGTTGTTGAAATGAGGAAGACTGATGTATAGATAGTTGGCTTATTTAATATTGAGGGTAATTAAAACGACATATGTAATGTTTATCATATTATCATTAGTCATAAAACTGAAACCGTTAACATTTCAGGATTTTCGTTAGGTTATCCTATAGGTTAGGTTTGTTTTATGGCAATCCTGAAAAGTGACGCGTTTCTGAATTAAATGAATTATGACTAACGAAAATTCGGGCGAACAATACGTTATGGCTTAAAACTATTTGGGAAACAATAGAGACCCCGTTTTCTTATATAAATTGGTTTGAAAGGGACGACAGTACAATTTTTGCGGCCTTCGAAGAGTAACATATTATTGCATTTGACTGTACACACGAAATAAAACAAACTCACAACATAACCCTCCTGTTCACCGTTGGGTAAGGCACGCTTTCGAAAGGCAGGTGGAATCAGAAGTCTTTAAAGCGTTTTCGGTTAATAGCTCAAAACGTTGTAAGGCACACGTATTTAGTACTGAAAAACGTCGTTTCTTGTGACTCATCGGTAACCTACATACGCTTACCAACTGTTAAGGACATTTTAACCTGTATTACTTAAATATGGGAAATTCAGCTTTATAATGAAAGAGTAAATTCCAATTTTCGGTGGATTTGACAGGTGTGAAAAGTTTTTACGTGTATTTGTTTAAAAATGTTTTTCTACTCCAGCACTTAAATGTGTCAATTAAATGACTGACAGTGATATCTAAAGCAATGTCATTTGAATGCTTTGTCTATAGGCTCATAAGATGACTGCTAGCAGTCATCTTATGAGTATAATACAACTGCTTTATTTTTTTTAAAGATACAAGTTCCGATCATCTTGATTGAAAGAGGTATGTTTTCATTTACAATAATAACTCTTTTTTTTTTTTAAATAATAACTCTTTTTTTTTAAATAATAACTCAATTTTTTTTAAATAATAACTCTTTTTTTTTAATAATAACTCTTTTTTTTAATAATAACTCTTTTTTTTAATAATAACTCTTTTTTTTTAATAATAACTTTTTTTTTTTTTTTTTTTGCTGCAGCTGTCATAGAAAAAGTAATGTATGCAACAGCTCATAATTGGTTCTTAAAATTCTCGGGTATTTTTTTACAAAACTCGACTACGTCTCGTTTTGTAACTTCGACCCTTGAATTTTAAGAACCCTTATTATATCACTGTTGCATAAACTACTATTTTGCTAAAAATACGGCTTCTTTATAATAAAGTATAGAATCGCAAATGAGCCATTTATATTTTCGTATTCGTAAGGTCTAGTTTGTAAATACATACTTATTATACATTTTTTCACCTTGTCCCATTGCAATAATTAAAGGTGAAAAAATGTATACATGTTAGGAACTCGACTGTACCTCTTATTTGGATTAAGAATTTAAATTTGCGAAGTCGGGTCTTATTTTTACTGGTTATTTAATTTTATCCTGCTCCTGTTTTCCTGATGCGACATAAAAATGAACTTGATTACAATTAGTGCAACGCCCTTCGACGACATAGTATTAATTTTGCTCACGTAAGCAGCCAGCTGTGTCAATTATTGACACGTATCAGACACCGTGCGAATCTGCCGACGGGCGGTGTCGGGTGTCGTCGCTGGTGGCGACCACACAGCGGTGGGAATCACCACAAATACCATAAGAAGTGTCATAAGAAGAGCAACTGGACCTAGTGTTACAGTCACTACATAGTATAAAACAAAGTCGCTTCCCATTGTCTGTCCCTATGTATGCTTAGATCTTTAAAAGCAACGGATTTTGATGCGGTTTTTTTTTAAATAGATAGAGTGATTCAAGAGGAAGGTTTATGTATAACTTGTTAACCCGTGCGACGCCGGGGCGGGTCGCTAGTATATATACATGTATAAAGAGATGACTGGAGTTTTCAGAAGCGATTTCTGATATTATTCTAATTTTCATTGAGTTCATTCGATAGCGGGACGTACTTAACGTACGCGTTTGCGTTAAGTATCATCTTGTATGGGATTCTGTGTTTCCAAAACGTCCCGCTAATCGCGCTGTCAAAATCCCATACAAATAGACATAACGCAAACGCGAACGCTCGCTATCGGATGAAATTTACACTAGGGGTTCAGAATGTCGTTTTAAAATGAGAACGTAACTTTGATTATACAGCGGCTAGGTTATTGTAACTCGTAAAGGCTGACCTTCCAACGACGCTACAAACGCTTTCAAAATAAACATAAATAATGAATGACAAAAACTACAGCCATATGGACAGATGGCAGGTATAATTGTACACCTGATTTGGCCTGGCCTGACCCATCTGACAGGTGTTCCAAGGTTGTTGGCGAAGTCAGCTGATTTTACACACTTGTTTTCCTATTTTCCAACTGTCTTTTGTTTTGGAACCAAATGTCAACAAAGCTAACGGGGGGCCTAGCTCATGTCTCTCTGTCGCACTAGACTAGACTGATACAGAGACATTACCGTTACATTTGCAGAAAACGAAACGAAACGCTAGCTATACCTACATAAATAATGTACCGAACGTATGTTTTACATACATACATACATATTATAATCACGCCTATTTCCCGGAGGAGTAGGCACAGACCACGGATTTCCACTTGCTACGATCCTGACATACTTCTTTTGTAGATGTTTTACTCAGACGAAAAGAGATTTTACACTTTACAGTTTGTACCAGATGTTCGCCCATCTTGGGTTACCCACACCGTGGCTGTTTTGGCCCACCTCTGTGGGTGAAACGGCAGATATGGCCGACCCAGTCCCATTTCAGCTTGGCCCAGGCGGAGATGGCGTGGCGGGACGACCTGAACGCATATCTCAACGACTGGCCGGAGATTGCTCAAAACCGAGACGGATGGAAAATTGGAAATCGAGGGGGGAGGCCTTAGCTCAGCTTTGGGACACCATATACATAGATAAATTAAATTATAAATACATCACAAATTTCCAAATCAGTGATAAAACCAACTATAAGGAAAACGTACATAAATAGAATTATACCGATCAGATCATCTATTAATTTTTGTCCCACACGCCATAACTTGAAAAATGGCCTGTTAGTTTGTTTTTTCCTTATTGTCGGGTCCGCGCCGACCGCACCGGGCAGGTGTGTCGGCATCTTTCATTCAGGTTTATGGGTTTAAATACCTCAAGCGTACTTTGAACTCGATAAATAATAACTTATTAAGCGAGACATCAATGATGCACCACGCAATAGGGTATTTGACTACTAGTCAAATTAGTTTCTTTTTTCGAAATGTCAAAATTTGATACTATGGAATTTATATGAAACACTAGCATGTGACGTCACGATCAAATTACCTACGGGGTTTAAAATAGAAATTGTGTCTAAAAATAACTGGTGTCTACGTTTCTCTATTAATCTTCTGGTGCTTTATTTCTTGAATGGTGTAAATTAACTTCTTGTAAATACAGTCAAATATCCTATTCATATGCAAGATTTTGTATCTTGTTAAAAATCGTAACTTAGTATAAATAAGGCCAAGCGCGCACCACGATTTTAAATTTTGCGAAGCGATTTTAAAATCGCGCTCTAATACATATTTTCTTGTCGCATGTGCGCGCACTGGCATATAAACACATACGTTGCATTTCTGCGACAAAATAATCGCGCGACAAAAAATCGTGGTGCGTTCTTGGCCTAAGACATTTTTTTTTTCGATTGTTACTTGTTTTTCCAGTTGTCGTCTAGTTGTAGTTGTGATTGTCACAGTTGCGTGTTAGAAAATTTATACCCGACAGCCGAATGAGACAGAGAGGTTTAAGTTTTTTCAATTGTATGACTATTTGACACTTTGGCATCGTCACTTACAACGTTTGACGAATTTCAGGTATAAAGGTGTATATTAAATTTTGCCTAAGTTGTGAGAATGCCATGCATCTATACGGTATATAAAAATATTACAATGGCGAATTTTTACGGCAAAATCAATGTTCACAAAAACACAGCCGTTTTTAGGGTTCCGTACCCAAAGGGTAAAAACGGGACCCTATTACTAAGACTCCGCTGTCCGTCCGTCCGTCCGTCCGTCACCAGGCTGTATCTCACGAACCGTGATAGCTAGACAGTTGAAATTTTCACAAATGATCAGAGATGTGAATTATTTGAAATACTTGTATTTAAAATGCAAATACAAAATGCAAAATACCTATTTTGTATTTAAATACCTTTTGAAGAAAACTATTTTGTATTTTATTTGAAATAGTTTTGGGACCTATTTTCTATTTTCAAAATACAAAATACTTTATAGTAGGTAGGTAATGTAGGTAGGAGTTACAATCTCTTCTGATGTTACAATCCTGGCAACTCTCTCATTCTTTTAACATGGAACTGTTGAATCTGTTTAGTAACGTCGCACATAAAGTGTAATCTTGAGTGTTGGGAGGGTTTCAAGGCACGAGAGGAGAACAAACTTTTCTGCCCTGGTGAAACACAATCGAGACGTTTTCATCACACTAACGAGAGGCATTATACTAGCTGTGAAACATTACAAAGTAATGCTTTTAAAAGTTGGCCGATATAAAACATCATTCATACCTACATCCTACCGGTTAATATGAGCAACTAGAAATTTGCACTTTAGATATGGGATTGACTTCAAAGAATAAAGAGAGTCTTTTCAACTCGGAAATTCCGAGTAATACTTCTTAATTCAGACTAGGTATTCACTACTCAGAATACCTTTTATTGAAAAGTATTTGTATTTTAAAAAAGTATTTTGAAAATACCTATTTCGTATTTTGTATTTAAATACAAATTCAAAAACTATTTTGTATTTTGCATTTGAAATAGTATTATCAAGGAAGTATTTGTATTTTGTATTTAAATACTTTTTATAAAGTATTTTTCGCAAATGATGTATTTCTGTTGCCGCTATAACAACAAATACTAAAAACAGAATAAAATAAAGATTTATGTGGGGCTCCCATACAACAAACGTTATTTTTGACCGAAGTTAAGCAACGTCGGGCGGGGTCAGTACTTGGATGGGTGACCGTTTTTTTGCTTGTTTTGCTCTATTTTTTGTTGATGGTGCGGAACCCTCCGTGCGCGAGTCCGACTCGCACTTGGCCGGTTTTTTTTAATTTATTTATATATTGAGTCCTTGTGTTACTCTAGTAAAATAATCGCATGTATCCCGTGTACTTACTATGAAGGTTTTAGCGCCAAAATGCATGTTTTAAAAAGCGCAGCCGAGTTTATCATTATTTCTTTTCAATTGAACTTGTTGTATTGCTCTAGTCTAGTAAGATTGTCACGTGTGGTTCACCGTCCGGTCTGCGCATACCCGCCGAGCCTTGAACACGTCGGACAGATGCGCACGCGTCGACAGGTGCGGGTTCGGCGCCCGCGCAGGCCCAACGCAAACAGCACAACTTATACCAAATTAACTGACGCTTACGACTTTCTGGAATTACTGTCGCATATAAGACGCTTAGGACTTGTATGTACAGTCACCATCGTATATATCAGAGCGGCCAAGGCGCTCACAAATATCTGAACACGCCTCTATTGTCAGGGCGTTAGAGTGCGTGTTCAGATATTGTGAACACCTCGGCCGCTCCGATATATCTGATGGCGACTGTACAAGATAAAACAGCCTAACTTATATGGGAATAATAGACGTATAAGACCTTTTAGTATTACGTTATTCTAAGCGGAGGATCGCCTCCCTCCCCGCTAATTCAACCCATAGGGGATGAAACGGGGACAAGATAAAACTTATGTGTTATTCGAGGTGTTATTACACCCTTACACCCTTACCTGTAAGTATGCCAAATTATATCTAAATCTGTTCAGCCATTATCATTATCACGTGATAAAGCAACAAAGTACACTATACAGTAACTGAAGGTAGAATATGTCCATAGGAATACGACGTCTATAGATAGCGGCGGTTGTAAGTACAGTCTGCTCTTACCAAATCTGTGCAGCATTACTACATAGTATAAAACAAAGTCGCTTCCCTGTCTGTCTGTATGCTTAGATCTTTAAAACTACGCAACGGATTTTGATGCGGTTTTTTTTAATAGATAGAATGATTAAAGAGGAAGGTTTATGTATAATTTGTTAACCCGTGCGAAGCCGGGGCGGGTCGTTAGCATATAAATATGAACTTTATAATATGTATATATGGATCTATATCTGAATCCCTAAAGTCTTTTCTCCTATCTTTGCATTCCCTAATATTGTTTGTCATAATGATCAGTTGCCCTAACACTAAAAACCCTAATTTTGGTTTCCCTAATTATTGATTACTTATCCTAATGTTATTAAGCATATTTTCTTTTTTGCGAGGGTCGCAGTCCTAACCCTAACCTAACCCACTTTTGTAGCAGCAAGTTCTAAAACCTAACCATTTTTCAGAACCTTATATTATGGAAAATAATCGTTATGACAATTGATCGTTAGGGCATGTGCCCATTAGGACAAACCAGTTAGGGCAAGTGGCTTTAGGACGAACGTTGTTAGGGATTCAGAATGACACCCGTATATATACATACGAGTATATCTCGCTAAAAGTATGGAGATTTATCATCTTTTAAATATTGTATTATTTATTATATGAAATGTATCTGTCCATTGAGTTTTCGGCCAGTTTTTCATCGAAACGCCCGGGAATTCGGGTCACGCCCGCGGCGCCCGCAGGTGCCGCGAACGAGTTATAACAACCTATCAATGAAGCATAAACTATATACAGTTTTTATTTTTCAATTATGTAGTTCAATAAAGTAATAATAAGTAAACCATAATAATTAATAACCACTGGATACCTAATATTATTTAATTGCCATTTGGCAACTTCTGTTCATACATTTTAGCACCCAAGAAACCCAATATATTTGCAACTTTTCGAGTGTCGCCAGGCGTGGCTCACTCCCGAAATCGTCGCGTCGCTACGCCCATGCGGCCCACACCAATTTTGGTGTTTAGCCATAGTAGTTGCCGCGAACCGCTACGGGTAGGGTTGCCAGATGGTCGGGATTTGGCGGGATTCTCCCGATTTTTAGCATGTGTTCCCGATTCCCGACAAAGTGAAAATTGTCCCGAAATAACAGCTTTACGTTATAAAACAATAATTTCAAGTCGAGCCCGTCTGCGCGGCATGGCGAGATTAGGCAGAGCAGTTGACGTAGTGCCAATAATGTAAAATATCGTTGTTTTTACAATTACTTCAATTTGAATGTTTCTTTTTTCCCGACTTAAGTCCCAAAATCCCGAAAAAAATATATTTTTTTCCGATAATAGCGCCTTTCGATCGAGCAACCCTAGCTACGGGACGGACGCCTGCTCGCGCTTGCGCCACCTAGCGGTCATACCTGTCGTTATAAACGCGTTTTCTTAGAGAGTGAATCTTTTGTACCTAGTACTATTATTTATTCCGTGGTGTCGCCCAGCAGCTTAAGACGAAACAGGAGCTGAGATTTAAATATTTTAGGTAAATATACCCGTCTCGCTAACGGAAGCGGCTCCTAAAACTAGTGCGATAAGGACAAGGCGAAAAATCCTGCGTAAAAATCTCAAAAATCGAGGTTTCGTACTCGACTGTTTCCTCCTCCAAAATTTAACTAATCGTAACCAAATTTGGAAATAATTTAGATTATGAAATTATCTGTATCAGACCGTTTTGCTTTTTTGGCTAATTGATATGTATCAGTTTTGAATACCTATCACGCCTCTCATTGCGGCATAGTCAGTTAGGCCATTTTGGCCATTTTTGAAGGGCTCTAGCAGCAAAAAGCAAAACGGTCCGACACAGATATTGACAATATTATTCTGTGTTGAAAAAATCATTGCTCTAGCTTCAAAACCCACGGAGAAAACAGTCGAGTACGTTTGTATGGAGAAATGACCACTCCTGTTGGCTCTTAAGAGCCCATTAACGTGCACACTAGCGCCACTGCTAAATAATCATGATTATTTAAATTTAACGAAATATATGTAAAAAAGGGGGCCGCTACGTACTGTATCTTGTATTAAAGTACCTTTTGAATACATCAAACTAGTTTATATGTTGCTTCGGATTCGTCAATCTATGCGTCCAAAATTAAAACGGCCGTTTTTGTTGTTTCCCTTTTTTAAATATCTTTCGTTGAATTGAAATAATCACGATTATTTAGCAGTGGCGCCAGTGTGCACGTTGATGGGCTCTTAACAATTTCCAAGTGGCAACACTTACAATAATAAACGCTTAAGTGAATGCCAGGGCAGAAGCTAACTGTATACATATTAATGACAGCGTAGGCAGATCGGATTCCGATGGTTGCGATTCAATTCAGGTCCTTGAGCTCATTAGACGGACATACATACATATATACAGTGATTACACATGCGGAACAGACCGACTGACGCCTAAACATACTAATGTCTGTAAACAATTCCTTGTATACAAACATTTAGAGTATTTTAGAGACACACGAATCTAACCGCCGCCATACAATAAGTTATGCTCTCATTTTAAAACGACATTCTGAAATATCATAGACATGAACATTCAAAGAACATCTTTACACCTAACCTTATAAAACAAAGTCCCCCGCCGCGTCTGCTGTTTGTGTGTATGTATGTGTCGCGTACCACTCCAGCAGGGCGACCGCGGCGTGAGGTTCGAGTGGGGGGCAGCCAAGTGATCACGTGACTTACTTACTAGCCACCGCGGCAATGACTCGGCTGCATTACATTTTTGTATATTTTTTATAATTAAACTCATAGTAACTACATTGGAGTTCATATTCAGCATCCAGACACCAGGATAGCCCCTCAACATTGGTCTTCGAGCCTACAAATCAAGAACCAGCGAGTAACTACGAATTAACTGTCCAGCCAACGTGTCCGTGCACCGCCATTGTCACAGCGCAGTTAACTATTCGAAATTACAAGCTAAGTTACGTCGAGTTCGCCGCAAGAAACAAGCTAAGTCCACTAAAAATACTTCAAGAAGGGATCTACAAGCCTTTATGGACGGATTTAAGGAACCAGAAGCCCAGGATTACTAGAAACCAGCTAAGTTCCCATCCACTCCCTTTCTTATAAGTGCCTACTTAGGTAATCATTTCAAAATTACTAGCGTCAGAAATCATATTAAAAACTAGATTACAACGTAAAACATACCTTACTTACATAATAAACAGTGAATTAAATACGAATCCTCATAAAGTGCAACTATAGATATCTACTTAGCCATCGTTATCTTGTTGCAGCTAACGGTAAAAATCACATGTTTACGCCGTCAGTACTAGTTGCCGGCTCATAGAAATTACAACTAAATTAACTAAAATACTTGCCTATTGTGATTAAAGTGCAGTTATTTTAACTTCTAGTGCATAAAACAAGAACATTACATATATTTTCGATCAATACAACTAGTGTTCAAAGATATTAGTACCTACAAAGAATATAGTGCAAATAATCTTAACCTAAAATTACTAATTACGAGTAAGTGTTGTTTACATTCGTTTCCTGTTGATTGTTTTAGCATTGCAGTGTCGTTTTTGGAGGTGAAAAATGACTGAAGCCATTTTGAAAGAAAATGTTAAACGTCGTGGTACTTGTAAGGCTCAGTTAACTAATTTCAATACCTATTTGAGTGAATTACCAGAAAAATTAACTCCTCATCAAAGGTTTGAGCTCGAGCTGCGCATTTCGAGGTTGGAATTAGTGTTTAATGACTTCCATGACGTACAATTACAGATCGAATGTGCCCATGAGGATGCTGCCGAGCAGTACAGCCAGCGAAAGGCTTTCGAGGCAACGTACTACTGCAGCATCGCCCGCGCCCAGCTCCTGCTGAGCGAGGCGGAGGGACCTGCGGTCAGTAATGCTAAATCATCACCAGCCGATATGAAGGTGACGGATGTGAAGCACACAAAGGTAAAATTGCCTGAAATAAACCTTACTAAGTTTGACGGTACGTACAGTCAATGGTTGGAGTTTCGTGACATGTATGAATCTATGATTCATAACGATACTAGCTTATCCGATATTACGAAGTTTCATTACTTACGATCTTACTTAGAGGGCAGTGCATCGCTCGTGATTAAATCAATCGAATTTAGTGCATCGAACTACCAAATTGCATGGGAGCTCGTGTGTGACAGATACAATAATAAACGCTTGCTTATATCTAATCACGTTAAAGCCTTATTTAACGTATTTGCAGTGCAAAAAGATACAGCCTTTCAGCTACGCAGGTTAATTGATACTTTCGTAAAAAACCTAAAGTCCTTGCAAATATTAAAGGAACCAGTTGATAAGTGGGACACATTATTGACTTATATTGTGTGTACCAAGCTAGACACCCAAACATTATTTGAGTGGGAAAAATACAAATTAACATTAGAAGGCGATTCTAACACATTTGACGATTTGGTCAAATTTGTTAGGATGCGGGCCGATTTACTAGAAACTCTCGAGCAAAGAAATGTTAGGCAAGAGAAGCCGCGAGCCTTGGTCACTTATGATTCACCTACTAAAACTAATATTACTAATAATAATACCAAATCATGTCCTGTATGCAATTCGAGCGTTCACAACATTTACAATTGCAAATCATTTCTAGATTTGAATGCTAAGGATAGGGAAAACAAGGCCCTAGGTTTGAATCTGTGTCTCAATTGTCTCCGCCATGGGCATCCTACCAATAAGTGTCGTTTAAGCCCGTGCAGAGTTTGTAGGAAAAAACATAACACTATTTTGCACTCGACTAAACCGACTGCGCGGGATAACAACGCGCCGAGTACCTCGGTACCTAGCACAAGCGGTCTCGCGCTGCCCGTCGCGGTAGCGCCACCTGCGCCCGCGCCGGCCGAACCGGCCGCGTCTGCGCCTGCTGACCGGGCGGACGGCGCGACCACCGCACCTGCGCCTATTAGCCTGGTTTGCGCCGAGCCGCAAGAAGGGGTATTGACAACCGCTATAGTCGACGTGCGCGCTGCTGACACTAACGCTTATCCAGTACGTATTATGCTAGATTGTGGTAGTACTATAAATTTTATAAGTGAGCGATTGTGCACAGAGTTGAATCTGGAAACGAAAGAAGCTTTAATTTCGATAACAGGAATAAACGAACATGAATCAATTCTAAATAAAACTTGTATCGTTAATTTAAAATCAAAATATAGTGACTATTCCATTGAAATACGCTGTACTGTCATACCTGTAATTAGTAGGCCGTGGCCATGTGAACCAATGAATATTGAATCATTCAATATACCCAAAAACATCAAATTGGCTGATCCTACTTTTTATGAAAAGTCCAATATTGACATCCTACTAGGGAACAAGGTATTTTGGGGTTTATTAGGCTCAGAGCAAATCGACTTAGATAATACAAATTTAATTTTGCATGAAACAAAATTCGGTTGGGTCCTAGGAGGCTCAGAACCAGGCATGACGGACATATGCGCGTTCGCACATGCACAAAATATGACAAGTACACAATTACAAAACAAAAATAACATAGAAAATTGCACAATACAAAAACAATTAGCAAGGTTTTGGGAACTAGATTCCATAACAAATGATTCTACGTCTTTGAGTGTCGAGGAGATGGAATGTGAACAAAGCTTTGTACAAAACACGACACGTTTACCTGACGGTCGATTTTTACTTACCATTCCACTCAAAGAATCGCCTAGCTTATTAGGTGATAGCTATGGCTTAGCAAAACAAAGATTTCTTTCTTTAGAAAATAAACTACAAAAAAATCCTAGCTTAAAAGAATCCTATACAAAGTTCATTCATGAATATATACAATTAGGTCACATGAGTGAATCACATAACGATAGGTCGCAAATTACCTACTTTGCGCCACATCATGCTGTTTTAAGCGACAGTCTCACTAGCAAATTAAGAGTCGTTTTTGACTGTTCAGCTAAATCGTCATCTGGCTACTCGTTCAATGATTTGCAGCAAGTCGGTCCGACTATACAAGACGATTTGTTTTCAATTTTAATGCGTTTTAGACAACATGACGTGGCATTGACTGCGGATGTCGCAAAAATGTATCGCCAGTGCGGCGTCGTTGAGTCGCAACGACCATTGCAACAAATATTGTGGAGGGACGACCCCTCCCAACCTATAAAAACATTTCAATTAAATACCTTGACTTATGGTACGTCGTCGGCGGCTTTTCTAGCCATCCGCTGTCTACGACAATTATCAATCGAGTGTGATGATCCTATTGTTAAAGAAATCATAGCTAGGGATTTTTATGTCGATGACCTTATCACCGGGTGCTCCTCTGCAGAGGGCGCCACTAGTATATATACAAAACTTACAGAAGTCTTGAATAGTGCTTGTTTTCCACTGAGAAAATGGAGATCAAACGACACTAGCGTACTTCAAAATATAGCTAATGACAAGACTGTAGACGCCGAAGGAAACCTGGACCTATGCCCCGAGCATAGTTCCAAGGTTTTAGGCATTACCTGGAACAGCATCTTCGATAGCTTGTGCATTACAACCAATGTAGACCTTAAGGGCTCTGTCACTAAGCGCAGCATATTGTCAACTATCTCTAAGATATTTGACCCTTTAGGTTTGGTCGCACCAACTATTTTAGAAGCCAAGGTCATGATGCAGAAGTTGTGGTTGCACCAGTTATCGTGGGACTCAGCTGTTCCTGATGACATCAAAGATGTGTGGCAAGCCTTTGTGCTCACGTTGCACAATCTCAACGAAGTACAAATCCCTAGACACGCGATATGTCACAGTCCTGTCAATTTACAATTACATATCTTCGTGGATGCGTCCGAAGTAGCCTACGGTGCTTGTGCATACGTGCGTTCAACAAACGAACATGACGAAGTGACTGTCAACTTGCTGTGCTCAAAGGGGAAAGTGGCCCCACTTAAACCGTTGACCACTCCCCGTCTGGAATTATGCGCAGCCCTACTAGGTTCTCGGTTGCTAGACAAGATTTTGACATCCATGAGACTGCAATTTGACAGTTGCTTTCTGTGGTCTGACTCAACTATCGTATTGGGTTGGTTGAGCATGCATCCAAGTAAGTTGCAAACATTCATTCGTAACAGAATTGCCGAGATACAGTCCACTTGCGCCAACCATACTTGGAGACATGTTCCAACCAACGAAAATCCCGCAGACCACATTTCACGTGGATTGACAGCCAACGAAATAGTGCACAACCAGTTATGGTGGAACGGTCCACAATTTTTGTCCCAGCCAGAGCACTCATGGCCTCAATTAAAATTAAAACTAAATACTAGTAACTTACCTGAAGTTAAAACCCAAAATACATGTCTGGCAGTGAGTTCCGGCAATGATGAGCCATTTCCTTTTAACAAGTTCTCGGACCTAAAGCGCATGCAACGCACGTTTGCTTATATTACACGATTCATTCACAACACGCGCTTTAGGTCCAACAAGAGAAGTGGCCCACTCAGTGCCGAGGAATTAGACAACGCGTTAAAACATTTAATATTAATTTCACAAAAGGAATCGTTTCCCACGGAATATACTAAGTTAAAATCGGGAACGTCCATCAAAAAATCTACAATTTCGTCACTGAACCCGTACATAGACACAAATGATTTTAATTTAATTAGGGTAGGTGGCAGATTGTCGAATTCGGATTATGATTATGACAAGGTTCATCCGATTCTATTAAGCAAGGGTCATCGTATAACTAAATTGTTATTCGAATGTCAACACAAAGCTCTCATGCACGCCGGTCCTCAGCACTTGCTCTATTCAATAAGGGAACGGTATTGGCCTATTGGGGGACGCGGTATAGCGAGATCCATTTCACACCAATGTGTAACTTGTCGTCGTTTTGGTGGTCGTACCGTAACTCCAATCATGGGCAATCTACCCAAACAAAGACTTCAACCAGGCTCTCCGTTTTTGGAAGTAAATGTAGACTACGCTGGGCCCATAATGATGGCTAATCGTAGGGGACGTGGTTGTCGTCTCATAAAGGCCTACATTTGTATCTTTGTGTGCTGCAAAACCAAGGCCATACATATCGAGCTGGTGGGCGATTTGAGCACAGCTAACTTTATTGCCGCTCTCAAGAGGTTTATTGCTCGCAGAGGAAAACCTTTAGACATATTTTGCGATAATGGCTCGAATTTTGTAGGAGCGGCTAACGAGCTCAAATCTTTTATTGCACAAAACGCTTCTGACATATTAGGCGCTACAACTTCGGAATCAATCAATTTTCATTTTTTGCCTCCACATGCGCCACACTTTGGTGGCCTACATGAAGCCGGTGTACGATCTATAAAGCATCATTTGCGCCGCGTATTAGGTTCGGCTAATCTAACTTATGAGGATTTGTATTCTACACTGACTTATATAGAGGCACTTTTAAATTCTCGACCCTTGACCCCACTTAGCTCGGACCAGAATGATTTATTGCCACTCACACCTGGCCACTTCATAATCGGGCGAAGTATGACAGCGATCCCAGAGGCAGATCTCACTTCACGTACCAGATTAGTGGACAGATACCAGACGATCCAGCAGCTACGCCAGCACTTCTGGGCACGCTGGCAACTGGAGTACATAAGCGAGCTTCAGATCCGAACTAAATGGAGGCAATCGACGAACGGGCAACTAAAGATTGGGACCCTCGTCGTTATTAAAGATAAGCAACAGCCTCCAATAAAATGGCTCCTAGGGAGAATACAACGAGTCTTCCCAGGGCGCGACGGTGTTACCAGAGTCGCCGAAATTCAAACCGCCACTGGACTGCTGCGCAGAGACTTCACCAAAATCTGCCCCTTACCTGTGGACACTGCAGTTGAAGACGATACTTCAAGGTCCGCCGGCATGTCGCGTACCACTCCAGCAGGGCGACCGCGGCGTGAGGTTCGAGCGGGGGGCAGCCAAGTGATCACGTGACTTACTTACTAGCCACCGCGGCAATGACTCGGCTGCATTACATTTTTGTATATTTTTTATAATTAAACTCATAGTAACTACATTGGAGTTCATATTCAGCATCCAGACACCAGGATAGCCCCTCAACATATGTTCGCGATAAACTGAAAAACTACTGAACGAATTTTCATGCGGTTGGCACCTATCAATAGAGTGATTCTTGAGGAAGGTTTAGGTGTATAATTTGTTAATGTTTTGTGTAACCCGCGCGAAGCCGGGGCGGGTCGCGACTCGCGACGTCGATAGTATATCTATATGTATGTCTGGATTGTCTGGGGTCTGGGACTAGACGTTGCTAAAATTTGAAATACAAAGAAAATAGAGCGAGTAGAAGGTTTGTATGTAAATCTTTTACCGGCTCTAATTTATTTGTATGTATGCGAGGTGAAGAAAGAATATTGATTTGAATAAGAATTCTAACAACACTTTTATAGGTACCAGGGCTGCCTTAGCAATGTCATACTGACATATTCGCTATATAACGTCTACGTAACTTACTTTCGATACATCTCGCTCGCACTAATATGTGAGTACGAGCGAGATAAATAGAAAGTAAGTTACGCAAAGACTAGCGATTGTCAGTGTCAATCTGGTGGTAGCCGTACTGGAATCGAACCTACAGCTTTATTAGAGACTGCCTTTAAGTTACACATCGTTAATTTACATACAAATATGTATGTATCAGTGTCGGCCATTAACGCGGACACACAGACACACATACAGATAACCGGACAGACGGCACGACGCCGCGACGAGGCGATGCATTCCTGACCGATAGTGATACTTCGTTGTAGTCACATATCTTCATAATAGACTTGGAATAAGGTAATAGTTATTTTTTATAAGGGGGCAAAGTTGAATAACCCATCGTTCTAATACTGATATCCGAGTCATGCGAAGGATTCCAAAATTGAACCTAAGTGGTTCGAAAAGTGAGGGTTTCTAAGGGTCAAACTAACTTTGCTGCCGAGTTGAACACAACATTTTTCACCAATTTAATTAAACACAAATCGAATTGTATTTATTTTGAGTTGGTATCTTATGTTGCCAGGAGGAAATTTTGGTAACAATTTTTTTTAATAAGTGATTTTTTTTAATTAATTTCTAGGTATATAACTATTACGTAACTGTAAAAGCTGATTCCCGGGTGGCGCCATTTGTACTTACAAACTAAAGATCTTACTGAAATTGATGCTTTACAAACTTAAATAACTTAATTACAACACAACGGACAGTTTATTTAAACGTACTTACACAGTAATTAAGTAGAAGATCGGAATGTGTCCGTACATAGACAGACAGACACACATACATACGGGAGATATTTACATCACAGTTGGAATAGCTTGCATTCCGATGCACACACGTTCCGTATACTTAGTATACCTACTGGGAGATGAGTGATAAAGATGACAACTAGAAAAGTATTACCATATATATATTATAAAGTGTGTACGATTAGATACTTAATTCCTATACAGAGTGCTTCCTGTAACAGGAGCAATAAATTAAACTGTAGGCTGTACTCCTCAAACTGACCAACATTTGTTCAGCAACTTTTGAAAATAACTCTGGTTTTGATTTTTATTACACTTTAAAGTTTATTCTAAGACGCAATGTATTGCAAATTTTGTTATGTTTAAGCAACGTCAAACACACTGATGTCAGCGTACATTGAAGGCAATATTTATTTTGTATGAAAAAGAGGAAGTCTAAAGGATTCATAATTTTTAAAAGTTGCTGAACAAATGTTGGTCATTTTGAGGAGTACAGCCTACAGTTTAATTTATTGCTCCTGTTACAGGAAGCACCCTGTATTTTAAGCCTTTATCGACGTAAGTATGTCCCTTGGTGTAGCTACATATTTGCGGCGTTAGGGGTTAAAA
Organism: Cydia amplana; assembly: GCF_948474715.1. Classification (NCBI taxonomy): domain Eukaryota; kingdom Metazoa; phylum Arthropoda; class Insecta; order Lepidoptera; family Tortricidae; genus Cydia; species Cydia amplana. The sequence continues at coordinate 8,859,924 of NC_086092.1, read as the reverse complement.
TCCTGGGGCAGGGGGACCTATGAGGAGCTATCAAAACTTCTCTATAGAGGCTTCTGGTGATCAGAGGGCTGGTCAATATTTCGCTCAGCGGATCAGCACTGCTATCCGGCGGGGCGGGGCAAGGCGTCCTGCCCTCTGGGTAACCCCCTACCGAGCTTTATGTTTTTAATTTAAATGTTTTTATTATATTTTATCTACACACATGTCATTAGTGCTCTATAATGCGTTCAGAAACGGTAGGAAATGACAAGCTTTATTACAACCAATTTTACTATGAGAACTTTCTTATCTGTGGTAGTAGGAAAATTTTTAATTTAATGTACGAGTACATAGGTAACGTTATAGATTTTTGTAAGGTTATGAGTTTAAATTTGGAACAGCAGTCAAAACTCAAGTGGGTCTCTATTCTAGTATCCATAGATATTAAAACAGTTATCGATACGAAACGTCAATTTATACTTGGTCAACCAGATCTTGACAGTAGAAAAAGGCGGCAAATTTGAAAAATGTAGGCGCGAAGGGATATCGTCGCATAGAAAATTTGAATTTCGCGCCTTTTTTTACTGACAAGATTGGGTTGACCAGCTATATATGTATGTTTTTTTAATATAAACCGCACGATATTTGATCTCGAGTGACATGAGAATAGGAACTTCATTCTATTGTCTAGGAATTAAAAAAACTACGGATGTGTGACATGCGTGAAAAAAGTTTTCATTCGCCGCCATTTGACGTACAGTTTATCTTTTAGTTAGTTTTAAGTATGTGTTTAGATAAAGTAGTGTATGTAACTGTACATAATTAGGCATTAAAACACTCGTGTGATCCTTTTAAGAAACTCACTAACGTTCTTAAACCCACACTCGTATTTTAATGCCTCTCATTATGTAGCAGTCACATAAACTACTATTACCTACTTGTATTTCGTTGTATCAATAAATCTAACTTCTTAAAAGCTTAAAAGTATCATAGAATGTCTTTTACGTATAGATTTTTTAATCTAAATACAATTTAGTGCAATGTATTTAGTACATTTATAAATAATTCACCATTTATACTCGTCCTCAATTAAAAATTAACCGCCGCGGCCTCGTGCGAACAATTAAAAAAGTAACCATTAATAAAAATATACGTTTTCTTTAAAGTATATCGAAGGCCACGTGCACATGCTTAAATATTAACCCTGTTTCGCACTAACCATAGAGAGCCACGTCAGGGCGTAAAATACTTATTATTCTATATTTTCAACCCCATTTTATAAAAAAAACAGCGAACTAAAAAAATACGTAAAAGCTTTAGGAAACGTATTGATAAGTAAATAAGGTTTATTTTAGCTTATGGTTATTTAAAAGAAAGTATATCAATAAACAAAATAGTTCTCAATTGTAGGGTGTTCCATTTTGAGTCTTAAGAAAACAGCAGAAGTTTGATATTCTTTTAACTTTTTTAAAGGAATGTACTACCCTTTTAAGGCCCACTTGCACCATCCCACTAACCCGGAGTTAAGCGATTAAACCGTTAACCAAGTGTCAAATTGTGCTGGTAACCATGGTAACTCTAGGTTTAACCGGTTAACCCCGGGTTAGTTAAATGGTGCAAGTTGGTCTAAGGCATTTAAGATTATTTTGTGTGACGTGGTTTTTCAACACTTTCAACGTTTATTTGGGAATTTAATCGTAGGTATATAATTTAGTCATATTTTACTGGATTGTTTTTAAGGGCGTGAAAAGATAATAGACGACAAATTGGTATCATTTTAGGGGAGGTTCGGTACACGTGGCTATGCTTGTTGAAAATGTTTCACGTATATGATCATTTTATATGATTTTCCTTACAAGTGGGTAAGTAGAAAAACTGTGGGCATGTTGCCAAATGTACATAGATTTAGTTAAAATTAAAAGTTTTCATAAACGTCCGTCAAATCTAACAAGCCGTTGCGTTATTTAGAAATGTGTGTTTGTTAGCGACAAAAATAAAGTGTTTTTTTTTTATTTACGAATAAGTTGGTTAATCAATCTCGAAGAAAGGCCAGGTCAAGTAGAGCACCCTAAACCCGCGAGCGTGTATGAGGAATGTTATGAAAGTAACGGAAGCGAAAGATCATAGCAAATCATGTCAGGATCGTAGCAAATGGAAATCCATGGTCTCTGCCTACCGATCCGGGAAATAGGCGTGATTATATGTATGTAATCAATACTTTAGATCACTGATCCTCACAATAAACCGATCTTTTGGATATGTTACTAAATCGATATTCGACAGTTCATCAATCGCGGCAGACAGTGCGTCGTCGCGCGCGCAGACGCGCACGCTCTCTGAATATGTAATATTATTGATATTGTTCGCGAGACTCATTTACATTGTACCGGGAACGGACGTGCTGCCGAATTGTGAATAAATATATTATTTATTTAATCTTTATTCCACATAAGAAAACACACTGTACAAGAGGCGATATTAATGCCATAAGGCGTCGTCTACCAGTCAACCAGTACCAGTAAAAAAAACATTTATTCAGACGAAATAAACCCTATTCGTACAATTTCTTCTTCTGCCAAACTGCAGGACAGTTTGTTGGCAGTATTATGTATGTGTACTATTAGGATTTTGCTGGGCCGGCCATGTTTGCCGCATGCACTCACAGAGGTGGGCCAACGCAGCAGCGGTGGGCAGCAAAGATGGCGGGATGACCTGCGCCCTGTTTATCAAAAGCGTGTAACTTGTAATACAAGCAGAAGTCACTTTTTGACAGCTTTTGTTAGAAAGGGACTTCCACTTGTATAATAAGTTACAAGCTTTTGAGAAACGGCCCCTGGACGTATCTCCACGGCTGGCCAGAGATTGCTCTTAACCGAGACAGAGGCCTTTGCCCAGCAGTGGGACTTCATTTACCCTGTATGTTAGTGTGTGTTTTCTAAGTACAGTATGTAGCAGTGGCGGCGCGTCAAACATATCCATAGGCAAGCCGGGGTTAATTTGGCTTACATATTTCCTTTACAACTCTGCTCAAACGTCCAAAAACAGACAAGCCGGTGGGAATCGGCTTTTAAGGACACGCCGCCACTGGTATGTAGTCACATTACTATCTAATTCAATTATAAACATACTTTAGGTAGGTTAGTAGTAATAAACATAGACAACACATCTAATAACTACTCTTTCAAGATGAAAGCTCCTAACACCATGAGCTTTGTAAACAGTCCCGGGTTCGAACCCCGTGCCGTGACGCATCCGGCGTCACGTCACATCCGGTGGGGATAATGCACTTTTTCTGCAAGTGTCGTAAATGTAAATTATGGTTAGTGATCTTTAAGGATCGATCGTGTTACAGATTTTAAGGAGGCTTATATCAGAATTTATTATCATTCAAATTATGCTTGCTATATAATTATGCGGATGCATGTTTCGCTTTATTTTTTTGTTATTTGTATACTTATTAAAGATTTTTTAACGGCTTGTGCTTGTGCTGCATTCTGGCGGCAGAACATTGCAGTAATACTCCCTATTTGCATTGCAGACATGATGATTTAGGAATTTAATTCGAAAATTCTACAAGATAACAAGATAAATACAATACCTAATACTTACTCGTAGACAGTAGATAAGTTTTGATTAAATTAATTGGGAATGAGTCAACGACAGGGAAATCTATTGCAATATTTTCTAAGGTCACGTCAAGGAAAAACTTAATCAATTAAAGGCCATTTGATCAAAATATGATTTATTATGAATGGGGTTGTCAACTGTCAAAGGTGTTCAGAGATGGCGCGAGCATAGGTTTTCTTGTTTCTAGGCCAGGCCAGAAAAAAAAACTTGACCCTATTCGTAGGACTCACAGGTACAACCTTAACATAGGTAAGTAAATAAGTTGATAAGATTCAAATATCCTTTCTCGTTCTAAACTGCGTTTAAGTTAACTGAGTTTCTACTCAACTACTCAAGGACAATAATAACAGGACACTTAGCAAGGGAATTTTCATAAAGTGGCTTATCACTCGATCGATATTCAGCCGCAGTGACATATAACCTCGATTCTTGAGGTGCCAAACCAGTAATTTACCGGCCACGTGGTAATGCCTGCTTTCCCGGCCCGCCGATACTAAGCCGCCACGTCAGCTACAGAGTGCATATTTAATGCGGTTGCGAATAAAAATCGATGCAATTTGCGGGTAATTACAGAGGAGGCCTATAATGGGAGTAGGGAAAAATATTACTGTCGTTTTTTGAAAAAGGAAATTTATTTTCTGCAGATAGGCGAAAAAGCTGACTATGCATGACATTTGCGATGATAAAGTGTGGCAATGTCATCATTCATGTCAAATTTCTATGAAAACGTGACATTGATAATGACACTACATACTTCACTTTTTCTCTTTTAGTCGGTTCAACCTTTATTGGACAAAAGATAACCTTTAGTCCTACAAAAGGCGGACTTAATGTCATAAGGCATTCTCTACCAGTCAACCTTAAGGCAAACGTAAGCCGTAACTATGGCCGTTGGTCTAAAATTAATCCATGTACTTGTTTTATAATGTATAATTTATTTAATAATCAACTAACATAAGTTTAAAAAGCTATCTTCCCGATCTTGTCAAGTCAAAACCTGATTTCATAATACACTATTACCGAGGGGAGACCGCGCCAGAAAGGAACGCCTGACACTTGCCATAAGAGTGAACGGGAGGGGAGATTTTATTTGAAAGTAACCCCTTTTATAGCTACATGGGGGTAGGACCACCGTGTCAGGTTGACAACACTATGTTTTAAAGTGGAGCGCTTCCTTTGCAATTTAAACACAAACATGATAATTGCCAATATTTACACTAATTTTAACGTAACCGATTTTTTAATTATTTTATGAGTTGGGAGCGAAAAACGAACTCCATACAAAATTTAATAACTAACTCTTATTAAAATTAAAAAACCGGAAAAAATCAAAAGAGCGGGCATAGATGTGGTTGATATAGCCTAGACTGTGCAAGTGTTATTTTCGTCAAACTTCTATGAAATTATGACGTAAGTATATAAGTATATAACACTTGCACAGTATGTGCTGTCAAAATCGTTGCAGACTTGTCTTGGTCTAATTCTACGTCTCTCGTTTAAAACAAAATTAATTTATTGAAGCTTAGTATATAATAATAATGAAAAGTCTTGTATGACAATTAAAAGACTAACTTCCATGTAATAATCACCGGCACGCGAACCTCAGACCTACAATTATTTAGTTTAATAATTACCTGGACTCATATATAATGCAGTAACGACGTACGATTTATTACTGACTAACGGCACAGAATAAATAATAGTACTAAGTACAGAAGACTCACTCTCTAACAAAACGCGTCTGTTACGATCAGCACAGATATGGCCGCTAGGTGGCGACAGCGCCACGCGCGGCTTATGGCTTTCCTCAAAATTGGGGCCGGAACGGATGTACTTTTAGCTACCTGTAGCAAAGCGACGAAATCGCGGAGTGAGCCACGCCTGCTAACGGGCACGGTTCTGGCCGAGGCCAGGCAAGGGGACTTAGCCCAGATGTCAATTAATCAACCAACGGAAATAAATAATGTAGTTACCAAGAGCAGTGTCTGACCCAAGTTTCGGTTTCAGCATAAAAATCACGTTTCGGTCGAAGGGTCTGTTTGGCCAAAACTAGAGCAAAACCGAACCTTCTGTTTCAGCAAAAAGTAATGTTTTTTTAGGGTTCCGTACCCAAAGGGTAAAAAACGGGACCCTATTACTAAGACTTCGCTGTCCGTCCGTCCGTCCGTCTGTCACCAGGCTGTATCTCATGAACCGCGATAGCTAGACAGTTGAAATTTTCACAAATGATGTATCTCTGTTGCCGCTATAACAACAAATACAAAAAAATAAAATAAAATAAATATTTAAGGGGGGCTCCCATACAACAAACACGATTATATTGCTCTATTTTTTGTTGATGGTGCGGAACCCTCCGTGCGCGAGTCCGACTCGCACTTGGCCGGTTTTTATTATGTGATAATCAGCAAACGAGCAGACGAGCTGCCTGAGCGGTCATCGTCGCCCATGGACATAAGCAACATCACAGGACTGTTACGCATAAAGAGAATTATCCGAATACTGACTTAGTTTATCCTTAACCCTCAATTATCCACCTTTTTCAGATGTTTTGTTTATTTAAGGAGTAAATAGAGCACATATATGTTTGCCTTTTCAGTCACGTTTATTTGGGGCTTCTGGTACCTTTTCCGTCACATGGTACCTTTTCCTGAAACCGTCACATAATGACACGCACTTGGCCATTACAAAAGCCGTATTGAAACATATTGCATAAGTTTTAGTCACATGTTATAATATTATAATTAAACTATAATAATATTATCGTTGGCGAGATGTTATCTCAACTCAATAGAGTGACTGAGCGTGTTATAATAACTAAAACTAGACTAGCGAGGTGCATTAGGGAAATTTCTAAAAGGGCCGGTAGAGAAGAACTGCAACCCGACTGCAACTTGTATGGGAACTGCACACTGACGTTGCAGTTGGCGTGCAGTTCCCATACAAATTGCAGTCCGTCTGTATCTGCCCTAATATTTAAAATAAAAGCACTTCATACTTAGGCAACACTTACGGTACTGAAACGTTCACCAAGGTAAGAGTCCGTCTTAGCTATTTTTGCGCCGACTTAAACAGATCAAAGTGTGGCGGTGTCATTATGAACGCCCTTTTTTCATAGAATTTTGACATTGTGACATTGCCACACTTGGTCGTTGCAAGTGCAGAGTCAACTTGGTCCTTTCTTGCAAGATAGCTATCTTGGTACTTGGTAAGGGTTAAACGAAAGGGCTTGTAGAATATAATTTTCCATTTTAAAATCATCCCGCTTTTGCAGATCCCTAAAACATCTTACACTAATCAATGGACTTTCAAATCTTTCAATTTTTACATGTCTTCTTTGACTGGGGTAAATCGAAATTTCATGTATTTCCGTCTATCTGTATTGGGGTAAGTGGTACCGAAATTACAGGTACAGATTTTCTTTTGTTAACTCGTAGGGAATGTCTTGTGGAATTAAGGCTGCCTTTTTAGGGTTCCGTAGCCAAATGGCAAAAAACGGAACCCTTATAGATTCGTCATGTCTGTCTGTCTGTCCGTCTGTCTGTCCGTCCGTATGTCACAGCCACTTTTCTCCGAAACTATAAGAACTATACTGTTGAAACTTGGTAAGTAGATGTATTCTGTGAACCGCATTAAGATTTTCACACAAAAATAGAAAAAAAACAATAATTTTTTGGGGTTCCCCATACTTCGAACTGAAACTCAAAAATTTTTTTTTCATCAAACCCATATGTGTGGGGTATCTATGGATAGGTCTTCAAAAATGATATTGAGGTTTCTAATATCATTTTTTTTCTAAACTGAATAGTTTGCGCGAGAGACACTTCCAAAGTGGTAAAATGAATGTCCCCCCCCCCTGTAACTTCTAAAATAAGAGAATGATAAAACTAAAAAAAATATATGATGTACATTACCATGTAAACTTCCACCGAAAATTGGTTTGAACGAGATCTAGTAAGTAGTTTTTTTTTATACGTCATAAATCGCCTAAATACGGAACCCTTCATGGGCGAGTCCGACTCGCACTTGGCCGCTTTTTTTAATATGTTGGGCTTCAGTCATCTAAATAAGCTAATAACTTTAACTGAAGTACATTTACTCCAGTCAACAGAATGTTTCAAGTATAAACTTTTAGCAACATAAAAAATATCGGGTCTTCAAGTTATTTATTATTTAAAAGAAAATCCCAGATTTAGAGAATACAAGTACGCCAATAATAATACCTACGTCATTATTAAAAAAAATAACTTTCCAGAAAATTAAACATTAACTTACATGCCCTGTTTCCAAAGAATGTATGAAACGTATGAAAGCATTCACCTAGTTTCGAAGATTATAGAGAAACCGACAATGGTCATACAAAACGTTTTTTTTTTCTAACGCTCGCCTATGCGTATCCATCCATTGTGCCAAGCGTGCGCTACCACAAAGAAAACTCACTTTTTTCTCAAAAAACCACTGCGAAAACAAATACGCACTAGCAATCCGAAATAGAGAACAAAGATATTTCATAAAACAACAAATATGAAGATATTTAAGTAAATTATGATCACTAAATTAAAAATAAACTAAAAACAAAAAAATTTAGCAAAAATACGTAAAAAGGAACGTTTCAATTTTTAAAACACTCGTTGTGGGTTGATTTATTTTTTAAATTTCCGAAACACTCAAACTTGCTGGCTGAAAAACTTACACTCATCACAATTCGAAATTTAAACCACCGCGTCCTCACTACACACTGAATCAGAAACGAAACGTAAACACTAGGAGAGCAGAACTGTAGTAGTTTAGGTATAAACAGTTTGATAACGTTCAGTTACATCACAGAAACTTTGTACATTCGTTGAGCGCGGACGACGCGTGCGAGCGGTGCGCACGCCTGAGGCCGACTGCCGCTCACTCGTTGTGTTGCCAGATGGGGGATTGGTTACCCTAGATCTAGAATATCGTCAACTTGCAAAAAAAAAACAATCCGAGCTAACTCTGCGTGGAATTTGCAATAACAAAGTGTGGCCATGTCATCATTAATGTCAAATTTCTATGAAAATGTGACGTTTATAATGACACCCACACTTTGTTTTGTTCAGGTCGGTACAAACTATCGTAGCATAATAGAATCCAACTAGACAGTCTTAATCACTGACTTAATATAAAAGAAATAGACACACAAAGCAGAACAAAAACGTCAAGAAATGTGGATCCCAATGACGTTTCGCACCATTTGCATTGATGATAAAAACGCTTACGTAAATTTTGAGTCAAGATAAATGTTTCGTACAGAAAAGAGCTTAATGTCGTAAGCATTAAGTGTCAAATTTGCAAACATAAGTACCAACACTGTTAAAAAATTTAGTCCGATGGCACTAAACGTAACGTATTTACGTCAAACAACGTCAAACGAGAATAATGAACGAATAGAGTCACTTTGGTACACTTTAATATGTATTACTGTACAGGAAAATATTAAAATTGAAGTAATAAATAAAACAAATTTAATTTAATCGGGAGCTCAAATAAAACTAATTCGTGGTTCAAATTCAAACAAATTAAATTTTTAATTCGTAAGTATACGTCTTTAAATACTAATTTCCTTGAAATAAATTCTACTTATTAAATAACTGTGTATTTAAGATCTACATTTACTCATAGCACGGGTGCACGGGGACATTTAGATACTGATTAGATTTTTTTTATAAAGTCTTACCTATACTTTATAAAAAAAAATCCTGTGGTTGTCATTGTGTTCCGACAGGTTTAGCATTTACAGTTAGTCGATATAAGCCCTTATTGGTGGTGTATATGTCGGAAACAGGGAAATGGGCCAAACACACAAGTGCCGTTTTGCCTTGTTTAAAACTGCATCACCCCTATCTCTTGCTATAATTAAATAGCAGTCCACTTTGCACGTCGCATAGGTTTTCTTGGAAATCTTCAATTTAAACATAATATTATTTCTTATGAATTCCATATAAAAATATAAAAAAATATTGACCTCACATCGACTCAATAGAATTTTGTTCCTTGACATCCCTTCTTTGGTACTAACAAATTAATTTATTCAAAACCATAAAATTACCACCAGATTACATAAATTATGTAATGCTATCCAAAGAACTAACCGAAAGATATACATTCCATCCTTTTTCCTTGTTTTATCATTGTTATTTTTACATATTTTAACGGCACATTTCGTAATTGTTGACAACTTCACATTTGAGCGTTTCAAACAAGACTAAACGAAAAAGTAATGCATGATCTGTTTTGACATCACTTTTGTGGGGCCATTTTTGGCGGCTGATTGGGTATCCAGTTCTTTATACTATATCAATGGTCTTAATAAAATAGCACCATATGTTGCTGGCAAAACACAACGAATTAGAGATTAGAGCAGGGCTCTCCAAACCCCGGCCCACGGGCCAAATCCGGCGGTGGCCCGCGCGAAAATTCTGAGGCGCAATATGGCCCTCAGGAAAAAAAGTTTGGAGACCCCTGGATTAGATCATGCAAAGTTAAGTATAGGGCTCTATAAAACAAAGATATGTTTAGATGTTGTAATAAAAAGAGTAGGATTCATTGATTTATTTAATTTATAGTTTGATTAATGATTAAACAGCTGCCGGTAAACTTAATAAACCTTAAAGGTAAGTATTACAAAAATGTATTTAAAAAATATAGTAGTTCATTATTATAATGCCAGGAAGCCCCTACATTTTTAACAATGATAGATAAGTTGGATGCAACTTGCTTTACACTAATAGTAAACAATGGACTTATTAAGTAACAAAACGTGTGTTATCGCTGTTTTTATATCACACCCGTGCCCCATATTTAAAAACCAATAACATTTCACAACACGTCTTATCGTATTATACTAACCTTTTGTTAGTTATAATTTAGTAAACTAACCTACATAAATTCTGTATTTTTTCATTATTGCACAATATTTTTATTTTAACCCATATTTTTTTTTTCATGGAATCATTAATTATTTTCACAAGAATACCTACATATTTACACTCTTAATTTTTAAGCACTTCACAGTTTTCACGGTCCCGAGCAATTTCTGAGTTCCGAGAAATTACCCCATTGTGGGGTAAATAAAAGCTCTCCCCGCTCTGGCAGCCCCGCGACGCGCGACGTTGCCGCTCCGCCGCTAAATGCGCGCTCAAGAACGCGAACGTTACTATAATGAGGTTAAAGTTTCTGAACGCAACTTTTTTTTCTTAAATTTCAGTGGCTTAGGCGTAGGCGTTCATCCTTCGGCCGTATTTCATTCACGTTTTATGAAATTCGCTTTACGAAAGCTTTTTAGGATAAAAAAGTGTACTGTAACTTGGAAGTAAGTTTAATAGAACGCTTTCTTTTCCGTCGATTAATTATAAATTGATGAACTTGACCGCAGTGACATAAGTAGGAAAATATGCAAATGAAATATCAAGATTTCTAACAGAATCACTACATAGTATAAAACAAAGTCGCTTCCTACTGTCTGTCCCTAATATGTATGCTTAGATCTTTAAAATTAGGCAAAGGATTTTGATGCGGTTTTTTTAATAGATAGAGTGATTCAAGAGGAAGGTTTATGTATAATTTGTTAACCCGTGCGAAGCCGGGGCGGGTCGCTAGTTAATAATAAATCTAGAACGGGTTGGCTTAGAGAATTTTTATTTTCAAAAACATCAATAAAAACTCAATTGCTATAGGTTTAAGGATTTTAATATGGTAAACTCAATCGTATTTTTATGTTTTAATTTAATATTATAATATTGCAAAAGGTCCCGCATCTTCGATTTTTCTTAGCTTACTTTTCACCGTTAGCATCATACTTTGGACGACATTCAAAAAGGGGAAAAAGGGATTTCGAGGGCAGTGGTAAGAGACTCGTCGGGTCCAGCAATAAATGCCGACGTGTATCAATGTGACTGCTTACCTACATCTGTGCTGCGGCCATATCTGTGCTGATCGTAACAGACGCGTTTTGTTAGAGAGTGAGTCTTCTGTACTTAATACTATTATTTATTCAGTGCTATTACCTATTCTTTTTATTTAAAGTTTTATGGCGTTATTGATAAGAGAAATACAGCAACTTGCTGAGATTGTAACTTGTAATACAAGCGGATGCCACTTTTTGACAGCTTTTGTTAGAAAGGGACTTCCACTTGTATTACAAGTTACAAGCTTTTGATAAACAGGGCACTGGGGCCCGTTTCTCAAAAGGTTGTAACTTGTAATACAAGCGGATGTCACTTTTTGACAGCTTTTATTAGAAAAGGACTTCCACTTGTATTACAAGTTACAAGCTTTTGTGAAACGGGCCCCTGTACGTTTTCCTTTCATGTATATTGTTTCTTTTGTTTTTAATTCTATTCATAGTTTTCTTTCGTGAAAGAATATTGATTAATTTAGTTACATAAATGATCGATTTTCTGACAGTCGCTTATTCCTCCGATATTGTTTTACTATTATATCAGAGCTGTCAATAGCACGCCATTGCAGAGTTGGGTAATGTTTACATCATATAAGGGCAAGGAATAGTCCACCTTCACGGGCTCTTTATATGATCTGTCCTTCTATCAGTTGCTAGGTGACAATGAGAAATGGGAATCTCACCCAAGACAGTAATTTTTCCACTTTTAAATTTATTCTAACGTAATAGCATCGTTCGCAGACGTTTCTGCTAGTTAACTACTTAAAATTAGAAATGAGAATAAATGGACAAATCAAAAACATAATAAAATCGTATACATATTTGTGACTCCTCTACATTGGTTGTTTTGACCGATTCAATGACATTTATCGTCATATTCGGTATTTCACTGACAATTAAAAGTATCTTTGACCGTATCAAATTTCCAGCTTAACTTATCTGTGTGACGCATGTAAACAAATGTTTTAATGATTTCAATACGTTTCAATGTTTGGGCATGTACAAACAGTAAAACACTTAACTCTCCATCGGTGGACCTTATGACTTTTGTAATAAGGATTATGAACTGTCAGTTAACAGTGTAGGGTCTGTGGGCATGGTACGAGACACCGAGTACCTAAATGAACTTGGGTCATACACTTTTATAGTATGCTTAACTCATTAAACATCGCAAATTTAAGAGAATCCAAAACTAGTTTCTCCGCTGCTTCCTTTCAGGCGGGATGCATTTTTTAAATAGGTACTTGAGATGCAAATAAGCAAAATATGATAAATTTAAGGACTGTCTTTTTAAAATGGCTTATTTTTGTATGTGTTATAGAGAAATAAGAAATAAGCCCTTTTGAAAAGAGTCTCCTCATATGTAGTTGGGTCGTTAACTCTTCGTTTCGTCTACAGAAGTGACCTTTTACTTTTATCTGAATTGCGTGGTAGGCGAAAAACAAGCAACGACGTGCGAAAACTGTAAACTTTAATGGGACGTAATCTTCTACTATTTGACAGCTGTCAACTGTCAGAATAGAATCTAGATGAAGTTTCTGGTCAAGACAAACGCAACAGTTTTACACCGTCCTATTTATTCCACAACTAGTGACCCGCCCCGGCTTCGCGCGGGTTTACAAATTATACATAAACCTTCTTCTTGAATCACTATCTATAGTATCTATTAAATAAAACCGCATCAAAATCCGTTGCGTAGTTTTAAAGATCTAAGCATACATACAGACAGACAGACAGGGAACCGACTTTGTTTTATACTATGTATGTAGTGATGAGTTAATAATGGCCGAAAGTGATGCGGTCGAGGCGCTCGTAAAAACCACATTACGGTCGCGTAAAATTATAGGAAATGGATACACGAAAGAGTTGAGCTTGATATTATACACAAGATCATTCAAAACTAGTAGTTTTGTATGGAGATGTAATAAATGGTGATCAGTTTTCTTTGCTCTCAAGTTTACTGGTTAAGTACATATTCAGTTTTTGTTAGACTAATATGAGGTTAGATTGCTTTTTATTCAATTTACTACATATGCTTTTAATATCTAATTACATGCTTTTTAGAGTCCGTCTAAGTCAACTCTGCATCGACTTGAATGGAACAAAGTGAGGAAATGTCATAAAACGTCATATTTTCATAGATATTTCACATTAATAATGACATTATCACAATTTAAAAGTGGAAAAATTACTGTCTTGGGTGAGACTTGAACTCACGGCCTCGGCGGAGTGTAACGCTCTTACGGTAGATGTCGCTCGGGTCCCCTTGACCCATATGGCGGAAAGATTTGCTGGCTATGGATGAGGTCTTGGTGGCTCAGATGGCAGAGCGCTGGAGTATCGATCCAGAGGCCGTGAGTTCAAGTCTCACCCAAGACAGTAATTTTTCCACTTTTAAATTTATTCTAAGCTTAATAGCATCGATCGCAGACGTTTCTACTTGTTAAAATTAAAAAATTATCACAATTTGTCGCAGTCAATCAAAAATTAAACTAAACAGCACTCATACACTTCATATTATGGATAATGCGAGACCGAACAATAACATATCATACAAATAGGTATTAGGTACTCCTAGATACTGATTCCTGAATCTTCTATCACAACAATTCGTTGAAATAATCCCACCAAATTAAAAACAAAACTCAAACGACTCTTAAACTTAGCATCACTATTCATACGTTAAAACTTTAAAACCAAACCAATACATGTTATCTACACTTCCATTTATCAAAACGTCATTTTAGAAGACAAAACTAAACTTTGCAAAAAGTTGTATCTAAATAAATGAATCATTTATACTTAAGTCACTTCAGAATTAAAAAGTTTACAAACAAAAGTTCGCAAGAACGTCGTATGTCCATAATTGTACATTTACACTTAGTACGTTTTGCGCGGCGCGCGCGACGTTGCCAGACTTCTCCCCCCCGTTTTGTGAGCGAGAGGGCGCGGTGTGCGACAGAGACGGGCGTATGGGGTGTTTTCTGTTTTCCGAGTATGTGCGTGTGAGTGGAAAACGTAATCTGTGGGCATAATTGATAAGATTGATAAGTTTAAGTGATATAGAGATAGTTAGTTGGAATTTAATAATAATTATGTGATAACTGATAATTCAAAGAGCTTAAGGGCCCGATTCGGATTTTGTAATAGATATCTATTAGACATCGCCAAGATACGATAACGATATGTTTAAGATCTAACCTGTCAAATTTGACATTTCCGCGATTCTGGAGATACTTTTGAACGTTTTCCACAAGATATTACTTAGAGATCTAATTCACATCTAATAGATATCCAACACGATCTATCGTAAAAGTGACATTGGTTGCCCGAATTGCGCTGCAAAAGAGAACTAGTTGAAATCTAAACTATAACGTATATAGAATGGATCTAGTACGTGTCGTCTCTTGTGAATATCTTGAAGTTCGAATACGGCAGTTAGAGAAAAGTTTGTTATATTGTAGTATTGACTGTAACTGACAGGTAGAGTTTTAACAGTAGACAAGTATGACTTCTTCGGAGCTTTGCTAAAGTTCTTTTTTTTAGCATTAGAAAAAAGGTAAACAGTCTTGACGTGTCTTTTTATTGAAAATTATTGAAAAATGCTTTATAAAAATTAGTTTATCTAATCTAATTTCTTTAAACGAGCAATTCTTGTTTATTTATATATATATTTCGGGGATCTCGGAACCGGCTCAAACGATTTCGATGAAATTGACTATATGGCAGTTCTCGGGGGCGAAAAATCGATCTAGCTAGGTCTTATCTCTGGGAATACGCGCATTTTGATATTATTACTTATGAAAGCAAAATAATGTAAATAATCGTATATAATATATACCTAGATATGTAAAGTAATAGTATAGGTAGTTTGTGTTACAAGGGATCAAAATGATATATTTCCGTCAAGGGCGTACATTGAATCCTGAATGAAGCGATGGATTCTACAATAGAATCCCGAACGTAGTGAGGTATGAATGTAAAAATAGTGTGCTAGAACAAAAAAGTGTTACTTTGATCCCTCCTAGCAGGGAAGAAAATTGTATGGGAGCGGCTTTTTGGCGGCGGGTTCTTGAGACTCGTAACTCAAGTTAATAATTATGACTCGACCATAAAACATTACTTGTATTTACACTAGTTTTCACATATAAATGCAAGCAAACCCGCATGCAAAAGCTTGTCCACCAAGCCCCGAAACTTGCACAAGTCTAATGAAACAACTTGCCTTCCCATCCCGTTCGCACAGGGCGCGAGGGAACGAGACAGAGAGCTATAATAGAAAGGGAACTTGCTTGACTTATTATAGTTGTTGCTTTATTTGTTCTAGGCTACGAGGGGTGTTCAAAATATTCTCGGTATGAGAATGAAAACAAACAAGTACGAAAAGTTTGATATTTTTATTTTTCAATATACTCCCCCCCTATGTTCATACACTTAAAAGATCGATCAATTATTTTTTTTAATCCCTCGTAAAAATATTTTTTATCTTTCGTGTAAAAATGCTCCTCCACTGCCGCCTTCAATGCTTCATCGTCAGAAAATTTATTTCCACGCAGATCCTTTTTAAGATTGGGGAGCAAAAAGAAGTCGCTGGAGGCTAAGTCCGGACTATACGGTGGGTGAGTAACAGTTTTAAACCCACATTCAACAATAGCTGCCTTGGCAATATGAGCAGTATGGACGGGGGCGTTGTCATGCAGAAGCAGAATACCTTTGGTTAACTTTCCTCGCCTCTTTTCTTTAATTACATCCTTTAATTGACGTAGAATGTTAGCGTAGTACTGTCCTGTGATATTTACACCTTTTTCTTTATAATCGATTAGTAATACTCCTTCACAATCCCAAAATATCGTGGCCATGACCTTGCCAGCTGAAGGGATGACCTTGAACTTCTTGGGATGAGCTGAACCCTTAATGTGCCACTGCATCGACTCTTGTTTACTCTCTGGGTCATAATGATGAACCCAGGTTTCATCTCCAGTAACTATTCTTTGCAGCACCTCATCAGGATTTTCACCGCACAGGTCAATAAAATCGGAACAACAAGCTACACGCATGTCTTTTTGAAGCCGAGTCAGCATTCGCGGAACCCATCTTGCACTTACTTTTGACATATTAAGATGGTCATGTATAATATCATGTACGGTACCAATAGAGAGATTGGTTACTTGTGCTATAGATTTTACCTTCACTCGACCATATTCCAATATAAGTTTTTCCACTTTAATCAATATTTTCTTGTGAAGTAGCTACTACAGGCCGGCCAGGTCTAGGGTCATCTTCAATACTCTCCCTTCCGCGTTTAAACTCGCTTGACCACTTTTGAATGGTAGATAAAGAAGGAGCAGACTCACGGTAAACACAATCCATTTCCTCTTTTATGGTTTTTTGATTTTTACCCTGTTTTGTCAAGAATTTTATCACGCATCGATGTTCTAATTTAGTTAACATTGTCAATTCGCACAGGATGTTCATGTTTGTTCAGCAATTGCAGAAAAACAAAAGACTATCTCGGTTCGAATTATACTTTTTTTTAATGTCAATGAATAAACCTTAGCGGCCAGTAACGAAAGAAATTTTAGAAGAGGTCGTAAGATATCAATACCGAGAATATTTTGAACGCCCCTCGTATGTTTTCCTGGTACATTTGGGTCAGTCCCGCGGACTAATTGTGTAGTTAAACAATCTATTTAATAAAATAAATTGTTTTCAATTTTGATATTAAAAACCGGCCAAGTGCGAGTCGGACTCGCGCACGAAGGGTTCCGCACCATCAACAAAGAATAGAGCAAGAAAATCGTGTTTGTTGTATGGGAGCCCCCCTTAAACATTTATTTTATTTTATTTTTAGTATTTGTTGTTATAGCGGCAACAGAGATACATCATTTGTGACACGGCCTAGCTATCACGGTTCATGAGATACAGCCTGGTGACAGACGGACAGACAGATGGACAGCGAAGTCTTAGTAATAGCCCCGTTTTTACCCTTTGGGTGAGGAACCCTAATAATTCGAAACTCCGAGGTATTGTTGACCGAGTGTTAGAAAAGGTCTCCGTCAGCTTGAATAAAAATTCTTTCGTATTCGCAATTCGCATATTAGTGCGAACGAGATGTATAGAAAGTAAATTACGTTCTCGATAGCGTATATGTCAGTTTTGGTTTTGACACTGTCAGTGACTCACGGTACAGACTCAGGTCGCTTTTCTTAACCGATTTTCGTGAAATTTGGTGAGCAGGTTTGATAATTAAATTAATGAAGTACAGGTAAGTACGTACATTTTTTAAGTCGATTTAGTTTTAGGAAATTGTTCAAAATGGCGCAGCCATGGCGGTTGGCGAGTTCAACAGCTCACAGAGCCACTAATATGACACTTACACACTTTGTCACGCCGAAGTCGGTGTAAAGTTAACTTAAAAGACTGAGTGAGTACCTATACGACAGTCAGGCAAAGTTGCAATTGAACCAGCCAGCCTATTATGGATAGCTTTATCCATCTTTATCCACGTGATAAAATAACTGTCACTGTTTAACACCGTGGGAAAGAAAGTGACGGACACCGTTTTATCACGCTGTCACGTAGACAAGAACGACCATCATATCCGTACTGATGATAGGGTGATAAGTATCAAAACTACTTTCCAAACGAGAGTGTTGCACATATATGACATACATATAGTGCATATGAAATTCATATGCACTTAGATAACGCTGATTTATGACTGCAACATATGACTGCCATGTAATGAATAAAATACTGTCTTTATTATCAAATAATATCTGGGTGACCGAGCTTCGCTCGGAAAACATATAACAACTCGAAAATGCGCGTTTTCCCAGAGATAAGACCTAGCTAGATCGATTTTTGGCCCCCGAAAACCCCCATATAGCAAATTTCATCGAAATCGTTAGAGCCGTTTCCGAGATCCCCGAAATATATATATATATATATATATATATAAATAAATAAATATATAAATAAACAAGAATTGCTCGTTTAAAGGTATTAGATAGATATCCCTGTACCATAAATGTCAAAAAACTTGACATTCATGATACAGGATATTGTTACGTGGACTTGACTAAATGACGGACTCTGTAGGGCTAACATGGCCGGCTCTTTATCATTTGTCACCATGGCTGTCACGTTCTAACAAATATGTAAGTGCGAAAGTGACGCATGGCATGACAGGTGGTAAAAATGCGACCATGATAGCTAGTCTGGTCTGGGTTAGGTAGTGTCATAATTTCGAAAATTGAGTTATTATCTACCTACTTGTATACTTCGTTTTTTTAGGATTAGAAATTTGGTAAACAATCTTGACGTGTCTTTTAAATGAAAAACACATTAAAAAAAAAGTTACGGTAAATATGTAACAATTATGAATCTAATACGATCTTTTATAGTATTCTGCTTTCATAAGTAATAGTTATTGATTTTTAAAAAGTGTTTTTCAATTAAAAGACACATCAATATTGTTTACTAAATTTCTAATCCTAAAAAAAACGAAGTATAATCGAGAGTCTTTTGTAGACTAAAACAAAACTATGCTACTTTTTGCCCGCCTCTTTGGCAGTTTAAATATTGCCGCCATTACTAACGATTATTAACGATTTATAATTAACATTTACTCTCTTTAATTTTTTTTCTAAGGCCGCGAACTATTCAGTCGTCCCTCGTATGTCTGACCACTGCTTTTGGCTAGATACATAACAAAGGTATATAACATAACTAGGTACTGTCCTCCCGTAGACGCCTCTCGCTCGATATTCCACAGACGCCGTCGAGACGATCTACCGACGAATGGACATGATTACGGAAAGCTTTCAAGGAGGTCGCGGGTTCGAACCCCGGCTTGTGACAATCACGCCGTTAATATTTACTAATTGCTTTCCGGTGAAGGAAAAATCACAAAAAGGCCTAACCATTATACTTTATTACATACATTACACTATACTTAACAGTACATATGTACATTATACTTTTTTTATAACGGTACCTAACCTATGGGTCTCTATTGTTTCCCAAAGAGTTTAAAGTCATAATGTATTGTTTGCCCGCATTTTCGTTAGTCATAATTTATTTGGTTCAGAAACGCGTCACATTCCAGGATTGCCATAAACAGTGATCGGAATTGGTAGTGCCATTTCACGGGACTTCGGTGCGTAAGCTTAGTATGGATATACCTTTTCACCCCGGGATTTCATATTACCTACTTCAATTAAAGACATGCCAAGAAATATTTTTGTGAAAAAAACCGGCCAAGTGCGAGTCGGACTCGCGTTCCAAGGATTCCGTACATTAAGTCCGACTCACGCTGACTGCACATTTCTAGTAGGTTTTTTCTGTCATCTATAGGTAAAGAACTATTTTGTGTATTTTTTTCAAAATTTTAGAACCAGTACTTTCGGAGATAAGGGAGGGGGGGGACTATTATCTTGAATAACGGCTAAACTATTAAGCCAAAAATTATTAAAAAAAATATTTTTAAATCCTTACAATGAGCTCTTTTATTTGATATGTAACACGACACGATATAGTTTGAAAAACTATAATTTTCTCATTTACCCCCCAAAAATGGCCTCCATATTTAAAATTCATTTATTTGCGTTTTACACGTCCATCTTTGGGTCACAAACTTACATATGTGTGCCAAATTTCAACTTAATTATCCAGTAGTTTCGGAGAAAATAGGCTGTGACAGACGGACGGACAGACAGACGCACGAGTGATCCTATTAGGGTTCCGTTTTTCCTTTTGAGGTACGGAACCCTACAAATAAGAGTCTTGGAATCCCGAGTCTTATCCATGTTAAGTACAATGTTTGAGGTCATTCACCCCAAATGGCACTACCTATTCCGATCATTGGCCATAAAACAAACCTAACCTAACCTAACCTATCTATAGGATAACCTTAGGAAAATCATGAAAAGTTAACGGTTTCAGTTCTATAACTAATGTTAATATGACAAACAATTAGTGTTGTTAAAAGACTAGTCTTGAAGACTTTTAAACCTTAAAGACTTGCAAACCTTGAAGGTTCAAGCTTTGAAGACTCAAGCGTTAAAGGTTAGAGCTCAGAAACGGTTCAGAACCTTAACGACTCAAGCTTTTTATGAGCTCTTAAGAGTAAGTCTTTAAGACTCGGGCTTCATAGAGAGCTCAAGCTTTAAAAACTCGGGCCTATTGATAGTTCAAGCCCCCGAACCTCGAAGGCCTGAGTCAAGCGTTAAGAGCTCAAACAACGAGCGTTATAGGCAGAAAGAATTATTGTGTATTTATTTTTAACCGTTAATTTGACGGTGTCCGGTGTGGCGGTCTACCTAGTTTTTAGGGTTCCGTACTCAAAGGGTAAAAACGGGGCTCTATTACTAAGACTCCGCTGTCCATACGTCCGTCCGTCACGTCACCAGGCTGTATTTCATGAACCGACCGGCTATAGACAGCTGAAATTTTCACAGATGAGGTATTTCTGTTGCCGCTACAACAACAAATACACGGAAACCTCAGTGGGCGAGTCCGACTCGCACTTGACCGGTTTTTTTACTTCTAACGACCTCAGGATTATGCTGTTAGAATCTCTCGGGTTCCTCACGGGCACCCTGTATAACTATCAGATATGGCATAGATTAATCTAATTTGTTAAAAGCTTTTAAGACTTAAATGCAACAAACCTTATAGACTTAAACCTTCAAAGCAGGAGGGTTTAAAGCTTGAGGCCTAAAAACTCGAGGTTTCTGTGCTCGTAAGCAGCAACGCGAACTTATTAAGTTAAGTATTATATGGTCGAGGCTTTAAGTTTCGAGGCTTCTAGACTCAGAAGTCGCGACTCGAGTCTTGTAGTTTACGCCTCGAAGCTTAAATTCACAACACTACAAACAATACATTATGACTTAAAACTTTACGGGAAACAAAGGGACACCGGTAAGCTATACTTATTGCAAGTATCCATAATTTAACTGGTAAAAATTAAGAGCCATATATGTATTTAGTATCGTCTGGCTTACAAAAGAGTATTCTCAAAAAGCATCGACTTTTCGTAAAAAGCCCGGCTAAGTCTAAAAACGTACGTGACACGGGCAAGTTCATAAAACATGCACGCCCGAACTTGCATAGGCCCCAACTTGGACGTTTAAAACTTTGCTCTGCCGAGACCCCTATTGTTTAACACGTATTGCTATCAAGGCAATTGCTATGAAAGATGAAAGCGTTATTTGTTCATAGCCACAAAATAAAATTCGTTAATAGATTTTTTCTACTCCCGTACTTTTATTTGCCATTTAAAGGGTCGTGCACATATCTTTAAAACCCTACCTTATATGTAGTTGTCAAGACAAGTCTTTAGTCTAATCCCCAAAAAAGTATTTGTGCATACACGCAGTATCTTTTTGGCACTCTTCGATACTTCGTATAATGACCACTTAATTTTTTTTTATGAAATTCATTGTTGCCAACCTTATTTTAAATGTCATCTCTGACAATTAAGTGAACATGTCTATACATGTTTTTTTTAATTTCATTTCATCTTCATTCGCCATCAGATATACCGGAGCGGCCAAGGTGCTCACAAATATCTGAAAAAAATCTCTATTTTTAACACGTTTAGTTGCATGTTCAAGAATTTTTGAGAACATTAGCCATATATCTAATTGGGAATGTATGATTGTCATCTTGGCTAGTCCCCTTGTGGGTGAACTCTTTATATCAAATGGCACACGTAATAAGTCCACAAGTTCCGTATTCTTTCAGCATCGATCCCGTAAGTGTAGTTGGGGTGAGTTTTTAACTTTTTTCCTCCGTTTAAAGTCTCGCCCCACTTTCGTTTCGGCTTCATATTTTATTAATTACATTTAAGTAACCTTGGATTGTTTCTAAAACAAATGATAAAAACAACGGTTTGGTTTTTAAAGTAGTAATTTGCAATCTACAATAAAGTAGATGTGATACTGGACTAGGCTAGGCCGCAAAGAATAAAGGCTCCGTCACGCAGGCGCGTTTTCCGGGCGGAGCGTGAGCGGGGCGCGCCGCGCGCTTTTACATATAAAACGCTCACGCCCCGCCCGGAAAACGCGCCTATGTGACGGAACCTTTAAGGGTAAGGTATTATAGATAGTAAAAGTATGTATGTATGTATGTAGAGCCATTCACACGAACCTTCACGGCATCGGCCCAAATAACGCGGTGCAATAATAATAAACCCATCAGGGCTGGTACTCGCTAAATCAAGTAGTCTGGCTGCCCAACAGTATCAACTGTTCATTTTAGGATTATTTTTAAAGTGAAGGTCTTTATTTTTCAATTTAGATATAACGCGGATTTCCTAGATATAAATGCATTATTTGTAAAATTATTTAGTGATAAAAATATTGAATAAATGTTACGTGATGTGTAATATCAAATTTAGATATACATATGTACAGTGGCCATCAGATATATATCGGAGCGGCCGAGGTGCTCAACAAAATATCTAAACACGCACTCTAACGCCTTGACAATAGAGTCGTGTTCAGATATTTGTGAACACCTTGGCCACTCCGATATATGGTATAAATGTCAAAAACTATCACCGGTTCTAACCATATTATGCCACAGCACCGAGCAGATAATGCATTATCTGGTGATGCAAATCATGATTTGATTTACATGTAAATCAAATCATGATTTGCATCACCATTGCTGAAAAATACAACAATCAAATTTCAAAAAAATATACAGAGTTATACTCCATTCAAAATATTTCAAATATACACAAGTAAATGTTTCGTGCGTGATCGTCTCGTGTGCTTTAATTAGGTAATCCTAATGTAAATATAAAACAATTGTTTTATTATGCATATTAATATTATTAATCTTATGTTATGACTGTTAATTATCTTTTTTGCTAGACCTCCCGACATAAGTTAGTATCATTTTACATAATTAATAAAACGCAAAACAAATACTCATTATTTAAACTGGGTCGTTTCGCTACTTTTGCGTAAATTTTGATTTGCCGATTTTAGGATTTTGTAGTCAAAATGGTGAAAGCAAATCCAGTATCATACTGTCAGTTCTACTACTTATCCGTTAGAATGCCTGATAAAAAAAACACAATGTACTTAAGGTACTTATAGAAACCTACAAGATTGTTTTTTTTTTTTAATATAGTGTAAATGTAGAAATCGACAACCCTACACATCAAACCGATGCAGGGGTATTAAAGAGTTCCACCGCGTAATTGTTATTTGAATCATTTATTTCTTGTTTGTGTTACGATCCAACTTTATTACTCGAAAATGGCTTTGTTTATGATTAAGTACGATGATAATTGCTTATAAATATTGTTATTAAACTCGCAACCCTAAAAACCTGTACGTTCCCGAAAAAACGTCTTTTATTTATAGTTTGTCAAAGCCTCAAAGGACTGTCTCATTTCAAACAAAGACAGAAAGAATCATATTATCATTGTCTTACACTAGTACTAGCACCCAAAAGAAAAGGATGCGTATAGTTTTTTTTTGTTCTTATTTACTGACAAATTGGGTTTGACCAACTATAGTTTGGCTTTTCCTGCTCAAAACTATGCTAAAAATTGTATTATTTTACAGAATCTGTTCAAACAAATGATGGCCTTATGTACTGGCATACAATGTTAAATTTTCAATGACCAATATAGGTACCCTGTCTCCAAATGTCCAAGTGACAAAGATGGTCAATCAATTTTTGACCTTATTGTTTCACAGAAACGGTTAAGAATACCTAAAATTTAGCGCTACTCTCTCCAAATCTAGATATAGACTACTTACTTAGCTCAAACAAAAGTTAACCTTATCGACTTGCAAACACGGTTTAATTCGCAATAACCGAATAGATTAATTGATGTTCTTTATACAGTTTCTATTGCCTGGGAGAGGACACTGACTTCTGTAAAGGCGCCCACTGATTAACTGTCAATTGATCGGAACTGAAAAATTTTAGTTCTAACTGACAGGCCGATACCGTCCGTCCGGCGGACTGTTAATCAGTGGGCCCCTTAACAGGTCTTTACCTAGCTCAGACTGTCTAGTTGCGTTCTGGCGCGCGACTCCATACTTGAAGTCGCGCCAGATGTATGGAGTCGCGCGCGAGAACGCAACTCATGCTAGACCGCCAGAAGTCAGGGTCTTCAACACCTACCTGTAACTTGTTTTTGTCAATAAAAATATTTTATTTTATAATAACCAAAGGCACCCCGCAACCCTAAAGCCTTCAATCAGAAGCTTCAAAAGCCGGAGACTGCCGAGCGGCGCCGGAGATGGCCGAAGGCGCGCATCTGTCGCGACTCGCGGCGCGTGCGCAGGTGGGCGAGTCGACGACCGGGGTGCGATAACGTGTACGGAGATATCGAGAAATAACCCCTTATGCTTCGATTAAGTGGGGGCTATTTCTTATGTGATAGGATTAGATGTCCCCGGTACAAAAATAATTAAATATCTTCGTAAGTAACAGTAATTTTTGCAGTTCTGAATTTGCAACCTTCTTTCATTTCATTGTTCAAAATTCGATATGATTTTGTAAGGACATCTGAACTTAGGAGGATAGAAAGAAAACAGAAAATATCTTTATTACGAGGGGCGTTCAAAATATTCTCGGTATTGATATCTTACAACCTCTTCTAAAATTTCTTTCGTTACTGGCCGCTAAGGTTTATTCATTGACATTAAAAAAAAGTATAATTCGAAGCGAGATGTTCTTTTGTTTTTCTGCAATTGCTGAACAAACATGAACATCATGTGGGAATTGACAATGTTAACTAAATTAGAACATCGATGCGTGATAAAATTCTTGACAAAACAGGGTAAAAATCAAATAACCATAAAAGAGGAAATGGATTGTGTTTACCGTGAGTCTGCTCCTTCTTTATCTACCATTCAAAAGTGGTCAAGCGAGTTTAAACGTGGAAGGGAGAGTGTTGAAGACGACCCTAGACCTGCCGGCCTGTAGTAGCTACTTCACAAGAAAATATTGATAAAGTGGAAAAACTTATATTGGAAGATGGTCGAGTGAAGGTAAAATCTATAGCACAAGTAACCAATCTCTCTATTGGTACCGTACATTATATTATCCATGACCATCTTAATATGTCAAAAGTAAGTGCAAGATGGGTTCCGCGAATGCTGACTCGGCTTCAAAAAGACATGCGTGTAGCTTGTTGTTCCGATTTTATTGACCTGTGCGGTGAAAATCCTGATGAGGTGCTGCAAAGAATAGTTACTGGAGATGAAACCTGGGTTCATCATTATGACCTAGAGAGTAAACAAGAGTCCATGCAGTGGCACATTAAGGGTTCAGCTCATCCCAAGAAGTTCAAGGTCATCCCTTCAGCTGGCAAGGTCATGGCCACGATATTTTGGGATTGTGAAGGAGTATTACTGATCGATTATAAAGAAAAAGGTGTAAATATCACAGGACAGTACTACGCTAACATTCTACGTCAATTAAAGGATGCAATCAAAGAAAAGAGGCGAGGAAAGTTAACCAAAGTTGTTATGCTTCTGCATGACAACGCCCCCGTCCATACTGCTCATATTGCCAAGGCAGCTATTGTTGAATGTGGGTTTGAAACTGTTACTCACCCACCGTATAGTCCGGACTTAGCCCCCAGCGACTTCTTTTTGTTCCCCAATCTTAAAAAGGATCTGCGTGGAAATAAATTTTCCGATGATGAAGCATTGAAGGCGGCAGTGGAGGAGCATTTTTACACCAAAGATAAAAAATATTTTTATGCAGGATTAAAAAAAAAATATTGATCGATCTTTTAAGTGTATGAACATAGGGGGGGAGTATATTGAAAAATAAAAATATCAAACTTTTCGTACTTGTTTGTTTTCATTCTCATACCGAGAATATTTTGAACACCCCTCGTAGCACAATAAAGTAAAACTAACTAAAAATAATTACACAAAATTATAGTTGCGCTAAATAGCTTCTTATCACGGCAGGACCCACAGTCCCACATGGCACACTCCGCAACGCTGATTTTCAGTATTGAAATAATTACAGTCCAGAAAATCTCGGAATTTCTAGGGTGACATCCGGACTTTTGTCAGAATATTATTCATAAATAAAGTATATTTGAAGTTTGAACTTTAGAATATTCAATTTTTCATATGACAAGCTTATCAGCAGTGGCCTTTCGTCAATTACATAACTAAGCTAATATATTTATGTTCAAATACAATTACAGCAGGTGGAAACTCAGAAATAGAGGTAAGCCGAACCAACTTTGGCTTCCTTCATGAGCTGTAGAAAAATTGCTGTATTGTCTGAAAAAAAGAGCGCTGGTGGCCTAGCGGTAAGAGCGTGCGGCTTTCAATCCGGAGGTCGCGGGTTCAAAGGGTTCAAACCCCGGCTCGTACTAATGAGTTTCTCGGAACTTATGTACGAAATATAATTTGATATTTACCAATAGCAAGGACACCATCGTGAGGAAACCGGACTAATCCTAACAAGGCCTAGTTTCCCCTCTGGGTTGAAAGGTCAGATGGCAGTCGCTTTCGTAAATATTAGTGCCTATGTCAATTCTTGATTAGTTGTCAAGCGGACCCCAGGCTCCCATGAGCCGTGGCAATATGCGATGAAGATGCTCCATTATCTGAAAATTAGGCAAGCTGATGGGTTGTCAAATCATGTACAAATAATTGTGATTCGATATATTTTCCGAGATGGTAACAAAAATCTTATCTACACATCTATAAGCGATGAGTAAACTGAAGAGATGTCACCTAATCGGGCCCCGTCTGGGTCAACCAAAGTCAAGCCCATAAGCCACCTGGCTACCAACTGACCTTTCATACACCTTCACCCGTCGATATAAGGCTCATGATCGAGCAAATATTTACATTAGCATATATGACTAGTCGAACTATTAGCTGATTATTTATGGCAACAGGTGAATAAAGATCGGATTTAATTTTGTAGATTGTGGTATATTGCGGCTTCCTTCCTTTTATAAATGGTTTAATTGACGTATTGATTGACGCCTCTGCCATTTTACCTGGTTATTATATGCGAAGCGCTGGTGGCCTAGAGGTAAGAGCGTGCGACTTTCAATCAGGCCCCAATTTCACCACGCCGACATTTGTCAGTGACATATGTCGGGTGACAATTGTCAAGTGACAGGTGACAAGTGACAACTTCGTAAACTGTTTTTGTATAGAAGTGCTTATAAACATGACAGGCATTTAGTTACAATTGTCCAATTGACAATGATTTGGTGAAACAAGAGTAGTTTTTATAAGTCGACATATTTGTCAATTTGTCGGTAATTCTTGACATGAGATCGGAGCTGTGTCAGGCTTGGGTGACAATTGTAGTGTTTTCGTTGTTAGCAAACCCCGTTATCATCGTTGCAGTTCATTGAAAATAAACGTTCGCAAAACTGTGTACCCTAAATTCGCCTTTAGGGTACAAATAAAAATCGCTTTAAATCGCTTTTAAATTCTTCTTAACTAGCATTAAATCATAATTCCATTATAAATTTTAATTGTTGCCTATGAAGGCGTTTAGTAATTCAACATTTAGGATTTGGAATAAGTCTCAGTATAGTTTTCATAATAAAAAAAAAATATAATGCGAAGTTGGGGACCGGTAGCGAAATTAGGTATGTTTAGATAGGTATTGTAAGTTAAATTTCGGACATGATTGTAAAGTTGTTATGGAATAAACTATCTTATCTTATCTTATTGTTTTTTTAATAATTTACTTGGGCGAAGTTGGGCACTAACAGTAAAGTTAGGGTTTTGGTTAGTTAGAAAATGAATCTCCGCGAAAGCAATAGTGGTGATATTCTTATACAAGGGAATATATAAAGTACGAATAGATTCCTACTTTGACGTCACTGACTTTGCATTTGCAGAAAAAAATACTTAAAACTAACAAAAAAATAATGCTTTGACGCCTTGTCAACAAATAATGTAGGTATTGTAATTGTAATAGTAATTAGCATTTATTATTGAAGCTGGTACATAACATATATTAATTTGATTTATCAACTTTAGCTTCAACTCGTCCTTTGACGTAGGCCTCCTCCATAGCTTTCCATTTGTTTCTTTCTTTTGCTGTTTGCATCCATTTACCTCCTATTCTTGTTAAATCATTCGACCATCTAAACTTTTGTGGGCCACTCTTTCTTTTATTATATCTAGGGCACCACTCTACAAGGTCTCTTGTCCACTTATCCAAGGTTTCTCTCATCATATAATGTAGGTATACGCTGCATTAAATGGGGTCGGGACACAGATGGGATCTCAATCAATATCATGTTAGTGATGACAACACGGCACATCGAAAGCAATTAACGATCTCTTGTGAAGAATTGACAAATATGTCGACTAGTAAACATTACCCTTGTTTCACAAAATAATTGTCATTAAATTTAAGATGGACAATTGTACTAAACTACCTGTCATGTTTATATGAAGTTCTATACAAAACAATTTACGAAATTGTCATCTGTCACCTGTCACTTGACAATTGTCACTCGACATATGTCACTGACAAATGTCGGCGTGGTGAAACAAAGGTCTGTCATTTTTTTGACAATTGTCGTACCTGTCAGCTTGGTGAAATAGGGGCCTGGACGTCGCGGGTTCAAACCCAGGCCAATGAGTTTTTCGGAACTTATGTACGAAATATCATTTGATATTTACCAGTCGCTTCGTGCGTTCGTGCAAGCATCGTGAGGAAACCGGACTAATCCCAGCAAGGCCTAGTTTACCCTCTAGAGTAGGAAAGTCAGATGGCAGTCGCTGTCGTAAAAACTAGTGTCTACACAAATTTTCGGGATTAGTTGCCAAGCGGAACCCAGGCTCCTATAAGCTCAGGCAAAAAGCCGGGATAACGCGACGATGATAATGTTAACATCATTTCGGTCGCTGGACACTTTCTGCTGAGACGGATACTGAATATATATATAGGTATAGTTATTTGTTTACAAGAGGGCAAAGTTGTCGTATGTAGGGATATTGATACACGAGTAACACGAGGCACGAGCAAGCGAAAGATTCCAAAATTGAAACGACCGAAATCGAACCTTCGGCCGAAAAATGATTTTTTGCCGAAATCCTCACAAGTCTCCACCATTGGAGTAAATATTTTCAAAACTAGGAGTATAAGAAAAGGCGATGAGAGATTTTTATGATGCCTTCATATTGTCAGGTCCGTTCGAAATATGGTGTATTATTTAAGTCTTATTTTTAGAGCGCAGTTTTTAGAAATACATAATATTCTTGCAATTTCTGATAACTTATTGTAAATTAATTTGTTTTTCTCATAATATATCCCATGCGCCCGCCAAATGTCATTCATTCATATTCGGTTACACATAAAACCGAACTTAATAATAACTTTAACCGAAACCTGTATCCGCCGATAATGTCCGTTAATGCGGACATTCGTATGCCTCTCGAGTAACACTATATCCCACCAAAAACATTTTCATGTAAAATGTTGCCAAGACGAAACCTTAAGGCTCGCACTGACAAAAAGTTATCAGATCTCTTGTAGAGCCAAGCTTCTAACTCTACAAGCCCTAACTTCACAAACTCTACACCTTAGTCAAAATATGTGGCTTGACCGTTTCACTACTGTCACATGGACGTAAGGTGGAAAATGTATTCACTATATTCGTTATTTTTTATAATACAGTAGTTCTTGGAGACGAAACGGCCAAGCCACATATTTTAACTAAGGTGTAGAGTTTGTGAAGTTAGGGCTTGTAGAGTTAGAAGCTTGGCTCTACAAGAGATCTGATAACTTTTTGTCAGTGCGAGCCTTAAGGTTTCGCCTTGGCAACATTTTACATGAAAATGTTTTTGGTGGGATTTCACTTCTTTTTGTAAGTTGCTTCCATCCCCTAACTTAAAGGGTTGCGCGTGTGATTTAAGGACCTACTATTAAAAATCCTGAAATACGTACCTCGGGGCATCTTTTATACAATCTGCTTTTTACTGATTCCCCATACAAACTTCAACCCTCTTTTTCCCCTAACGCCCTTTTCCACCTCCTTTTCACCCTTACGGGGTGATTTTGGAGTTGAAAAGTATTCTATGCCATTCCCCATTACAAAAACTATCTACATACCAAATTTCAACTAAATCGGTTCAGCGGTTATTGATTTCCCATACAAAATTCCACCCCCCTTTTCCCCCCCTTAGCGGCAAAAAATTTCAAGTTTTTGAATTTTTTGTTGTTTGTGTACTAATACTATCTTACATACCAAATTTCAGCTTCCTAGGACTTCAGGAAGTACCCTAGAGGTTTTGATGATCAACAGTGAGTGAGTCAGTGACGAAATCAGGGTTTTTTAGATATGAATAAAATCTTAAGTATAAGAGCTATGCAATTGAATTTTTTTATGTTTAATAAGTCCACTATTGACATCATATCCCGAGAATTTTGTTTATCTGGTATAATCCAAACCCAAGTTATGAGGGTTCAAAAAAACGACGAAGCGCTTCGAGAAAAGGTAGGTTAGTGCCCTTGCGCTTCGCTTTGCTCGTCTTGGCGGGGGCACTACCGTGCCCCCAGATCTTGTCATTGTGACGTACTATGTAGAGAGCGAAATTGTAGTTTTTAGGGTTCCGTACCCAAGCGGTAAAAACGGGACCCTATTAAGACTTCGCTGTCCGTCTGTCTGTCACCAGGCTGTATCTCATGAACCGTGATAGCTAGGCTGCTGAATTTTTTTACATTACAGATGATGTATTTCTGTTGCCGCTATCACAACAAATACTAAAAACAGAATAAAATAAATATTTAAATGGGGCTCCCATACAAAAAACGTGTTTTTTTTGCCGTTTTTTGCGTAATGGTATCCCTTCGTGCGCGAGTCCGACTCGCACTTGGCCTGTTTTTTATTATACATTTAACTATTATTACTAACGTATAGAACACGAACAGGCACAGAGAACCAGTATTTTGCGCCATGAGTTGCTGTCGTTTTGACAACAAACCATGAAGCGAAGCGTTAATCTCGCGACCTAAACGCGTAAGCGCCATGAATTTTTCGGCACTTACGACGTTTTGGTCGCGTGGTACAGGTTGCGATTGCGACAATTTCATTGTTAATGGCTTCTCTATTGTAATCACTGTCACTCTAATTACGCCTTCATTAGAGTAAAAGAGAAAGATCCCGGTTTTCGCGGTAGCCCCTCAGATTCCAGCCAGAACTTCAACAGATAAAATTCACAAAACACGTCGTTAAAAGGATTTTAATTTTAAAAAATTATATCCCTTTTTTAAAAATGTTTATTGTATTTTTCCATTTTTTGTATGAATAGGTTAAATTAGGAGTGTTAAGACAAAGGACAAATGCTTGTTATATTTATTATTGAGCATACCTACTATTGGAGCGCTGGTGGCCTAGCGGTAAGAGCGTGCGACTTTCAATCCGGAGGTCGCGTGTTCAAACCCCGGCTCGTACCAATGAGTTTTTCGGAACTTATGTACGAAATATCATTTGATATTTACCAGTTGCTTTTCGGTGAAGGAAAACATCGTGAGGAAACCGGACTAATCCCAATAAGGCCTAGTTTCCCCTCTGGGTTGGAAGGTCAGATGGCAGTCGCTCTCGTAAAAACTAGTGCCTACGTCAAATCCTGGGATTAGTTGTCAAGCGGACCCCAGTTTCCCATGAGCCATGGCAAAAATTCCGGGATAACGCGAGGAAGAAGAAGACCTACTATTATTTCATTAAATCCTAAAAATTTTGACAATTCTTTATTGTTATTCATTACATAATACAGCATTATGTCAAACAAAAATCCAATTAAAATACATGAAAAGTAGAACACCCATCTCAGCAGACACATAAAAAAGGGAACCAGTTAAAGATTGAATTCACATTAAACGTAATTATGCTAAAAGGTACCCCTTTACTACACCAAGTCCGACTTATTGCCAAGGCCGTAAGGGCGATTCTGAAAAGTATAGTTCTCAAAGGGTATAAAGAGCTATAGTGAGCAGTGGACGGGTTGAATGACCGTGCTTTTAGTAGGTGAGTGAGAAAGCTTTTTTTAAAAGGGTTCTTTCATTTTAATCAAACAATTGAAAAGGCTGATTTTTCTCGTTTAGTCTTCTAAATCCCATAGACCCTTGGAGGATACAACTAAACGGAGTAGCCATTAACAGGCTTTCCCCTCTGTCGAAAATAGGCGGCCAACGGTCATACACAATGTATGGACTGACGTTTATCTGACATGGCTATTTTTACGTTACGCATACATTTGACGTTCCCCTCCCCCGCAAAAATCGGCAGACTGTTTTGTACAGAAAATTACAGACATGGCGTCTCCGTTTGATTATATCCTCCAAGCATAGACCTAAAGGACAAAAATAAGACTATTTTCAGTTGAGTATTTCTTTACCCTGCATATAGCAGTATAATTTTAACATAATATAGCTAGAGATATAATCGAGGGATTTGTCAATTTTCTAAGAACCGTATTAAGAGTTTAAGACCCAGTTTCCCCTCTATTAGGCTGAGAAGTCAAATGACAGACGCTTTCATAAAAACTAGATCCTGCGTCGATTTTTAGGATAAGATTGTCACGCTAACATTTCCTCCTCTTCATTAAGAGGAAAACGAAAATATGAGGATGTCCGTTCTTGTCTACGGGTCTCTAAAGTAAGCGAAGGGGAGCCTTTTTTAAGACCTCGGACAAAGGGCCCGCGGTAATTGCGCGCTGCGCACGCGTCTTCCGCGGGACCCATACAAATTTCAATGGTTAGGCTTTTGAAAAACTCTAAGAAACCGAATACTTTACACTTGATATAGAACTACTAATAATTATTATTTCTATAGTAACTTTGTCTGTCTGTCTGTTACCTCTTCACGCTTAAAACGCTGACCCGGTTTAGACGAAATTTGGTATGGAGATAGTTTAAGGCCCGGGGAAGGCTATAACATATTTTTTGACAATCATCATCATTTTACGTAGATGAAGTCGCGGCTAGAAACAAATTTTTGAATATGATCTGCATTTTATACACCGAATGGTATTCGTGCAAATTTCTAGAAGCCATGGGACAAATGATGTCTTTTGCAGAGAGAGGAGGAGAACTATAGTTGTTTTTTTTTAGCATTAGAAAAAAGGTAAACAATCTTGACGTGTCTTTTTATTGAAAAACACTTTAGAAAGATAAGTCACGCCAAATATGTAAGAATTATGAATCATATACGATTATTCATTCTTTTGCTTTCATAAGTCATAGTTACTGATTTATAAAAAACTTTTTACAATTAAAAGACTCGTCAAGATTGCGCAAAGTGATGGAGAGTGAGCACTGTAAACATCATAGATATTTTCATAGAAATTTGACTTTGTTATTGAAAATGCCATGAATAGTTAGCTTAGTCCGACTTTAACACTCCTCCGTTCTGGGTTCTCCTTAACTTTGTGCAAGAAGTGACTGAGTGTGACGTTCTAAGGATTTCTGAAGTTAGCGAAGGGGGGCCTTTTAAGACCTCAGACAAAAGGCCCGCGGTAATCACGCGGCCCTGCGCACGCGACGGTACGGTACTGTACGGCATTTGAAAAGATATAAGCAAAATACTAAATATACTTTGACAAGCCAGCTGTCAGTAGGAAATGACGGAAATTTTTTAAAATGTAGGCGCGGTGTGAAGTGTGAAGGATCGATAAATCAATATAAATTTTGAACTTTTTGCATTGAAACTGTGCCGGTGCGGTCGGTCACTACCACTTATGTTTGTCGTAGCATCATCATATCAGCCCTTTATCGCCCAGTGCTGAGGTGCTGAGCATAGGCTACATAATAGCATAGCATAGCATAGGCTGCGGGGTTGCGTAATACATCGCAATCATAATGTGATTTTGAAGTGTTTAGTTTATATTTTTATAAGATGTATGCTAGTTTTAAGGTATTTATGTATGGGCTATATTCATAGGCCTTTTTTCTAGTACGCCACTTTTCCCGGTCCTGAGCTAATCTCATCCATATCGTAGCACAGTAAACTATAACTACTAGGGCACAAAATACTAAAACTATCTGCCTTGCTACAATTCTTCGTGTCCACTTTAAAAGTTCGCAATTGCGAAGGCATGGCATTAGCTGATGACAGGGCACGTATAAAATAAACCACGTTGTTATGCGAGCTACTAATCAGGTTGAATATTAGATGCTCTAGGTACTTGACAAAATGGAGTATCTTTCAAGGATATGTGAGGCCTCCTTTCGATGCCTAAATAGTTTACGCCTCGTACTATCGCCCACACTATTAATTAACTGACATGGTTCGTAAACCTTAATACAAAAGGCCTTAGGCCTTATTATCCACCGATGGGCAAAGAGTGTTGCTGTCTGTACTTTGGTGCCACTTTAATTTGATAAATCAGATTGTATTCTGTATATAGTCATTCTCAAAAACTATTATATGGTCAAGTCTTTATATTATGTATCTTTAATTAGTAAGTACAGATGACGAAATAATTTGCACCCATCTACCGAACAAATTGTATGACAAATCGTGCAAATACGGACCATTTGCACGATTTGTCATCAACATATAACATGTAGAAATGTAAAAAAATAACCCTTAAATAGTTCTACGACCTCTACGAACCTTCAATATTTGCTTATGATATAAACAGACGAATAAAGGTGTCT
Source organism: Cydia amplana (assembly GCF_948474715.1). NCBI lineage: Eukaryota > Metazoa > Arthropoda > Insecta > Lepidoptera > Tortricidae > Cydia > Cydia amplana. The sequence continues at coordinate 8,824,745 of NC_086092.1, read as the reverse complement.
TGGATTTTTTCATCCGTGACACGTGCTAACTTGAATATTTGCTGATAACCTTATCAGTGTTGGGACTTAATATAAAAATGATGTGTGTTTAAGGGTGAAGGGGAGATTTCTACGCACAAGTTGACAGTATAAACATTGTGTTGTATTCAGGGAAATTTCAGCAAGTCGTAAAGTCTGGCCATGGCCTAGCCAAGTTGACAATCGTACAGTCGCCATCAGATATGTATATCGGAGTGGCCGAGGTGTTTACAATATCTGAACACGCACTCTAACGCCCTGACAATAGAGGCGTGTTCAGATATTTTGTGAGCGCCTTAGCCGCTCCGATATATCTGATAGCGACTGTACATATACAAACGCTAAACAAAAATGTATCGGGATGTGTGTACCCCTACACCCCTAGTGTAAATTTCATTCGATAGCGTGACGAGCGTTTGCGTTTTACTATTTTTGTACGGGATTTTGAGTAGCGCGCCATGCGGGACGGTTAGGAAACTCAAAATCCCATACAAAATGACACTTAACGCAAACGAGTACGTCACGTCACGCCGTCGAATGAAATTTACACAAGGGGTTCTGAAGGTGTAATGTGTATATCTAACAGAAGAAAAAAAATCCAATCCTATGATATTATGACTGAGATATGTTAAACAATCGATATTAAACTTTCGTGAAACCGTTGTCGTCTAAACAGTTTAAAATATGTTAAACATCTTAATAAATCAGGTTGTCTTTATTAAGGATACAAACGGGATAGCGGTAAGATAAGACAGAGTGCACGTTGCATAACAGAATTAGCATGCACATGCACCGCCAATTCGAAACGGTCGCATATTTTTGCGGCGGTTGACCGGCTATTTCAGCCGGGATCGAACTGTTCACTATGTCCAAAGGCACAGGAGGCAGCGATTGAAACACACAAATATTAACCACAAATAACCATTTCGGCTTAGAACTATTATATAATCTGTGCCACTGCTTTGTTTATCTTTGCCTTGTATTTGCTATATGTGTTATGTATTTGTTTGTATTGATGTGTTGTCTGAATAAATGATTTTTATTCTATTCTAAATACCACAATAATGAGAATGTAAAGGTTTTCCAGTCTTCTCTTACATTAAGGGTAGTATTTTCAGACGGCAAGTAAATTCGTTGAAGAAACTAGCAGTTAAGGCGAACGAAACTTGCGCTTATAATTGGAACTGATGAAAAATTGAACTACCGGTCCTTATGTCGGCCGTACACACTGGTCGAGAGCCTCTCGCCGAGTCTCAGCACCGCTCCGATCCGATCAAATCGGAGAAGCGCGACGCGAGACGAGACGAGAAAGAGCGAGACGAGAAGGTAGCAGTATGTAATGTACACACTCGTTCTCGGCCTGTCTCGACGACTGTGTACAGCCCGCATTATATATTTCCTTAAATCGCTTCCGCCTGTAAACGCACTTACCTCTTCGCAAGTCTCTCAACACTTACGTCGCGCGCCCGTTCCGTTTACCGCTGTAATGACCAAATTGGCACTTACCTGCAAAGAGACACAAAAATCAGTGGGTCGTCGGCGCGGCTGGCACCGTGGCACGTGCCAGGTGCGCACGTGCTTATGTTATGTGCAAACATTTATACAGGAATATTGTACATGTCACCATCAAGACAAACGATTGATAGCTAATTCAGGCCAGTTACGCGTTTAGAGTCTGTTCGGAAAGAGAAGAGTCGTGGATGGGGCCCAATAAGTACATGAAAAAAAAAATGGTTCTTGTTCAAGTTTTGTTAAGACCTACCTATAGTAGGTTGGGATCTTCTTTTAAGCAACTCTTTTAAGCAACAGATATGCTTGTGACAGAAAACCCCGCTCTCCAAAAATGCAAGGGTTTAAACTAATATGTTTGTGTATATAAATCAAATACTTAAATATGCATATACATTCCACGACTCTTCTCTTTCCGCACAGACTATGAATAACGCCACTAGTATTTCTACTACTTCAAGCGAAAAAGAAGGGTAAAAATTGGCTTTACTACGTATGACTACGTAATAAAAATTATATTTTAGATCTTCCCTTCTATAAAAGGGTAGGCATAAACAAACATGCAAATATGTATTAAACATCCATTGCAAATCGCAACTAAGTAATCTAATATGTAAGCGGGTGAGATGGTCAAAATGATCTGCCCACAGTCTTATCTCTAAGAATGTGAGTGTGAATATGTGTATGGGAATGTGTTAAATTATTTTTAACTATGAGTTATGCTTAGATCATTTCCAACACCTATCCAAGTATCCACTTAGCAACTTCTCATTTAAATGGAAAGTAGACGACCGACCCTCCGTAGAAGCGCAGTTCCCATTTCCCTCTACACCGAAACAAAACTTGACAAAACTTAATCAAAATCAAAGGAAAATAAAATACCGACTAAACTATAAAATAAACTATCACCGTTAAAGTCGTTAAAACTGATACTAAACCCAATAATCATAACCGCTCCAAAATATTCGCGTACCTGTACCTTACCATATGTCTTAAAAGCGCGCGTCCATTGTATGAACTCAAAAAAAAAAACAATCTTCAGAACATCTGGCGCATTACACCCCCATAGCTACACCCTCGCGAGACGGCTATACGCGTTAACTTTAAGTTAGAAAGGGACGGATAAACAAAGCTCCCTAGAGAGAGCAAAAAATGGGATTCGACGCGCACACGCATATAAAATGTTCAGTCAATACGACGCAAGCGCCGCGTAAATCTAATACTTATAAGTCGTTTTATTGAATTTGGCGCGGTTCCGTTTCCGAGTTTCGAATCTTTCGTTCTGATACGGTTTTTTTCGTGTAGTTAATAAGCTTGGGGAGTTGGTGAAAGGTCATGCGATGGTAGAATGCCCATGTTAACTTGACCACTCCTCGCTAAACCTTGTTTTATTTGTATATCCCACATACTAATTTAGCAGCTTGATTGCCCTAATTTGGCCGACCATTCCGTCATTTTAGTATACTCAACTTACTCAAGTTTAACCCGTGGAGCGCCCTAACAAGACACGTGTGCTAGTAACTAGTATAGGAGTCCATACTACGGTAATTTTGGGGCGCTCCAGGGGTTAAAAATATGGGTGCACTCTTCATACTCAATAATATGTCCCATAATCCTTCGAGAGATCCAAGGGAAAAGATCATCCGGACGAAGACGTAACTCATGGCTCAAAAATCTCCGAACATGGTTCAAGCAGAGCACACGCTCATTATTCCGCGCAGCTGTGTCTAAAGCTCGTATAGCCATCATGATAGCCGACCTCCGGTAGGAGATGACACTGAAAGAAAAATATAACTCTTATGTTGTAACGTTGCGACGTAACATTTTAAATTCAAGACCGTCGGCCGACAAACACCATCACCACCTCGACGGCAGGGTTGGAGCCATAGCCGTTCGCCCGCCGTCGCCCCTGCTCCTCTTCAGCGCTGTCGAGTGACACCCACTTGCTGCGGACCCTCGACCAGCCAGGGCAGTACCGGATCTCGGGTGCAAATTTAGACGGGCCTTGACCACCCACGACCCTATTCAAAACTTAGTTTTTTTATTCAAATAAATATTTAATTTGTTAACGAGTTGGTAGTACTTCTTTTACCTCCCCTACCAACAGGGACGTACTTCCCCCTTAACGTTACAATGTCAGCGAATTAAGAACTTTGGAACCCGTTTTACACTTGACTGTCCTAAGTTTGATACAGTCACCTGCAATAATATGTTACTCTTCGAAGACCGCAAAAATCTGTGATACGCTCTTATGGCGTTACAAACAAAATCGTGTCAGATATTTTTGCGGCCTTCGTTGTGTCACATATTGTTGCAGGTGAATGTACAAAAGGAAAGGGATAATTGGGTACTAAGTTACCAACCAAAAATTTTCAGCCTGTCAGCGTTTAGAGTCCTACTAAGCTAATTCTGCACCAATTGAAATAGAAAAGTGAGGTAGTGATATTATAAACGACATATTTTCATAGGAATTTGATATTCATGATGACATTCCACACTTTGACATTAGCTTGTGAAATTTAAAGAAAAATTCAATAAAGTCAAGCAAATAGAAAGTATAAATACACTTATTGTCATTTTAAATTAAGAAGATATATGTAGTAAAATTGACAAATCTTGCATACAAATGTCACGCACAATGATTAAACAAGAACACGCTGTATAACATAACCTCATTTGTTACTCAAATAAGCTCATAAACAAAGCTACAGCCTCAATTTAAATGTAATAAATATCTAATTTAACTACCCCGATAGTTCAGATTGAATTTAAATTTACATAAGAACCTGGTAACCCTGTTAACGACACAGTATACGTATGTAGAATTGTCGATGTGTACAATTGTATATAGGTATATATATGTATAAGTCTACCGTTTAACTGAGGCAGATGATAAATGTATTTAAATAAATAAATAAATGAGAACTTATGGTCAGTTACAGGCCGGTTGAAAGCTCGACGATATTATATGAAGCTGATTTGTATTATATTAAGTAGAAAAGTAACATATACCTAAACTAGTTATTCTACTCGTCAACTTCAATGGTTGAATTAAGTGTTCGTAAACTATAATCTCGTACTTTTCATAATGTGCTCCCGACACAATTATAATGACTTCATTACGAAACACTTTAGTGAACTATAATGAATTTATCGTGTCTCGCCGCGGTCAAGAGGACTAAATCAAAAGATATAAAAAAAGACATCAAAGAGCCTCTTTGAGGCGCTCTTATTCTCTTAACAATAAAGTCGCGTCAAGATCATTTTGAATACCTATTAGCTGCAATTCCTGACTGTACTTAACTAATTTTATTTAATTATTCTTTCAATCTCGTACCTTACTTAGGCCACGCTTACTGAGAATACGGTACTCGACTGAAAAGCTCTCTATTATATCCAGGGTTGGGCAAAATACTGGCTTCCACGTATTTGAAATACAAATTACAAAATACATTTTTAAAAGTATTTGAAATACAAAATACAAACTACTTTGGTGACGGGTATTTGAAATACAAAATACAAATTACAGTGTTTAAAATAATGTATTTCAATTACAAAATATACCTTTATTTATTTTTTTGTTTAGCATTTAGTTTTAACGTTAACGAATATCCTTTCATATAAACTTATAGGGTCATTGCGCTAGTTTTCGTCCAGCTCTAGTTTACGTCCACTTGACGAAATTTGAATATATACCTACATTCCTGCACAAATTTGGACTGATTTCAATCCTTATGTCTAAGGCGTCTAAGCAATATATCTGTCTACATATAACAATGATATTTCGCAAAAAGGAAGCGCTGGTGGCCTAGCGGTAAGAGCGTGCGACTTGCAATCCGGAGGTCGCGAGTTCGAACCCCGCCTCGAACCAATGAGTTTTTCGGAACTATGTACGAAATATCATTTGATATTTACCAGTCGCTTTTCGGTGAAGGAAAACATCGTGAGGAAACCGGACTAATTCCAATTACGGCCCTAGTTTACCCTCTGGGTTGGAAGGTCAGATGGCAGTCGCTATCGTAAAAACTAGTGCCAACGCCAATTACTGGGATTAGTTTCCAAGCGGACCCCAGGCTCCCATGAGCCGTGGCAAAATGCCGGGACAACGCGAGGAAGATGAAGATTTCGCAAAAAGTAGTAAATTAAAAATGAAATATATATTTGATAATCCGTCAAGTCGTCGAAAACTAGTGCATGGACGGAAACTACTGCAATGACCCTATCCCCTAGACTTAAACGAAAAGTTCTACGCAGAAGTTGACCTAATATAGATCCAGTATCCAGCCAATGAAAATTGTATCTCGGCTGGATCGGAGGTTCGCGGTCGGCTCACAGCTTGTGCGAGAGATTAGACATTTTAGGATTATAGAATTTAATAAAATGTATTTATAGAAATGTATTTTGAAGCTTGAAGTATTTGAAATACAAAATACTAAATACATGTGAGTGCAGTATTTGAAATACCAAATACAAAATACTTTTGAGGTAGTATTTGAAATACAAATACAAAATACTAATTTGTATTTCAAATACATGTAATTGAAATACTGCCCAACCCTGATTATATCACGATTGTATAAAATGCTATTAGCTGCTTTCTACTTTTAAAAACAACGTGCACTTCGTTGCCGCCTGAGATAACCTATAGAAATGACTATAAAATGTATAACATGAGGATTATGCTAAAACGCATTTTATAGATACATAAAAAGGCGTATTAATGCATGACACATTTAGATAAGAAGCAAGGTTTACAAGCAGAAATTGGAATAAAAGTAAGAAATAGGGCCTAGTTACCAGATTGTCTATTAAATTCCTGATATTATAGGTACTAACTGTCAAATATCTGCCGTTTTATGTTAATATTTGATTTTAAAATACACACTTGTTTCAAGCTTGAATCATTCGAAATACATTTTAACAGCTAAATTTATAATAGAAGGATTAAATTCGTTTTTATTTCAGTTGCTATGTATGTACCTATGTTTGTATGTAAAGTGTCATTCAATAGAACTTGCTAACTATGTAAACAAACCGCGATACTAAAATTGACACTGAATGTCAATTTACTAGTAACTTTTGTTTACATAGTTAGCAAGTTCTGGTCAAATCTTGCAAGGTATAGTTGGTCAAACCAATTTGTCAGTAAATAAGAACAAAAAAAATACTCATCCTTTTCTGGTGCTAGTACTAGTGTAAGACAAAGATAGTATGATTCTCTGTCTATGTTGGACATGAGACAGTCATTTGACAAACTATAGTTGTTTCCCACCTAAACCTGCAATCTCAACCCTCAATTGGCACCAGTGTCATCCCATAGACAATTCCCACGCCGCCAGGAAGCGTCCATAGACCCTAAACCTCTCATTAAAAAAAAACACCCGCATACGACCGAACATCTGTCGCACCCACACATTCGTGGTACCTGTCTCTTTCTAACCTGTTGTAACCCCCATATGTGCGTCTTTGTCAGGTGCAAGCTATTTAAATTCGAATAAGGAATTATATTTAACGGTAGGGTTATGTAAGGTAAGTGTTCGATGTTTTTAAATTTATTCAAGTTTTTTTATTAAAATTATATTATGTATATAAGTATTATGTATTGTACAGACAGCAACACTCTTAACTGTCCATCGGTTGACCTTATGCCTTTTGTAATTAGGTTTACGAACTGTCAGTTAAGAGGCCGGCATCGATTTTAGTCGCAAAAATGTAAAATTGATAGATTTAGTCGATGAAATTGTACTTTTGTTATGTAATAGAAATAACAAGTACTGGTATTTATTAGCATGTCTTCTTATCTTGCACTTTAACAGATTATTTTTTTGAAAACAGACTCACTAAATTAGTAATGATTTTTTTTCTGATGGACGTTTAGGCAAACGCGCGTAAATCACTGATTTTGTCGATCTTATTTGTAAATTTTGTAAAGTTTGGACTGCTAAAATGCTAATTTTGTATTACACATATGTATGCTGTACTCCACCTTTAATAGACTACATTTTTGTTATAAGATATTGAACAAGAGAAAATGAAAGTTAGACGAAATCAATTTTCACCAGAAATTACTTCAAAACAAGTGAAAATTTTTCGTGAAAATCGACTTAATTTCAACGTGATTTTGATACTTAAACAATCTACAACATTTCCGGTGAAGCACGCTCGGGACCTCATTATTAAAAGGCAAGATGAGAAGACGTGCTAATAGAAACCATTGTTATTTAGATATTACGTAACAAAAGGTGTACAATTTCAACGACTAAATCTATCAATTTTACATTTTGGCTCTAAAATCGTTAACGGGCTCTTAACAATGTGGGCGATGGTATGTAATATGTATGATAACGGTAATCATGAGACATTATTGAGAAATTTTAGAGTAGGTATTTTAATACCTACCTATATCACTGATATCTGGGCGTTTTTTTTTTTGTTGTCCCCTACACTTTTTTTTTCAAATTTGGGATTTTTTATGTTATTTCTGCTCAGAATCACGAGTTCTTTCTATCCTAATAGGTGAAAAAAAGTGTCCTAAAATTTCCATATATTTTTCGATCTTTCCATTCCGCGACCGCCATTGATACAAAGTCTATGAAAAATGGTGACATAATGGAAATAAAAACCTTAGGACACTTTTTTTCTCCTATTAGGATAGAAAGAGCTCGTGATTCTGAGTAGAAATAACATAAAAAATTCCAAATTTGAAAAAAAAAGTGTAGGGGACAACAAAAAAAAACAACGCCCACCTGTAAAATTTCTACAGTTTTGCGCGTTTGTGGAATGCCGTGTAATTGGTTTCAACATACGACATATTATAATTAACGAATAAATTAGGGGTGTAAGAATAGTCGCAGATACCATTTTATTGTACAATAATAATTAAACTTACAATTACACAGTTAAAGTGGCATTACTGTAATTAACGACAGGTCCCAAACACCTGTGGGACGGTGGCAGTTCCAGTTTCATTTTTATTGCATTCGTTGGTTAATTAGCTGCCTTATAATTTTTCCTAATTCCTGCAGCGGACATGCGACATTGTAATCTAATTAATTGACATAAAGCTAAAATTCCAACAAGACAAAACAATATACAGGTGAAGGTTAACTGACTTCAAAATGCGTAGTGATCTCTGTTTTTATTTGGGTACGGTCATAGACTAGGAATTCTCTAGACTGAGTTTAGCTGCCAAAAATACGGGGGTGCGGGGGACGAGGTGAGGGAATCCCGTGCCGTGATTGGTCCGTTCAAAGACACGGACCAATCACGGCACGGGATTGACTCGAAGATGGAGTAAAACTACCGTATAAGTGGCAGAGGGGGTAGCGTTACTATGCTCAGTCTAGAAGATTCCTAGTCTATGGGTACGCTACTTATAGCTTCTGCCCGCAACTTCGTTTGCGTGGAGCGATGATGATGATTGAATTTATTCTACGTCCTTCCCCGGGCCTCAAACTATCTCCATACAAGATTTCATTTAAATCGGTTCAGCGGTTTTAGGGTGAAGAGGTAGGTGCAGGTAACAGAAAGACACTGACAGATAGAGTCTGTGCGGAAAGAGGAGTCGTGGAATGTAAGATTCCATACATCCTACAACTCTTCTCTTTCCACACAGACTATAGATAGAGTTACACACAGAGGGGCTACCGCGAAAACCGAAATTCGCAAATTGCGGGGATCTTTCTCTTTTACTCCAGTAAAGGCGTAATTACTAATTAGTGACAGAGAAAAATGCCCGCAATTTGCGAACTTCGATTTTCGCGGTCTTATAGTCCAGTAAGCTGTTAGACCACGGCTTACGTAGGCGGACAACGCGCGAACGCGGCGCGGCGAGGCGAGGATGAAACAAACCGTTCATACGTATAGGTATGTCCTACTCGTACATGAGCGATTTAGACGCGAAGCGGCGCGGCGGCCGCGCGTTGTTCGCCTACGTAATGCCGGAACCACACTTCGCTATGCGTTATTTGTTATGCGCGTTATTCGGCCGCATACGACGAAGTGTGGAGGGTTCATTCGTCTATATTTGCTATATTTACCCGCATAACGCATAAGCGCGAATAGCAAATACGCCTATACGTCCACCTGTCGGTTTTTTGACACACTTCAAAGGACACGAATAAGCCGAATATGCGTCTCGACTGCCCACACTTCGTTCACTCATTCACTCGCTTACGCTTTTCAAAGTCAAAACGCACCACATATGTTTGGCACACCGGCACGAAGTGTGGATGCCGTGTTTGTTGTTCGCTCACATAACACAATACAATATTATGTTATTTGTTATGCGAATACAGCGTAGTCGCATAACAAATAACGCATAGCGAAGTGTGGTTCCGGCATAAGACGTAGCGTTAGGTAAATGTTATCCAAAATAGTGGCTACTGGCTACTTTTGTTTTAAATTTTAAAAGCTGATCAATTATTCAAATAAAGAATTTCAATTTGACTGCTACCTTGACATTTTAATTGACAGTGATTTGCGAAATATAAACAGTTATGCCCTTATGCCATAAGAGCAGGTAGGAAAGGTGCAAACTGCCGCTCCCATGGGAAAGGTACTTTCTTTATACAGCGAAAGGTGTTTCATACCGTCAAAATTGAACACCTACATTCTAATAATAAGTTAAATGTTTGAAAAACTATAACCCTGCCATGTTTTTTTTCGTATAGATCCTTTAGACGTCGCCGAAATATATAGGTTTTTAAGCCATCACCGGAGTCATAAAGACAAATTGACTGACACTTCATTAGAGCCGATTTTGATTTTGCTGTCGATTTTTTTTATTGACCGAAGCGTAGCGAAGGTCTACGTTTTGACTCGGGCATTTTGCTTTTGTATGTCCGGATGTTCTCCTCTACAGGTCGCAATTCTTAACCGATTTTCGTGAAATTTTGTGACCGAATTCTATGACTAAATATTTTTTTTTGTCGATCCGGTTTTTGTAAATTTTTCAAAATGGCGGAGTCGTGATAGCTCCCGCCTAAACAAATAGTCGTATCGGTATCATAAGAGTTTTTTCTTTTTGAGATATGTTTATAGATTAAATGGCCAAAAATTCAGAAAATTTGTATCGCTGGTTTTGGCGGTATTTAGATATTTAGTTTTTACTTGAGAATGAGTAGCTAAATTTCGTCAGCTTTAGTAAGAACTATAATGGCGTATTTTGCAAACGTTCGCTTTTTTCGTTTGCATCGGCAGAGGTCCCTGGTTCCATCCCCAGTAATTGTATATTGCTACATAACTTTTTGTATTTTTTTTATACTTAAATTTCGTATAGTTGTTTTTTATTTAATTTTTTTATTTTGAAAAAATGAAAAATTTCGTAATTTTTAAATATCAAGCGCGGGTTAAGCGTATTCGTTTAATTTTTGTTTGTAGCTTTATGTAGTTCTTAATTTTTTGTTTATATTACATGTACTATACCTATATTTTAATAAATATTTTTGCCATACATTTATTCAGTTTTAAGCTCTGCTCGCGAGGTCTACAGCGCACAGAGCCACTAGTCGATTCGTTTTAGACAAAATTTGGCTGGTTTGAGGAGCTTCCTCATTCTGGGCGGAATAAATACGAAATTACAAATTGTCTCAATAAAAGTACATATATAATTTTCCGTCGAGTTATGTACGAAAATACCAACGTTTTTGTAAATCTCGTTTATAAACAGTTTTTCAAATAAAACATTACAACTTGTCTTGAAACTAAGCCAATGAACCATATTTAACTCGCATATTTCACCCCTCATTTTTACACACATCTTTTTCAACCCATTTCCGACCATATCACTATAACTTTACAAGCTAAAACCCCAAAACGTGCTGTACATGCAGAAAAAAATATTCAAATCGGGTTCAACCAAATTACCAAACTAAAAGAATCTTTAAAACTATAGTCATAAAAGTTTCGTACTTTCACGAGTCGATGCTCCAATTTAAACTAAACTTTATACTGTACGCTATAATGTTGATATTAGATTAAAGCGTGTAACAGGTTGCCATTTTGCTTATTTAATGCGAGCTAAAGTGAATCTTACGCAGTGTATATAAGGTTGATTTTTGATTGTGTTATAGTGATCTATATAAGGGTCGCCTGCGCAGTGCGCACCCTACTTGTTCAGAACAGGGTGAGTCTCGAGTATTCAATATTGTTGGAATTCCTAATTAAATCGAGGGTTGAAAGAGTTGTGTGCATTCAATTGATGGTGGTAAAAAATAATGAACATCGGACGCATCTATGGTTTATTTTTATTTTTATTATGGTTTCACTTGCGTTAGATTGGGAATAAATTTTATTAGGGTGATAGGGTGGTCAACAACTCGACACACATCATCCTGGTATTATTCTTGACAAAAAACTTATTATCAATATTATCATATCATATCATTAAATGTATTCAGTAATAGTACTACGAGTACAGTCAAGTGTAAAAATATGGGTGCATACAACTTACTCAAAAATATGTCGCATAGTGCTTAATTCGCTGACATAAGAGCTATGGGCCATATTTTTGAGTATGATGAATGCACCCATACTTTGACACTTGACTGTACCTATCTTTTTTGGGTTCCTGTATCGTTCAAGTTTGTATGCTTAGATGCCTATTCCTCCAACTAACCTAAAATAGATCATAAGATACTCTTCATCCCGGAATTCATTCCCAAAAGTAGTGCAAATGTAATGGGATCTAGTACCAGTGTCATAAGATGGAGTTGTTCGGGACGGTTAAACGCAATATACATGCGTTTTACTTATAACTTTTGTAGGTTCATAAATAATTTACGCTCTAACCTAGCGCTAGCCTAGATTAAGCATAGATTAAGTATCATAGCTAAATTATGCATGTTGTTTTCATTTCTCAAGTAAGTGAATTATTGTTATTCTTTTGAGAAAATAAAGATCTTTAAACCGAATAAGTGTCCATCCCTGAATCGCCGCTGAACACTTCCACTTGACTCATGTACGGACAGTCCAGCCTGCTTGAGATCATTTTCACGATACTGTTCGTGGTGGTGCAGCACCTCTAGCACGTGATGGCGCGACAGTATCTCGCAGCGAGATACACTACCCGTCTTTTTCTATGTTAGTAAAAGAGGGACGGGTAGTCTATCTCACCGCGAGATCCTGTCGTGCCAATCATGTGCTAGCCCGGCAGGATACCCTTGGTGTTGATCCTGCGCACCATCGTCGCATCATCTCAGTATTTTATTTTTCGAAAGTCCCCTTGGACCCTTTGGGGTTTATATTCGAAGTTCGAATAAAGCTAAGGTTGTCGGTTGAAAGTTCCCGGGAATATTATTATTAGCGTGATATCGTGTGCGCGGGAGTCGGCACGCGATTGGCGCGCGGCGCCAGGTGCAGCGCCAAGCGAGTAGTGGTGGGACAGTTAGGAACTTATCGATATTATATTTGGGCGTTTTTATTTTTTTAGCCTAAGTTGATAATACTTAAAGTAATACACTGTTTAGGATACATGCATCTATTAGTTTTGTGTTAACGAAAAGTTTGCAATTAAATTTGAAGTTAATCGTCATGTTAATCGTTTCATGTCAAAACCAGGCGTGTCTCACTCCGCGATTTCATCGCTTTGCTACAGGTAGCTACAAGTACATCCGTTCGGCCACAATTTTGGTGGCGAGCCATAAGCCGCGCGTGGCGCTGTCGCCACCTAGCGGCCATATCTGTGCTGATCGTAACAGACGCGTTTTGTTAGAGAGTGAGTCTTCTGTACTTAGTACTATTATTTATTCTGTGTCACAACCCAGGTCATATGCCATTATGCATTTGTCAATAAAGTTAGTCTTACTGTTGAAATATTACTCTGTCCAGATCGATATTTACAACGTTAAGAGTATAACATTAAAATGTAAAGTGAACCAATAAAAAGTAATTATTTAAGATTACTTTACACAAATACAAAAAAAATATCGTGTTACACAAAAGCTCCGATAAATAAAATCTGCTAAATCAGAACTTTCATCGACAAGTAAACACGAGGGCAGCACAAGAAATAAACCGATTCGAGAGCACACGATTATAAAACGCTTACCAAGTCGTTTACAAAAACAAGCAAATTTCTTAATCACTCAATATTCAGATCAGACCACACACGGCAGGACCCCATCAACAACGAGACGCATTACAATTTGGAGTAATGCAATTATTAAGATTGCATTTTTTATGTCATCAATTGACTCAATTATTTATTTCGCGTAGCTGACATACTTTCAATTTATATTGTACACAATTTGAAAGTTAATTCGTTGACTAAATATAATCTGTCATTTTTGGTTCCTAGTATTTAATTATAGAGCCCATTAATTCTGATAAAAGTGTGTTAGTTAGAAAAGAAAAACATATTTAAATTTTGTACACGTTAAATTAAGCATTCACAGTGTAGGCGCATTTAATTTTTATATTAGCACTATCGACCCGCCCCGGCTTCGCACGGGTTAACAAATTATACATAACCTTCCTCTTGAATCACTCTATCTACTTAAAAAAAAACGCATCAAAATCCGTTGCGCAGTTTTAAAGATCTAAGCATACATAACGACATACTATGTAGTAATGTTCGTTATAATCTCACAGTAAATGTTATTACAGTTACTTATTCAAAATTCAAGTCATAATCCTATAATTTTTCTTCCTTTTTCATCCCCTCCAACATTTTTGTAGTCGATAATCTTCGACAACTCGATATCGATGCTCAAACCATCATTACACTTAAGGAAGGGCGCAAAAAACTGGGAGCGTGCTACACAGCACAGGTATAAATGATACACATACTCGTAGCGACGGGACAGGGATTCCACGACCACGACTATTCGCTGAAGCGATCATACGTAACACTTACATATTCGTTTTTACTGCAGGGGCCCGTTTCTCAAAAGCTTGTAACTTGTAATACAAGTGGAAGTCCCTTTCTGACCAAAGCTGTCAAAAAGTGACATCCGCTTGTATTACAAGTTTATACAAGCTTGTGAGAAACGGGCCCCAGATCTGCACTCGAAAGCAATGAAATGGGTCGCTTTGTGTAGAATTTCCAGATAATAGATCGCTTTTAAATGGGCTTTAGAGTGGATAGTGAAGTCATTTAGTCGTTATTCGTCCGTTCTATGACCTGGATGTCCCCTCTCGCCAAAAATAGTGTGTTCCCAGGAACTTATCTTCTATTTGAATTTCATAAACTCAGTACAAAATACATCTTATGAGTTTCCCTATTCTATACAATACAAATGCAATTTTACAGTATGCTCTAAAAACTTTTCTCTACTTCATGAAAGTTACATACACTTTTTTGACCCAAATTGGGATTTCGTAAGATAAAGATAAGATAAGATAAAAGATAGTTTATTCAAGTAGGCATAATTACAATGCGCTTATGAACGTCAAATAAAGCTAGGTAGACCGGCTCCAACCCTACACCTCTGCCCCGAGAAGATTTAAATCCCCCCTCAATTGGAGGAGGGTATCCCAATATGGGACCGGCAACAAACTCGGCGGGACACATCTTTTCAAAAATAATTACATCTTATAATTAACATGCATTACGAGAAAATAAGGGAAAAAATACTGGAGCTGTTAAAACTTAAAACATTTTATCAAATCTGACTGAACTGAAACTACAATAAAATAAAAATCGGCGTGATTTCTGATTTGTACCTACTTAATACAGTTTTCTTTTATTGAGGTGTGCAATCAAATGAAGGGTCCACGAAAAGAACATGTCTAGTCACACTAGTGATATTTTGAGTAATCGCGGTTTTAAAATTTGGGACAATGTCGAAACGTATGGTAATTCCGTGACCAGGTAGTATTATTTAACTAAAAATAAAGTTGTGTTACATTTATTATACAGTGGTAGCAAAAGATATAACTAATAGTTCATTAAGAGCTCTTCATTTTGTTTTGAGATAAAAATCTCAGTTTCCGAAAAATGTGACTAGACATGTTCTTTCCGTGGACCCTTCAAATATTGTATTATTTGACGTTCGTGGTGAGTTTGGTGATACCTACTTTCACACATAGTTTTAATAAATAATAATACATGGGTAAAATGTGCCGTGTCCCTGGTCCGACGCTATCATCCTGTTTACCTACTAAACCTACTTGCACATTTCGCCATCAGATATATCGGAGCGGCCAAGGTGCTCACAAATATCTGAACACGCCTCTATTGTCAAGGCGCTAAAGTGAGTGTTTAGATATTTTGAGCACCTCGGCCGCTCCGATATATCTGATGGCGACTGTACTACCTAAAACGTATTCCCACGTGCTGACGCTGGATTCGAACCCACGTACGGAAACACTTCCTCTACGTTACTATGTTATTATTGACGTTATCATGTGGGCGTGCACGGGTTCGAACTCGTTACCCTTGCGTTGGCATTTCCGATGTGTTTCTCGCCTAATCTTTATTTAAATATACAAAATTTCACGCATAATAAGATTAATAAGTATGTCATAAAACGGAAGGTAGTATTAGGTACAAACATTAACACTCTTAACTGTCCATCGGTAGACCTTATGCCTTTTGTAATAAGGTTTACGGTCTGTCAGTTAACAGTGTGGGCGATGGTACATATACAAGTATATGTATACTAGCCACTTTTAGGGTTAGGTATGTTCAGTCGAGTTCACAAACATATTTACAAGCCAATGTTCCAAAAATATAGTATATATAGTACAGGGTGCCATCTGAGTCGTGATCAGTAATATGATTTTCTAACTCCATAAACAACGAGCAATTGAATGCCCCTACTCTTACCAAAATCAGACAAGATATTTTTTATTTTTTGTTTATTTTTTGTCATTTATTTTTCTTTTATAAGTGGATTTAGGATATTACAACGGCTTATTAAGATATTTAAATTAGTAAATTGAATCGCCTCTTTGAATCGGAACTGTCATTGACATCAATTTTGTCATTTGTCCCAGTTAGAAATAAAATTTACTTAATTTTTCATTTGAAATATCTTACAAAGCTGTTTAAATACCACATTGCCACTTGTAAAAGTAAAATAAATGACAATAAATAAACAAAACAAAAATCTTGTCTGATTTTAGTAAGAGTAGGGGCATTAAATTGCTCGTTGTTTATGGAGTTAGAAAAACATATTACTGATCACGATTCAGATGGCACCCTGTATAGTATACACTAATTTGTTAGTCAAATCAATCCCAGGTCATTCCGGGATACGTGGCAAGGAACGGAGGTCTTTGCTCAGCAGTGGGATACTCTAGGCTCATATACAATAAAAAATTTAGTCAAAAGGAGGGACGGAGAGACAGACATGGAAAACTATAAGGGATTACGGGGCCCTATTTCGTGCGAGACACCACGGATTTGTACCAAACCCTAAGGTAAGTAAGACGAAAAGCTGTATTTAGGAGTGGTGGGTGATTATATCTTGGAATATAGTGCTACGACTGCTACATGTATGCAATTTCATATTATTTCTAAATTTAATTCTTCCAATGACACTTGACATCATTCCGATTTTGGTCGCAATTTTGATATTTGACGGGCAAGTCAGGCAATCTACATTGTACACCGCGTAATTTATTTATTTATTTATTATTATTTTTTTTTATTAAAAATGGGCTTACTCATGGCCACAGACTAGCCGGGGCGAAGACGTGGCGTGGTGTGGCGTGTTTTAAATAAAAAATTGCGGTGGTTTCACACTACCAACCTGTCATGTGACACGTGTGACGGTCACGTGACAGGTTGGCAATTGTCACGCGATCAAGTGTGACCCGAACGCGACCTATCAGCGCTACCCTATCGTCACGTGACTGTTTTGATATAACTTACGAGTTTCCTTCAATGGAAATTGTGGCGAGTCAATGTTTTGAAATATGATCGAAATTCGAATTAAAGTATATGTATAAATATATTTCATTTAATAATACAATATCGGGAAGACTGAGCTATGCTCGGAAAACATATAGAAACTCAAAAATGCGCGTTTTCCCAGAGATAAGACCTAGCTAGATCGATTTTTCGTGCCCGAAAACCCCCACATTGCAAATTTCATCGAAATCGTTAGAGCCGTTTCCGAGATCCCCGAAATATATAAATAAGTAGGTATACAAGAATTGCTCGTTTAAGGGAGTCAGGGAGGCTCGCGGTCGGCAACAGGCGGCCCGCGAGCCTCCCTGACTATTGTATATGTAATATTGACAAACGACAATGTCTGATAAAGTCGCAAATATAAACAAAGTGCGGCCCGCGTCAACTACTATGTGGCCCTTGGCTGCTAAAAGGTTGCCGACCGCTGGTTTAAAGGTATAAGACTTATAACTAATATTTACCCTTTTAATATAACAAATTAACAAGCAACAAATCGAAGACCAAACGCTAAGAGGCAGTATTGTATTTTTTCATTATGAATCAATCAATACGATAGTTGAATGAAATCACGCGCGCGCGCATATAGCAACACAACGTACCTGGGTACGTTGTACACGTTATCGTAAACGCCCACACGGAGGATAAGGCACGTCGCGACCTACAGACTTACTTATGCACTACGAACTTTGTTATATGTGACGTTATCTATGAAAAGGGACCTTATTGTCGATGGCGGTTACGCCGTTATTAAAGATGCTCCGATATAAATATAATGTCGCGCGACGCTGTGCGGCGTAAGCGCCATCGACAATAAGGTCCCTTTTCATAGATAATGCCCCATATGTACCTACTTATATTCAGGGCAGTCTAGTATATTAGAAGAACTAAGTCCGTCTAAGATGTATGATGTACCGACATTGACAGAATCAAGTTAAGAAATTTGACATTTATGATGACATTCCACACTTTGTCATGAGAAGGAACATATCAAATTATTTTATGAAATATTTTGATTTGTGGTTTTTAAGTAGGTTCCCGCCTCGGCCTACGGTGGACTTGGTCACTTTTTCTTTAGTGTATATGATATCTATTTCAGTGTGGTAAATGTAGGCATAAAGCTTTATAATTTTTCGTTTTACAAGAAACAAAAACAGGACAGTGTACTTACTTACAAATTACAAACTAGTACTTACGTGTACTCGAACATCGCTAAATAAACAACACATCATACTAAATCAACAACAGATTGAAAATTTGAAAAAAAAAAACTTAAAAGCCACACACTACGACATCAAATTACTTACGTTCACAAATAAAACCATCAACCTGTAAAAAAAATAAAAACAAAGCTAGTGCCAAAAAACAACAATGAAGTAACAATTTCTTCTTAAATTCTTGTTATCCTAAAAACTCAAAGCAAGTGCTAAATACAAGGTGTCCCAAGAAGTAGTGATATACTGAAGCTGGGAGGTAGAGGACCTAGAGGGCTATCTGAATCACCCCCATGTATGTTCCGCGATTTTTCGTATTTTCGGAGTTATGATTTTTTTTTAATTTTTCACCTATCGCCGAGTACGATGAGATTTTTATTTATGGTGACGTGAATTATTGCGGTAGATGCTTGATTTTTTTTGTGTGCTAAGCTGATAGATAGGCCAATTCAGTATGGTAACATTTACTATCGTTAGATCTTTGAATGGAATTAAAAAAAATTTAA
The DNA here is from genome assembly GCF_948474715.1 of Cydia amplana. Classification (NCBI taxonomy): domain Eukaryota; kingdom Metazoa; phylum Arthropoda; class Insecta; order Lepidoptera; family Tortricidae; genus Cydia; species Cydia amplana. The sequence goes on along the minus strand of NC_086092.1, from coordinate 8,805,642 downwards.
TGCCAAGAAAGATAAAATTACCCAGTATGTTTTATTTTTTTAAGCGCCCTTGAAGTTGTGAACATACTGGGTAATTTTATCTTTCTTGGCATTAATTTTTTTTTAAATTCCATTCAGAGATCTAACGATAGTAAATGTTACCATACTGAATTGGCCTATCTATCAGCTTAGCACACAAAAAAAATCAAGCATCTACCGCAATAATTCACGTCACCATAAATAAAAATCTCATCGTACTCGGCGATAGGTGAAAAATTAAAAAAAATCATAACTCCGAAAATACGAAAAATCGCGGAACATACATGGGGGTGATTCAGATAGCCCTCTACGTCCTCTACCTCCCAGCTTCAGTATATCACTACTTCTTGGGACACCCTGTACAGGTGCTGAAAATCAACAAAATGTGCCAACATGGTGTACAAACAAATTACAGTAAATGATCAGCGTTGTCAACGTCATCTCAAATGGTGAACGAGGATTTTGGATATATGTATTGTCTACGGGTGTCGTCGGTGGCTCAATTTGGTAAAAAGATGAGTTTAAACAGGAGACTGTAGAGAGGTGTTAAAGCAGTTCTGTAAATGCCTCGGGTTGCCTAGAAATTATTAGGCAGTGAAGAACACTTGTGCTCGAGATGCCAGGGTTGGTGGTGGCCGTTGGACACCTTCCATTGGACAAGCAGTCTATTTTACGGTATTATTGTGCAGGACAAGGAATGAGTGAGGGACCAGCAACTTAACGGTGACAAACAATAAAAGCATTCAACTCCTAGGATGTTCCTCACCCGTTGAGGAGGGATATCTGCATGTTGGTGGTGCTTGAGATGCCGGCGGTCCTGGTGGTGGGCATTGGGCACCTTCCATTGGACACGCAGTCTATTTAACGGTACTAGGGTGCAGGACAAGGAATGAGTGAAAGGACCAGCAAAATCAATGCTTTGCAAATTACAAAATTAACGGTGACAACTATACGAAAGCAACAACAACTCCTAGGATGATCCTCACCCATTGCGGGAGGCACGTCTGCGTGTTGGTGGTGCTGGAGATGCCGTCGGTCCTGGTGGTGGCCGGTGGACACCTTCCATTGGTCAAGCACTTCATTCTACGGTACTAGGATGCAGGCCAAGGAATGAGTGAAAGGACCAGCAAAATCAATGCTTTGCAAAAGACAAAATTAACGGTGACAACTATGAAAGCAACAACAACTCCTAGGATGCTCCTCACCCATTGCGGTGGTACGTCTGCATGTTGGTGGTGCTGGAGATGCCGTCGGTCTTGGTGGTGGCCGTTGGGCGCGGCGCAGGTCGCCGCCACGCCGTACTACGTGCAAACGTGAGGTTAGTGACATTTACAACATTACAGTGTTAGTGACACGGGGAAATATTTATTAACCCTTTGACCGCCAAAGATGTCAACTGACCGCGCATTCCGACAAGGTTCACCATGACGCGCCGCGTACGATAGGTATGGCGTTCAAAGGGTTAGGATGGAATTGAAAGTCACATCATGGTCACGTCAGAATCTGTGCGTTACATCAGGTATATGTATATGAGCAGATAGTATAAAGGTGCGGTTAATAGGTTTATATGTGGTAATTAGTGGGTATGTAAGAGAATCATAATTGTGTAACTGAAATTGCCATTGTGATTGTACATTTATAATAATATTTATAGTACAACTTTATTAAGACAACGCCTATCAATATTTTGACAAATTCTTAGCTGCTAATTGTCAAGTTTTACTTTTTTAGTAAGTCCATACTTAAATGTGTGTTACAAACGTTACAATAGGCGAAATTAAATGTATTTAATTAAAATCGGTACATAAAGACTAAAGAGATTTAAATTTAAACAACCCGGAGACAAAGGTTATACCAGTTTCAAAGGACCAAAGCCCTGAAACCTTGCACTATCCACCAATATAAAGTAAAAGGGTGTTTAAAAAACGCCCTTCCCTTATCGCCAGTACCTTAAGGGTCGTAAAAAGGAAGCACAATGTAGCCCTACAGAAGGCTCACTTCGTATGTAACTGCCCATTTTCATGTTATATTTATTATCCAAATCTAAACTGGCATCTAGTCTTCACAAAAGTCAAAATATTTTCAAAATTATTAATGGGCATGGTCCCAACCTAGTCCCCTGAGGCACACCCTTTATTTTTCCTAGTTGTTGAATAATAGGTACCTTCCCTTTTTACAGTAGGAGATTAAAAGGGAACTTCCATGAGCGTGTTTGCTTAATGTACATTTTTGTCCAAGCAAACATACTGTAGAATTTCGCCCAGCGTCACATCTGGATCACTTAAGACTTAAGAGAATCAAAATTAAGTATCTAGTAAATATTTGCAAGATGATATAAAATTATACATGAGGTCCCTAGATACTCCCCTGTGGCACCTTAGGTATGTCCTTATGTCTTTTATTTCTTCTAGTTGTTGAAGAAAACGTAATAAACAATGTCAAATGCATTAAAAAAATCTCTCGTTTATTGCACTACGATTTTGAAAGCCAAATACCAAGAATATGTTTGTTTAAATGCCTAAATTAAGTCCTTGTCCAAGCAGACCTACTGTAGAACTTCGCCTGCCTATCCGGATCACTTAAGTGAATGCGACAGTAAAAACGGTCGTCGACCTTTAGTGTTATGCCTCCGCAGTTCGGGACATGTCCGGTCTTATGGCTACTTGTAGTCCTCTTTTAAGACGGAAATTATCTTCCTTAATAACGGGAGATTTTCCCAATGCCTTTGATACTGTTAAAGTCAAAAATAGCATACTAGACTTTTTTATCAGCATGCTTATGATTTAAGAGTCATACGCCGCCAAAAAATCGCTCCCAATCGAAGTAACATTTACATAACATATCTAACTATGTCTGGTATTAGTTTTCGTTGCTCAAAATTGTTATACAAAGAAAATAGTGCGAATATAAATGTAAAACTTGTAGTTTTGTATGTAAGCTTCTAATATATGTCAGGCACTAGCTATATGTTACTTGAATGTTCATGTACTTTACTCTATCGGCCAAGTAATTAGTGCAATTAATGACCAATATACAAAAGGCAATTTTCTTCTCTCAAAGAAAAGAAAAAAGTCATCTTATTTCGATTCCTATTAAAGTGTTTTCTTGTTAAATAGAATCGCTTGTAATTTCCGATCAAAAGTCAGTACTAACAGCTTAATTACGCAGAACCCGTCCGTCTGTCCGCCCGATATACCGAACCACCCAAACCTGTCCGTGACAATACGGCAGATGTTTATAGTAATCCCTCACCATAATACACTATAGTTCAATAAAAACGGGCCACTTTGACTAGATTCTTTATAGATAAAGACCGGATTTTAGTGCTCGTAAGTGTATGCCACAATGTAATTTTAAAAATGCAAACTAGTTCTGTTTGATGAGGGTTATTGTACTGAAAAAACAAAGAGTAGACTGAAAATAAATGATAAATAAAAGCTGATAAACATTCCTACACATCTCTTTAATTGTAAAGTAACGATGTAGTTATTTTAAAAGGAATCTATTAAATAGATCATTAATAAAAGAACACGCTTTTAGATTAGTGCTGCTGGCAAAACCTCGAGTTTCGGAAATTCGGACTATTCTGAGTTTAGTCGACTCAGTTTTTACACGACCGTCCAAAAAAGGAGTGTATGGTTTTTTAGACTATCAGTCATTGTTTAGAAACAACATCCATAGTTTTCGGAAATTCGGACTATTCTGAGTTTAGTCGACTCAGTTTTTACACGACCGTCCAAAAAAGGAGTGTATGGTTTTTTAGACTATCAGTCATTGTTTAGAAACAACATCCATAGTTTTCGGAAATTCGGACTATTCTGAGTTTAGTCGACTCAGTTTTTACACGACCGTCCAAAAAAGGAGTGTATGGTTTTTTAGACTATCAGTCATTGTTTAGAAACAACATCCATAGTTTTCGGAAATTCGGACTATTCTGAGTTTAGTCGACTCAGTTTTTACACGACCGCCCAAAAAAGGAGTGTATGGTTTTTTAGACTATCAGTCATTGTTTAGCATCATCCATCCATAGTTTTCGGAAATTCGGACTATTCTGAGTTTAGTCGACTCAGTTTTTAAACGACCGCCCAAAAAAGGAGTGTATGGTTTTTTAGACTATCAGTCATTGTTTAGAAACATCATCCATAATTTAATACAGTAAGCTATAAAAATTATTTATTTATTTTACTTTTAAAACTTAAGTATACACGGTTAACGAGTAACGTTTTTGTTTGAAGACACGTGACTTTTGACACTGACATATGAAATACATATCGTATCTAGATGTAATATTTGACGTATCTTAAAGTTTGAATCGGGCCGTAAGTCCCCTTAAAATAAATAATAATGTGTTGAAATCATGAATGTTTAAATCAGTATTCTATCTTCCACTCTAGACTTATAACAAATTGTCTTGCGTCTTTAATCCCCTAGACATAGTTATCTACCTACACCCTACATAAGCTACGTATACAAAGTACAGTTGCACACATTATCCTCCGTCTTCCATTTTATGTAGGGTTGCCATATATCGCCATCAGATATATGGGAGCGGCTAAGGCTGTCACAAATATCTGAACACGCCTCTATTGTTAGGCGTTAGAGTGCATGTTCAGATATTGTGAACACCTTGGCCGTTAAGGGGCACGAGGAAAAATGGAATATCCTGACATCACCATAAAAATCATGACATTTCCTGGACGGTCATTTCTCCAAACCCCACTTTCTCATCTCATTAATAAGTCGCTTCCGTATCTGGAAGCTTTTAAAATCTACCATAGATACAAGACATCGCCACCATATGCTGTAGCGACAACTTCAAACTTGCATCTAGGTTCTGGGGCCCGTTTCTCAAAAGCTTGTAACTTGTAATACAAGCCGATGTCACTTTTTGACAGCTTTTGTTAGAAAGGGACTTCCACTTGCATTACAAGTTACAAGCTTTTGAGAAACGGGCCCTAGGTGGTTAAGTTGGATTTTCTAAAAACCCTAACCACTCGCGAAGTCCCCCCGCCCTGACAAAAGTGACAAATCAGGGGAAATCGTAACGTATGGCAACCCTACACATACCTACATATACAAAGTACAGTCGCGCACATTATCTCCGTCTTCCGTTTTATGGCCGCCAGACTCTTTGTACAGTCACGCCCAGATTTACGATCTCTTACGAAATATACATATTTAATGACTAGCGTAGCGTCTTTTATTGGGATCAGTTTTGTGTCACCGAAGACGATAAGTATGGGAAGTTTAATGCTTTTGTAAATACTGAAGAGTGATGAAACGATATTATATGGAATAATAATCTCATCATAAATTTAGATGTGTCATACTAATATTATAAATGCAAAACTGTTTCTGTTTGTCTTTTACTTCTTCACGTTTTAACTGCTGAACCGATTTAATTGGAAGGTAGAGTTATAGTTAAGAGTGTTAAGACCCAGTGCCCGTTTTTCAAAAGCTTGTAACTTGTAATACAAGTGGAAGTCCCTTTCTAATAAAAGCTGTCAAAAAGTGACATCCGCTTGTATTACATGTTACAAGCTTTTGAGAAACGGGCCCCCGGTCCCATTTTACAATAACTATTAAAATATTAGTAATACAGATATACAATATGCACGGTAACGTCTCGACAATTGGGTCGTGATCGAGTATTTAAGCACCTGTTTCCAACATAATCAGATATGTCAGTTCTGACAACATTTCAAAACCATCCTGTATGCGACCAAACCCGTAACGACACCTGTCTATCCGGCGAGTATATACAGGTACTTTAATTGCACTAAAACACAGCCCTCAGGTCAGTCATCTAGGATAGTGGCAAAAACATGTCCTGTGGTAAACCTACAGAACAATTTATGCCATTAAAATTATACAAATACGAGTATAGTCCAAACCAATTTTGTCAGGAAAAGGCTCCCGTACAAACTATACATACTATACATGTGTAATACTAGCCCCGATGCAGTGGAATTCGTATAAAAACTTCGAAAATATAATAAGGTTTTGGCAAAAATTTCATTTTATACAAGCTTTTATCGCTGACTATACTTTTCTTTCCACGGGCAACTAATACTCATCGAGAAAATTCTAAAAACCCCAAACACATTTAGGTTGCTTTGTTTTATCACAAAGTTCCTATGGCCACCTCCTGTCTCCATCATCAGATCAGCTCGACGGTGCCATAATATTGCATTGTCAGTTTGTCACCCGCCCGACTTACATATGTATGGAAATTTTCAGCTTCATTGGAAGTCGGGAAGTGGGTCAAATTTAACTTGCAAGACCCGTACAAACATAACTGCATACATAGGTAAAGTGACATTCTAGGGATCTTGCTAACTATGTAAACAAAAGTCACTAGTAAATTGACATTTAGAGACAATTTTAATATGGTGTTTATTACATAGTTAGCAAGTTCCATAGAATGACACTTTACAGTTTACATTGCAAGTTAAATAATATCTTGTGAGTAGGCGCGAACAATCTATTTCCCGTACGTATTTCAAATATCGCGCCTTTTTCTACTGACAAAGTTGGTTTGCCGGAGTATAAACACAGAATAACATCATACAGCCAGTAATATTAGTTTATAATTCAACCCCTACAGAGCCCCCTCAGTATGCAAAACCAGCAGTTTTTACCGAAACAGCGGTATATCGTGATTTATTCCTGGTGAACGCTGAGCCGGCGCCCTTTTTACGTTTCCTTTTTGTCCCATTTCTTTATGGTACTATATTTTTTCCCTCGTTGGGAACATGTAAGAAATACTAACTTTTATAAAGCGTTTTATATTTTAGCGATATTTTTAGTGAAACACGCTAAACACGTAGTTGCTTTAGACGTTATAAAAACCTAGTGATTTTCTATAATCTATACAGCGGTCGGCAATCCGCGGCCCGCGGGCCGCATGCGGCCCGTCAACCTGTCACTTGCGGCCCGCGAACCTCCCTGGCTATTTTGTATGTTATATTGACAAACGACAATGTCTGATAAAGTCATAAATATTAACACAGTGCGGCCCGCGTCTATTTCGTTAACTACTATGTGGCCCTTGGCTGCTAAAAGTTTGCCGACCGCTGATCTGTAAGATTCATTGGTTAGTTAGATGATGTAGTCAAAGACAAATTTATCCTTCGAATTTCTCCATCTTCCAATATTTTGTACGAAGTTTATTTTTTTTATCTTTTATTCGTTTTACCAGAATTTAGGCTATGTTCAAAGTACGTCGTGGCGTGAGGGAACTAAAAGTACGACTCACGGGGCGAAAAACATACAGGGTGGAAAGATAAGTCGGGCCCTGGAGGGAAACTACCTTAAATCATTAAGCTGGCTCATTTTACTTAAAGGAGACATTCCTTTATTTTTAAAAAGAAACAAAACTGCATGGCAAATAAATGTCAACGGTAAAATAAAGTCCGTCAACCAAATCTTGTCAGTAATAAAAGGCGGCAAATTTGAAAAATCGCGGGTTAGCAACACTGTGTTCAAATAATTCCAAAACGCGTGTCATCAGTGTTTTATCTGTGGAATGTGGATCGTGAATGACAGCCGTCACCTTATTTGTTTTCATTTGGTTTTCATTCTGAATCGTTTCTGTTTCAAGAGATATTTCTGCTGTCACCATTAAATACCAATACATTAAATAAGAATAAGCAAAGCTAAGGGGCCTACAATGTACAATCATGCTCGTTGATGGTAAACATTACTAAAAATGGAGGTTATGACAAGTACTGGAAGAACTCTTTCGAACTTTTAAGATTATGTTCAGTTTTTTTGTTTTAGAGTTAAAAGACATAAATAAAATGAAAACGTATGCCTAAATCTATCCAACAAGACCATAAATTGTGTCCTGGAAACCGTCCATAGGCCCACATGTCTAATATTTTCAGCAATCAGTTGTGACTATTTACAAAGGTAAACCTTTTAAACAGTATTAAGAGCCTTGATTATATCGCCGTTCTTTCGCAATATCTACCTAATCCATACATGTTTGTTGCAGGATTAAATCTTGCCCAATATAAGGCGTTCGTAGAAAGTATCTCTTCAGACAATACTTACCTATGGCGGTTTATATACGTGTACAACGCAACCAAGTCGAAAAGTGCCCCTTATCTTATTTACCTTTAAATTAAATAAACACCCAAATATCAGTTGTTTTATTTTTAATATGTATATTGTACAATATATACCAATCAAAAAAATTACACGGGTATGTCATATTCATTCAGAACAGTACACTAATTTACATTAACAAGTGGCATATTATATTGTAAATAACAAATATATGCACTATCTAATTATCTGCATTTTGATATGATTTTATTTTAGTAAACTTAGAAGACATAGGGAACAAAGAGAATATAAGCACTACGATAGGGAGTTGTTTTTGATATCTTCAAATTTGTTCATCATTTTGATTAACATTGTTTTAACATCGCTTTTAAATTGTCCGTCCATGTTTCAATTTTTTTCAATAAACCGCGAGTGACAATTTGAATTGACGTACGCAGGGCGCGCTCAGCGGAAAAAAAAATCTTATGGTTCGATGTACATTGCTGCTTTTCTTAGCGCAATACTGCTCTTTGAGTGTTGCCCTACTTTAGTTTGCTTTACATTGCTACTGACAAGATTTGGTTGACGGACTATAACTAATGTATCGCATAGCTGCCATGGTGGCAGACTAGGGTTGCCAACTATTTTTTGGTGGAATATAGTATTTTCCAGAATAAGGCATCAAAAATATAGTACATTTCAAAAAAATATAGTACTTTTAGATAAAATACTAAACATAAGTGTAATATACGTTTAATCGGAAATATAGTATTTTAGCGTACTATATATTTTTCCAAAAGTAGTCCAGAGAGCCAAAATATAGTACAATACTATATAATATAGTACGGTTGGCAACCCTATGGCAGACACACATGCACGTAGCCAATATACATATTAGCCGTAAGAGGAAACGTTAATTTTATTAACCTGTGAATTTTTTATACGGCATGGATTATTTTATTTAATATGACTAATAATATGATGATTTATGAATATTTTAAATGAAATTCTCATATACAAATAAAATGAAAAACTCACCATTCCATTGTCCATTCCTCCATACGGTGACTGGTAGCCTGCTTTTTCTGTGACTGCAAAAAAAACTGCACATTTATACAAAAATACAGGACAAAACTATAAAATAATGACGAAACTAAAGTAAGGACAGTAAGAATAAATTAGTACGTTGACCCACCGCACAATGTCATTGACCGCCAGCATCATGGGCGGGACAGCAATAGGTAGAATTACGCGCGTACGATAGAGATAGGAAATGGCGGATCAATGTACAAAATTCTTCTAGCTTAGCGTCCTTAGTTTAAAGTCGGAACGGAACAATTTAACTTTGCCCAGATATCGCAGTGACGGAGTATGGCAGTGCCAACTTGAAAGTCAAATACCTATGAAAATATTACGTTCATAGCGGCACTGCCGCACTTTGTCGCTTCATTTGTGCAGAGTTAGACAAACAAAATAAGGATTTTTGCCATTTTGGCAAAGGAACCCTAAAAATGTATGGTTTGGTTTCTCGATTGAGGTATGGTGAAGTGTTTCGACTTACCGTTCACGTGTTATGCCATTTTATATTACAAACCTACAGTTTTAGTTTTAATTTCCGTCAAGTTTTTATTATAGGTATGTATAATTCTAAAAATCTGAATCTGCATTTCTCAAACTATGGGTCGCGTGGGTCGCGAGCGAATATTGAGTGGGCCCTGAAACTATACTAGGAAATTTAAGGGTCCCAATACTTATTACCCCCTTTTTTAAGGCGGCTAAGAGTTGGGCCCCAAAAATAGCAGTTTTTGTTAGATGGGTCGGAGAGCCCAGCCAACTTTGGGAACCCCTGATCTGAATCATTGACACCCAATTTAAGCATGTCTACAACTTTTAAGATTACAGGTGCTAATTAATAAGGTAGTGTCAAATACTGAGACATTTACCTTAACGCAAATAAGCCCTAAAATTAAACTATGTTAGCGTAGGTAGATTTTGTAGCAGATTGTGCAAAACATACGACTGCAGATTTTTATTATTAGGGTTGTCCCTGGCTTAGTTATTTAGTAATTTAATAATAACAAACCAGGTTAAATAGAGACCAATGTGGTCCATTATCTGACAAAAATCAATTGTCCGTAAAATCAGCGAATATGTAAATCAGATTCTAATCCCACAACAAAAAACGTATCAAAATCTCTCTCGTACACATTTAAAATGATCTGAACTGAAAATAATTTATAAATTTCGACGTTACATTTTAAGCCTACTGGGATAGAGATTAAGGTTGATTTTAATATGATAATTTCAACTCAAATCAAGTATTTCTACCAGCTTCTAAAATTGCAAGTCCATAACAATTGTGTGTGCTATAGAAAAATGTGCCTTAACATTACGAAATAATGCTCCTTTCCCAAAACACACTGTATAAATATAATTAAACAAGTACCTACAGATCCCACTGTCATGCAAATTAGGAATTTCATCTCTATTAAAAAGAGATAAAGTTGTTTCTGCAATGAAATTTGAAGTTGAAAGGTCGATAACAATAAAACTAATCCGATAGGGAGATAATAAAAGAGTATACTTTTGTGACAACCCTATGTTGACGGCAGTACGAAAAGAGCGTATCTGCGTCGAAATTACTATTAATTTCAACGTTTTTATATCAGAAAAGCATAAATTAAGCTGTTTCAAGTTTGGTTAGCTGTTTCAAGTTTGGTTAGACATAAGATTAAATCTCTTTTGTTAATAAAATTGCGTTGAAAGCAATTGATTTAATCATTATTTTTAATACAGGGTATCAATAAATACCCCACGCGCCACGTTTTTGACAGTAATGTATTATATTTGAGGTGTTTAAAAAAACAACGGGTTGCACTCAGGGAGTGCCGGCAGAAGTGAAAACTCAATGACTTGTGCAAAATGTCTGCAGCACTATGTATAATTGAGGTTAACGCCATCTAGCGTTATTTCGCCATCGCGACGTGCATTGCATTTCGCCTGTATGCTTTTTGGTATTGTAAGTACAATGACGCCACAATATCTTTACGAAAAATTAACTTTTTCACAAAGGCATATTAGGGGAGCTACTCGTTTGCTTTGTCCACGGCACAGCACCGCCGCATTTCGTGGCAGCTTTAAATACTCTGCCATTAAATGCTGGAACAATATACCGCCTCCTCTTAGGAACTCATTGTCAGTGAATTCGTTTAAAAATAATTACAAAAAAATCATTTTAAGTGTACAGAAAAACCGTGGTTAGAAGCAGGGATGTTACAGAGCTCCGTTTCCGTTAAGTCGGAACTCCCGTTTGGTCTTACACATCCGTTTCTATACCGGTTCCGTTACTTTTGAAACGGAAGTTATATCGGATGTCAATGCTTAGCGCGGCGGCGGGACATGAGCGGTGTAAATCAAAAACAAACAGGTTTATACGAGTCATTCGCTCATAGCCCCGCTTGCCACGTGCTGCAGTAATTAGATGTTCTGGTTTATCCGTGTTTTCGAATTTAAAGTACCTATTCGTATGTGTTGTGTAATGTATACCTACTGATAGTACTGACTCAGGCTCCGGTTTCGGTTCCGATTCCGTTTCTGGTTCCGATAAACTAAATTTAAAACATCTGGTTCCGCTTTCGGTTCCGATAAAACCACATCCGTTACATCCCTGGTTAGAAGTCTGTGCTAATTCTTCTTTTAGTGTGCCTATGTGTTTCTTTCTTCTTTGTGAAACTAATTTTACAAGTAACACAAACACAAGTATGACTTACTGTTACTGTACGGGTCAATAGTTTTTACAGTTTTATTGTGGATCAATTATAGTCTTAATAATTTAACTAAATTATATTTAATTTAATTTGTATAGCTGTAGTATTATATTTAATTTAAATTGTATAGCTTATAGTTGCGCTCTCTCGAAAGGGTTTCCACGGAAGACCAGCGTCGGGGACTTCAAAGGTTCCTTGACATGAAGCTGAGTGGAGACCATTTCAGGAACGCTTTATAACCAATCTATGTCAGTGTTTTTATTAGTTAAGTTTAAATTAAGCGTTTTTGAATAAAGCTTTTTCTATTCTATTCTATTCTATTTCGTCGCATTACTTGAAACCCCAAGCACATCACTGTTAGTTCTCGAGTTATATTAATACCAGTTAGAGGGAAACTCACTAGATGGCATTTAAATCAATAAAGAAAAACTCAATGACATTGAAGTAACAGTTTTTCGATCAGGTCACGTGTCCGTCTTACGGTCACGTGACACCTGTTACGAGTTTATGTACATTTTCATGGGACGTCCTTTTCATATAATTTGACGACCAAACTCTGTTATCAATGAAATCTCGAATATCTTGATTTAATGCTAATTAAGGGGAATTTTTTGACAACTCAGATTTTCAATGAATTGCAACAACTGACAATGTCGCACATGAACATAGCCTAACCTGTGTATATCAGATGAGGACCTCGGGAGGGGGAAGCAACGGGCTTTAGCTTCAATTACCCCCCCATTAGTTAAGCTAGTCTAAATCAGCTAAATCGCCGTGCAAGTGACAGGAGGGGTGAAGCCCTGACGCACTGAGACGCGAAACGCGACAATGTTACCGAAAATAGCGTCAATGTTGCCAATATACATAGCAGGGATGTTGAGGATGCCGATTTTTTGACATCCGCGGATGCGGATGCGGATTTTTAAAGGCTCACATCCGCGGATGCGGATGCGGATGTCAAGATAGGTACATAAAAAACGTCAAATATTACATTTTAGTAATTTTTATTTCAAAAAACCGGCCAAGTGCGAGTCGGGCTCGAGTTCCAAGGGCTCCGTACATTAAGTCCCACTCACGCTTGACTGCTAATTTCTAATAGGTTTTTTTTGGCTAATGACTAAATTACCTAGCAGTCTAGCACTTAAGCCGATGCTAAGACGTTCCTGTACCAACCTGTTCCACATCCACATCCGCATTAAATCCGCATCGATTTTATGCGGATGCGGATGTTGAAAATAATGCGGAAGTTCCGCGGTTGCGGATGCGGATATTCGCAACATCCCTGATACATAGATATGGACTTATATAATAATATTAATAATTGATTGTATTAGTATTATTAATTAATTGATTTAAACGTTATTGCACAATGCTGGAAAATACAAATGGCGGACTTAGTGCCAAAAGGCATTCTCTACCAGCAGTCAACCATCAGTCAGTGTTATTGTTAAAATATAACAACAAATATTCCTCCACCGTCACGTATAGCGTACAACAGCAGTTTAGAGAAATTTCATGTCTTAATTTTATGCGAAAACATTGCATACACGTAATTATGTATGTATAGGTAATACTATACATAGTTTAAAATAAACCCGCTTCCAAAAAAGGTTTATTTTATTTTATGTATCTATACTTCGATCGATTTTTGTCGACTCAATTTTTCGATTTTTATTCAAAATGGCGTGTACTACGCGTATTTAGATTCGCGAGGTGTACTTTACAGAGCCACTAGTTAATAAGAAATAATCATATTTTCTCAGCAATGACCAAAGCAGCTCATCTCCTCGCAATTTCCTAAGCCATTCCGCATACTTGCCTTTCGTCAAAATATTTAGCCAATTTTCCAAATTAAGCAAAACTGAATTAGCTGAAGTTACTCCATCAGAGCAGAAGCGATTATGGTAATATTCCTCGTAATCCTACCATTTAATAGCCCATTGTCAGACTTTGGCAAATTTACCTTCCCAGCATCTCCACCAACTTAGCATCTTTTACCAATTTCAACCGTAATTTTAGGTACTTAAGGTTGATTTTCAAGTGGAGTTTCCGTATAGATAAGAGGATGTAAAAGTGCGATTGTAAACAAAAGACGTTAGGGTAAATTGTTGGTTTTTGTTGTGGTAAAGAGTTATTAAGAAAGCTATCTGTCCTTGGTGTTGGGTGATTAACATTGGTTATTTCGAGATTTTCGAGTGTTTTCCTTCCAAAACGCTGCTTGCTGACATGTATTAAATCTATAGTTTTATTTAATTTGGTGTCCGGTCGAAAACGGATTTTTTGCCGAAACCGAACCTTCGGCCGAAACATGATTTAGATGCCGAAACAGAAACTTCGGTCGGTCACTACCTAAAATAAAATTTTGCAAGTTTTATTTTTAATTTTCGGCCCGGCTAAACACGAGTTAAAAAACCAATAAAACCGGCCAAGTGCGAGTCGGACTCGCGCACGGAGGGTTCCGCACCATCAACAAAAAATAGAGCAAAACAAGCAAAAAACGGTCACCCATCCAAGTACTGACCCCGCCCGACGTTGCTTAACTTCGGTCAAAAATCACGTTTGTTGTATGGGAGCCCCACTTAAATCTTTATTTTATTCTGTTTTTAGTATTTGTTGTTATAGCGGCAACAGAAATACATCATCTGTGAAAATTTCAACTGTCTAGCTATCACGGTTCGTGAGATACAGCCTGGTGACAGACGGACGGACGGACGGACGGACAGCGGAGTCTTAGTAATAGGGTCCCGTTTTTACCCTTTGGGTACGGAACCCTAAAAAACGAGATATTTTGTAAAGATTATTTTAATAGTGAATAACCTGTTAGCGTAGTAATTGTATATATTTACAGCCACTACTAATACAGCAGATAATGACACAATGAATGAAACATCAAAAGTTACACTTTGATTGTAACTTACATTACATAACCTCCGTGGGGTAACCACCCCAGTATTCACCCTCGACAATCCAAATTATACACTCACTCATTCCCTTTCCGCTTTGTCTATTGTATTGTTGATTAATATTTTGCGAAAGTGGGGTTTTTACGTGACAGAAAATTAGGAAATTAAGATATTACTTAACTAAGCCACACTAAGAATTATTGTGGTGCTAAATTGGTTAACTTATTAAGATTAATTAAAAAAATATCTATTAAGTTTGCGTCAGTTTCATTGACTTATATTTAAGGTATGTTTTGGACGAATATCCAGTACAATTTTATGCACTTTAGTGATCACTGATCAGACAAAAAATTATAAAAATCAACAGCGACTTACGTGTAAGAATATTACTTACATTGTGAATAAAAATCTCTGCGATTGTTAAACAAGAAAAATATGCATCGGAATATAATCTTGTAAACAGATTTGCTAATGGAACATAGCATAAATAAATAGATCTCGTTCAAACCAATTTTCGGTGGAAGTTTACATGGTAATGTACATCATATATTTTTTTTAGTTTTATCATTCTCTTATTTTAGAAGTTAGGGGGGGGGGGGACACACATTTTACCACTTTGGAAGTGTCTCTCGCGCAAACTATTCAGTTTAGAAAAAAATGATATTAGAAACCTCAATATCATTTTTGAAGACCTATCCATAGATACCCCACACGTATGGGTTTGATGAAAAAAAAAAATTTGAGTTTCAGTTCGAAGTATGGGGAACCCCAAAAATTTATTGTTTTTTTTCTATTTTTGTGTGAAAATCTTAATGCGGTTCACAGAATACATCTACTTACCAAGTTTCAACAGTATAGTTCTTATAGTTTCGGAGAAAAGTGGCTGTGACATACGGACGGACAGACAGACGGACAGACAGACGGACAGACAGACAGACATGACGAATCTATAAGGGTTCCGTTTTTTGCCATTTGGCTACGGAACCCTAAAAACATCAAATCTACGACTGAGTTACAAAAAACATTTACGACACATTTATACTTCTAATGGCTCCACTACACGATGGACCAGCGCCGGCCACTCCAAGGGACGCAGCCATGCGGTAGTATGAGATAGCAATATCACTTGCTCCCTCTAACGCATAAATGCGTCCCTTGGAGTGGCCGGCGCTGGGCCATCGTGTAGAGGAGCCATAAAAATGCCCTAAAACAGAGAAACGGCACCAAAAATCCAAGCCGCAGACGAAAATTCCCCAAAAACAGACACGCTAACAAGTAGCAAAAAGCAAGCTACAAAAAGCCAGCCAACTCGCGACAACTCATCCCAACTTGCGCCAAAAAGACATCCCGAGATCCCGACTGTTGAATGCGACCCCTCGACGTGTATTCCGATCGCCACCCAATACGTCGCTCCGGGCGATTCGAAATGATACTAGATATGGTTAGTTGAACTTCAACCTTCGATTTTTGCCCTAGCTTCCTCTCTTTGTGATCAGCCTAGGTCAAACAAATGCACGTAATTTAAGAAATTCCCAACTTCAAACCCAAATGAGGAGTTGCAACCGAAAGTAACATTAAAAAACCGGCCAAGTGCGAGTCGGACTCGCGTTCCAAGGGTTCCGTACATTAAGTCCGACTCACGCTTGACTGCACATTTCTAATAGGTTTTCCTGTCATCTATAGGTAAAGAGCTATTTTGTGTATTTTTTTTTCAACATTTTAGACCCAGTAGTTTCGGAGATAAGGGGGGGAATGGTCATTTTCTGCCTATTTTCTTGAATAACTGCTAAACTATTTATCCTAAAATTATAAAAAAATATATATTTGAGATTCTTACAATCAGCTCTTTCATTTGATATGTAACACGATATAGTTTGAAAAACTTTATTTCTTAATTTTCTCATTTACCCCCCAAAAATGACCCCCATATTTAAAATTCATTTATTAGGGTTCCGTAGCCAAATGGCAAAAAACGGAACCCTTATAGATTCGTCATGTCTGTCTGTCTGTCTGTCCGTCCGTATGTCACAGCCACTTTTCTCCGAAACTATAAGAACTATACTGTTGAAACTTGGTAAGTAGATGTATTCTGTGAACCGCATTAAGATTTTCACACAAAAATAGAAAAAAAAACAATAAATTTTTGGGGTTCCCTATACTTCGAACTGAAACTTAAAATTTTTTTTTTTCATCAAACCCATACGTGTGGGGTATCTATGGATAGGTCTTCAAAAATGATATTGAGGTTTCTAATATCATTTTTTTCTAAACTGAATAGTTTGCGCGAGAGACACTTCCAAAGTGGTAAAATGTGTGTCCCCCCCCCCCCCCGTAACTTCTAAAATAAGAGAATGATAAAACTAAAAAAAATATATGATGTACATTACCATGTAAACTTCCACCGAAAATTGGTTTGAACGAGATCTAGTAAGTAGTTTTTTTTATACGTCATAAATCGCCTAAATACGGAACCCTTCATGGGCGAGTCCGACTCGCACTTGGCCGCTTTTTTACGTTACACGTCTATCTTTGGGTCACAAACTTACATAATTATGTGTGCCAAATTTCAACTTAATTGGTCCAGTACTTTCGGAGAAAATACCGTAAAAGGAAAAAACGGAACCCTTATAGGATCACTCGTGCGTCTGTATGTCTGTCTGTCCGACCATTTCCCCTCTTTATCTCCGAAACGACTGGGTCTAAAATTTTGAAAAAAATACCCAAAATAATTTTTTACCTGTAGATGATAGAAAAACCTATTAGAAATGTGCACTCAAGCGTGAGTCGGACTTAATATACGGAACGCCTTGGAACGCGAGTCCGACTCGCAATTAGTGGTTTTTTTAGGGTTCCGTAGCTAAATGGCAAAAACCGGAACCCTTATAGATTCGTCATGTCTGTCTGTCTGTCTGTCCATCTGTCCGTGTATGTCACAGTCACTTTTCTCCGAAACTATAAGAACTATACTGTTGAAACTTGGTAAGTAGATGTATTCTGTGAACCGCATTAAGATTTTCACACAAAAATAGAAAAAAAAACAATAAATTTTTGGGGTTCCCTATACTTAGAACTGAAACTCAAAATTTTTTTTTTCATCAAACCTATACGTGTGGGGTATCTATGGATAGGTCTTCAAAAATGATATTGAGGTTTCTAATATCATTTTTTTCTAAACTGAATAGTTTGCGCGAGAGACACTTCCAAAGTGGTAAAATGTGTGTCCTCCCCCCCCCTGTAACTTCTAAAATAACAGAATGATAAAACTAAAAAAAATATATGATGTACATTACCGTGTAAACTTCCACCGAAAATTGGTTTGAGATCTAGTAAGTAGTTTTTTTTTTAATACGTCATAAATCGCCTAAATACGGAACCCTTCATGGGCGAGTCCGACTCGCACTTATCAAAGATTGTCATCTTGGCAAGGCCTCCTGATGTATCCAAATTTTATATCAAAGGAAAAAATGGAAAAATTACGCTTCCGGCAGGACTTAAACCCGCAACCTCCGCAATCCGTGCGTTAGCTCTGCCATATAAAATTTGGAATATCGCTCGCAGACGTAATTTGCATGTTTAAAAAAAAATTGATTTAGTACGGGTTAGCACATTGTTACTGGTGAATTCTCAATGCAACTTGAGACTCCCGTGCCGTTAAAAAGATGTAATCGTCTATCGGTAGATGTCGCTATACGCCACCCCAAAGGCGCGTATGCATGAGGGAAGGAATGGAAAAATTCGCAAGATTCTGGTGGGCTTCCGTAGCTCAATTGGCAGAGCTAACGCACGGATTGCGGAGGTTGCGGGTTCAAGTCCTGCCGGAAGCGTAATTTTTCAATTTTTTCCTTTAATATAAAATTTGGAATATCGCTCGCAGACGTAATTTGCATGTTTAAAAAATTGACTCCTGATGTAATGTTATACCGGGACTTCTGTATTTAAGCATATTCCGTTTTTACACGAGACCTCGCGTCGGTAAGCTTTCGGAATAGCACCCTGTCCCCAACAAATGACACGGTAGAGCAGAGGGTACGACTTGATTACAGTTCATAGATTTGACGTTTCTGGCTGTCAGGAGTCGGGACCAGGGATGTTGCGGATGCCGATTTTTTGACATCCGCGGATGCGGATGCGGATGCGGATTTTTAAAGGCTCACATCCGCGGATGCGGATGCGGACGCGGATGTCAAGATAGGTACATAAAAAACGTCAAATATTACATTTTAATAATTTTAATTTCAAAAAACCGGCCAAGTGCGAGTCGGACTCGCGTTCCAAGGGTTCCGTACATTACGTCCCACTCACGCTTGACTGCTCATTTCTAATAGGCTTTTTTGGCTTATGACTAAATTACCTAGCAGTCTAGCACTTACGCCGATGCTAAGACATTCCTGTACCGACTTGTTCGACATCCGCATCCGCATAAGCTCCGCATCGATTTTATGCGGATGCGGATGCAGATGCGGATGTTGAAAATAATGCGGAAGTTCCGCGGTTGCGGATGCGGATGCGGATGTTCGCAACATCCCTGGTCGGGACTTGTATACTTGTATGGGGACAATTTTGCTGTTTTGATGAACGAAAGAACGATCCTTTGCACATTTTTCAGCCGCCTTTTCTACTGACTAAATTAGCTTGCCAGACATGAATGAATGAAAGAAAATATTTATTATATCCATATATTATACGTAGATAGGTAATAGGTACATTAGGTACTATTTCTGCTATTTAACGACAGTGAAACTTATGACGAGTTACGAACGTAAAGCTTTTATAAAGCCAATAACTGAACTATCAACTAAGCTCAAACTTTAAAAATCCATTAAAAGGTTGGAACACAGTTTAAAAACTTCAACTAACAAAACAAGTAACAAGTTACAACATGGAAATACTTAGGTATTACTTGGGTTGGGGAACATTAAAACGGAACTTGTTTTTTTAAACTTTGACCTGGTTAAAGAAACAAACATCAGGGAATAGGGATGATGACACATGTTGAATTTTATAACAAAATCTAGTAAAATAGATAGCAAACGAGCAATTTATCACAATGATGTGGATATTAAAATAAAATATTGAAGAATTACAAAAATACAGGACCTGAAAGAAAATTTACGTTTTTTTTTAACTTCCAAAAACGATAAAAGTAAGGGTACCATTCGATTCCTTACATTTCATCCAAAAAAATATTGTATAGCAACTATATACATAAACGCAATATTTCACCGACAAAAACGCAATTTTCTTGTTTTGTCCATACTACAAGATGGGCTCCCAGAGACCTTGACATCACGTTCTCTTATCGTTTTGTTTAGGGCGTTTCGCGAGTGAAGTGCGACCTGTGCGACTGTCGGCCTTTGACTACAATTTCTGACTTTTGTGTTACTTTAATGCAATGGGTCCCATATAGACATTTGATCCTAAAAACAAACCCGATCGATTGATACCATAAATGAAAATTAGTCATGTAGCCTATTAAATTATTTTCAAGATATTATTAAGTTTCTATGATTTTTCTAATTCCACGACTTGCTGAACATATTTCAATAGCCGAGAAGGAAAGTTTCAGCGAAAATGTCCGCCTATTACATGAAATAGACTGTAAGGTAGTCAACGGAGAAATTGTAAATCGAATGAAACCTGAATTACAGAGAGCTCCCGCCCACTGGAATTACAGAATTACAGATTGTCATTTACATTAAAGACAATTGGACAGTTAAGTGACAGTGTCAGTGCAGGTTACAAGCGATGAACGGTAGTTGGACCAGGTTAACTCTGCATCGCATTTGCAATGACATTATTTATGTCAAAAGGTATATGTGCTAGCTACATCACTATTTGCTAGACCTTTAAAACTACGCAACGGATTTTAATGCGGTTTTTTTAATATATAGAGTGTTCAAGAGGAAGGTTTATGTATAATTTGTTAACCCGTGCGAAGCCGGGGCGGGTCGCTAGATATAAATAAATACAATTTTTGATATAAAAATATGACGTTGATAATGAAACTCCCGTTAATTTGTTCTATTCAAGTCTGTGCAAAGAGCAAAGTTAGCTTAGTTAGACGAACTATAATGTTCAATGACATCATACATATAAATATATGACGTTAATAATGACACTCCCATAGGGAAAATTAAGCAAAACTCTAGGGGGCGCCACCGGCAAAAACAGTAAACAAACCGCTTTGATGCATCAATGTCATATTTATTCGTAACAAATAATCTGTGAAATCTTGTCAAATACTGTTTACAGCATAGTATATAAGTTACTCTATGCCATAGAGAAAACAATACATAGAGTGCTCACTCCATACATCAGTTTTAGTACCAAAAAGACTATTAGCATCTAGCATCGAGTAGCGGAACTATCAGTACTGCTACATCTATTGTCAAGTAGCAGTACTGATAGTTCCGCTAGTCGATGCTAGATGTAGACACTGAAATTAATAGTCTGAACTGATGTATGGAGTGAGCACTCTTGTCTTACTATATTTCTCTATGTCTATGCTTTACGCTTTGTGCTGCACTCTGGCGGCAGAACATTGCAGTAATACTCCCTATAGTGATAAGTCCATGACTTGCGCCAAACCTATGGCTCAAATCGATACGAAATAAGCGCTTAGCACATTTATCGATAGTCGATATCGATGACGACGCTATTCACCACTAATTGGCTCAAGGTCTAGCTAAAATCTAAACTATTTATTAATAACAGTACTTAAAACAGTTTAATTTTATACTAGCATTTGCATTTACGAGCTTTTAGCTGAGTAGACGATATTTTTATAACCTTTTAATAAGTCAATAAAGAAGTGAAAAGTAAATATACGGTATCTAATATCATATTAGTAATATGGTTAGCATTAACATAATCTGTTGTGTCTATTAGCTCAGTAAAACAATGCCTTATTGTTAAGGTAAGTCTCTGACTTAAATAACTCCCATTCAGGCCATAATTATAACTTAAAAAATACCTAAATCTTTTTTTTAAAGTGAGGTACGTCTTTTTTATACACAAATTATGTAATTGTCAGTCAATTTCAATATTATTATCGTGGTAGAATTATACTCTTGGTATTTGTATTAATTTGATTAGTCTCCGAGATATTAGTTAGATTAATTATGTAAACATAAGCAGATTACATGTAAACTACAAGTACTACAACCTAAGTAAACATGTAGCGATCGCATCTAACCATGCTACCCGATGCCACTTCAAAAAAACTAGATTGACCGATAAAAAACTTCTATAACGACAAATATCCTAATTAATTCAATAACAACAATTAAGTCTTATCTGTAATCTACTGCTCCCCTAAAAATAAAAAATCCACCCTCAAAAGGATACCAAATAAATCCGTCAACGGTGAATTAGCAAAAAGAAAACAAAAACTTACCGATAAAAATTTAAAACGACATAAATACCATAGTCAAGCCTAAGTTTTTACACTTTTTTTTACTGGCCGCTAAAGTCCGCGTTTCGGTTTAAAAAGAAAACAAATTTGGCGCGAAAGCACGTGTCGGTCGCGCGCCGTTTCGAGATCGCAATATGGTGGGGTTGCCAGTGTAGGGGTCAGTAATTTGTGATAATAAATGTTCTTATTGATGACAAATGGGGGTAATTTATTTAATAATATTATGTGAGGATGATTGTAAAGGCTTGAGAGTGTAAGTTTATATGTAGTTTGACAGACCGAAGGATTTGGACTTTGGACTAAAATTAATATTTGTCATACTTGTATTTTACGTGGCATTTTCAACTGGACAAATTCCCACAACGTGAGGATCTTAAAAGTTTAAGAAATGCGGACTTCCAAATTCAACAGTCGGCAAAATGAGATAAGAAGTGCCATACTGCGAATGGGAAAGGAAAGCCACGCTTTTCCCCTCATTATAACAAAACCGAAATGACACCAGATGAACTTCAACCTTCATTTTTTGCCTTAGCTTACTCTTTTGTTTATGTTTAATGTGGATCAACCTATGTCAAACCAAATGCTCGTAAGAAATTCTCACCTTTATAGCCTACTCCCGAATTGTTTCAACACCAAACGAAGAGTTGCAACCGATAGTAACATTAAAAAAAAACATTTTTTTTTCTTCGATTAGGACAGCAACAAAAATATTTTCATTCGGCAAATTGCCTCACCCACTCATACCATAAGTAATCGTATCAAGCAAAATCTACCATCAATAAAACCCCGTCTATGGTCGTTGACAATATGGCCGCTGTTCCCACCGCTGTACAAACTGTTCAATGGGACGAATGGTGGCACGTGTCTCGGATATATTTGGTGGCATGTGCGTGCATAGTCCAAATATGCGATGACACATTTAATATGTCTTTTTCTGACTGGATTTCTGATTTTTTCTGCCAATTACGCTCTTTTTACGTTAACACTTCAGCCATGTGGTAAGTTCCGTACGTTATGTAGAGTTGCAAATGCCATGCAGAGTTTAGTACCTCTACAAGTACCAAAAGTATTTTTTGGTTGGTCTCGAGTATGGATTTTTAGTTTCTAATAGTGCCCTGTTTATCAAATGGTTGTAACTTGTAATACAAGTGGAAGTCCCTTTCTAACAAAAGCTGTCAAAAAGGGGCTTCCACTTGTATTACAAGTTACAAGCTTTTGATAAACAGGGCACGGATCTAGGTTTACGTCATCCGTACGTCCGATCGCAAAAACAAATGACCAAAAAATTACGCTTTTTGTATGGGAACCCCGCTAAATGTATAATATAATGTTTTTTTTTGTTCTTATTATTTGTTAAATTTTTTAAATGTTCTGATTGTCAATTTCGGGTATTACCTACGGATCTACGGACTTGTTACATTTGTTTAGATTGCACTAACAAAAACTATCTCTCAAACTCCCCGACCGCCGAAAATCGAATATAATCGCGTGCAAAACTCCAACAGATGCAATAAATAAAAATCAAATCGTAGCGGTAATTTTTCGCTACGCTGCTTCCGCCTAGCTCTACCGTTAGGGGGTGCGTATGGGGGTGAAAGGGAGGGGGATATTTGTCATTACACGTTAGTGATATTGTAGCGTGAAGTGATTATGGGGTAGTGAGGGGAGGTTTGAATGATATTCGCCTTTTTGCAAGTCGGGGTGAGTCGATGTTCATATTATTTATTATTATACACAGGGTGAAAAGTGAATTATATTAAGTCTATTTTAGACGCTAGAGGTTAAAATCGATACAAAATTTAAACGCTATACGTATTCTATTTTTTTTATCTTTGACCGGTCATATACGGTTTATCAATGTTGTAATAGTCTCATATGTTTACCTAATTGGCTCTCTTTCAATTGCTCAAAGGATCACTGCAAGAAATCCTTTCTAGGGATAAGTTCGTCTTTGTACGAATGTTATGTTATGTTATATATTTATTTTGTAAATTTAAGGGTGAACTACTAGAACCTCGATATTTTGATATTTCAATATTTATTCCAACTGGCCACCCTGACCTAAACCACAGATACAAGTTACCCCATCACTGGTCCCGTATAATCGGTCCCCTAGGGGCGTATCGGCTCTATGATTAATGCCTCAAATTTCACGCTTGGACTTACCCTAGCTCCGAGCGAAGCGAGCACAACTGTGACCCCGACAGTCCTAGCAAATATTCGTTTTCGAAGCTCAAACTCAACTGGTTTATGAACGATTGAATGCAATATGCGTTGAGAATATTCAGCTAAGCCGCTCACTTGGAATAGACACATTGCCAGCTTAAAATAAAACGGCATAGCTTCATATGTATTCATGTAGACTTACGCCCTTTTGATAGTGAGGAGATAACTAAGTTTACGCACATAATGGCGTATTTAGCGATGTTTTTAGTGGGAGATACGACATTTTCTAAATACGAAGCGTTGTAGAGCAGGTCGCAACGACTTATGTCCTTTTATAAGTAGAGATACCTAGTTTATTAACAGAATGACGTATGTCACGTATGATTTTAAGAGGGTTAACACGTTATGTGTGTAAGGTGTGTTAGGAGGGCCGTAGCTTGTGTAATGTGTGTGTAAACTTTTATTACACGTGGCGACGATAAACATCGACTTATAGTCTGATTTTATTTCATGCTCTTCGTAATATGTGACGTTCCACGGCAAAAGGTACCTTATGGCACTTGGCGCTTACGTCGCATAGCGCCGCAATAATAATAGCGCGCGGCGGCGGAGCGGCGTTAATAGTAGCGTAAGCGCCAAGGGCCATAAGGTACCTTTATCCGTGGGACGTCACATATTTCATATTTGTAGATCTACAGACAGAAATCATAATTTTAGGATGGCGCTATGTAGGTAAGCACTGACTATCCGTACGTATCATGAATTATTCAATATCATATCAAATAATCAATAATATCATCCTGCCCTAGTAGCACGGTCGTATTTTTATCATTTATCACCATGCCTGTCACGTTCTAACAACTATGTAAGTGCGAAAGTGACGGGCATAGTAATAGTCGATAAAAATGGAACCGTGCTGAGCCCGCTGGACGATAATTTCTCTATCTGTATATCGTATCGTATCTAGAAGTTTCTAAAATCGATTAACTTTATCGAGCTTCCGTTTTTACCAAAAATTCGATGTTTTGTGAGTCCGATGACTTCTTTTAGGTCCCAATTTTATCAGGATTTTCCATTTGTTTATATGACATTGACAACCCCATCTCTGCTTCACTCCGGCAACTCCAAACTTTTATTAGCTAGCTTCTAAGTGGTTAGTTGATGTTTCTAAAACCCAACACACGCCAAGTCCCACCGCAATCCTGACACAGGACCAAAAATCCTGACGTATCAGGGGAAATCCTGACGTATAGCAACCCTACAGCAATAACAGATAAGCGACGTTCTATTAACATCTTGATTAACTCTCTGCATATGCATTCAAGCATTTATAGACAAAACTCATACCTATGGGCCATACACAGATTTTAAACAAAACCTGTCATTCTTGTGAGTCCTGTGACAATAGAGTAATTATTTTATGACACTGAGTTTAATAGGAAAGGAGTATGTACCGCGCTTATCGTGAATCTTGTCGGAATGCACGAAGGTTGCTATTGGGCTGGGCTGTAACCGCGCGCGTCTTTTGACGTCTTTGGCGGTCAAAGGGTTAACCGGTTAAAGGTTCAATCATGAAAGTACTAAAGTAGGCTTTATAGCTCTTAACTTTGGAAACATAAACCTAATTGGGAAATTAAAAGACCAACCCCCGCTTTATTTCCAAACTCGCGTGCTACGGTTGCCCTTAAAGCGGGCAATATTTGCCCCGGTCACCCGAGTGTTTGCGCGCCTAAGCAAACAGGGGGCGCTAATGTAAACGTCACTTCGATTAAGCTATAAAAACTGGAAGCCAAATCACTGCCGTCGGTTCGGCGATTTTTTTAATGGGACTCTTTAGTACTCTTGCTATGACAGCGTTGCTCTGTAGCAGCTACCTCAACCAAATTCGTAAAACTGGAGAATATACTCCCAATTTGTTAGCCAAGTCATGAAATATTACCAGACCCAATAACTTTTTCAGTGGCGTTACGTAAGCGACATTTTCGTGCCATGCCCCGAATCGTCGTTTTGTGAGAGTTAGATTTTGAACCCAGGGCTTTTCGGTCCCCTTGATCCTTGGTGCAAAAGAGTATTTTCATGACTTTCCTTTATCATTATTTAAGGCATTTGGCGCCCCGCTAAGTTACATATGTGAGTTTATGTGACCCACTTCGTCAGAGGAAAGGACAGATTAACTATTGGTTAAAATTGGGAAAGATCATATAACAAATTTGACTTATACCTATGCCAGTGCTATGCCATGTAGATATGAGCGCCGATAGGCATATAGCCGGCGGCGGCGCGCCGGTCAAAATTGGTCGGCGGCGGCGGCGAATCGGCGGCGTGGCCTTGAAACACCTTCGATTAATGAAAAAAGAATTAAACCAAAATTTTACCGAAAAAACATGTTTTTGCTGTAAGAAAGTTATGAAATAAATGCATTTTTTATTTTCAAGGGTAATTTATTGAATAATGGTACGAAAAAAATTGATATCGTATAAACAGTGGATAAGCGGTATCGCGCGGCATCAGAGGCGGACTTAATCTTGGAGAGGTTCTGGCCGGAAGATCTTAGCGAGGCACTCTTTTGTGCTAATGCTAAGTTAAAAATTGCGGATTGACTGTATCAGGGAAACGTCTTGTCGACAGACTCGACAGTCCAAAGAAAATCGAGCTCCGTCTCCGTATCGATAACCAATATCGATAACCATAGTGAGGCCCAAAGTGAGGCCCAACGCCGAGCTCCATGTAACACCGAAGACTTGATTTCGACGCCTCCCAATGCGAGGCCAGAGGATGAGCTGCAGGTAAGTATACAGCTAAGAATCGAACGCCAAGTGTTAGATTGGCTGACGGCCGAACACCTGGAGCGCCAATTGCGGCGCGCTTCTGTGCGAGGCCGAGCTGCATGAGAGCAGAGCGAGGGCGCAGGCCAATAAAGACTGAAGCCATAGTGTTAAAGATCTGGAGCTTTCCTGCGGGCGCATTCGTGCGACGCCAAAGGCCGAGCTGCAATGGAGCTAAGATCGGATAAGGACCAAGGCTCAAGCGTTTTAAAACAGGCCGAAAGTTGAGCTCCAAACAGGGCCAAAAACTTGCAGGTTCAGATAGCGGCTTAATTCCATGGGAGCGATGCAAGGCCATATATTGAGCTGCGAGAGAGCAAAGCTTGAAATTTGAACAGTGGCCAAGTTTAATTGAGACCCGATTCCGACGCCCTTCCGTGCGAAGCCAACGGCCGGACATTTGGACTTGGACGTGGAAACGCTTAATATCTTAAAATTAACCCCATTTTATACCTTTTAAAGACGTTTAACCATGCTTGCAATGGCTAAATTCGCGGTAAATGATGGTTAGCTGGCAAAATTAAGATCGGTACGGTAATGCAAAGATGTGGGTTCGAGTTCGAGCTCACGTTAGCCAGAATTGATCACAGTTAATTTTTTCATTGTGATTGACATATGTCTAGTGTATATATACACTCTATAAATTGTAATGTGGAACGTTCCACCATAAAAATGGAAGGGAATCAGTATGTTTATTACAAGCATATTGATGTTAAAATTGATATTAAATAATTTCGTTTCCCCAAGACTAGTAGCGCGGTTACTAGATAGATAAGTTTGCATTTGCCTTCGATATTTTTGAATTATATGGGCCTAAAATACCTTTTGAATGCCTATAAACTATTCGAAGTGGCGCCGTTAATGATCTAAACTCGATTAAAAATATATTATCTGATTCCGAAAGTAGTAGTAACTACCAAGGTCACGCCGATGCCACGCCGATAGCGCAGCGTCGGCGGCGGCGGCGCGAAAATTTTGTCGGCGGCGGCGGCGCGCCGGCGCGGCGCTCATAGCTAATGCCATGTGCTGACTGCTGGTCATTTGAAAGTTGAGCGTTGTGAAAGTGTTATGGGATAAATAAATAAATTGCGTGGATTTAGTCACCTAAAGCTTTGTTCGTCTAAACAAAGTACCTACTATTAAATTATACAACGGGACTTAATCGCGTATAATTTAATAATGTGTAAAAATCGTGAAAGTTTAAATCCCGTTGTATAATTTAATAATGTGTAAAAATCGTGAAAGTTTAAATCAGTGTTAAAGTACCTACTTTTTCTCTCTGCCTATTGGTAAATCAAAGCCTGAGAAAAAAAACAGTATCATATCGTAAATTTATTACAAAATTACAAACATTGGCAGATGTGTACAGTCGCCATCAGATATATCGGAGCGGCCAACGTGTTCACAATATCTGAACAAGCACTCTAACGCCTTGGAAATAGAGGCGTGCTCAGATATTTGTGAGCACCCTGGCCGCTCCTATATATCTGATGGCGACTGTACAACATGTTAAATAATTACTGATCATTACTTACTGATCTACTTAGAATTGATCGTTTTACTGCAGTTTAATTTTATTTCTAAATCATTAACATAACCAACAACTAGACAACAACATACTTAGCATTATACTAACACAAATAGATCAGGCATTATTGACATTTTCAAAGGCACCACAATGTAGATTATCAGTAAGGGCGACTATACCTTTTGCTTAAAGCCCGTCAAAGACAGAGCGATAATATATCGGCAGATACCGTAACATACGGCATCTTGCGATATCATTTACGTACTACTTGACACAGTCCACAGACGAAGCTGTAATATATTTCGGTATCTTACGATATCGCAAGACATCTTATCTTAAGATTAGCTATGAGCGCCGCGCCGGCGCGCCGCCGCCGCCGACAAAATTTTCGCGCCGCCGCCGCCGACGCTGCGCTATCGGCGTGGCATCGGCGTGACCTTGGTAGTTACTACTACTTTCGGAATCAGATAATATATTTTTAATCGAGTTTAGATCATTAACGGCGCCACTTCGAATAGTTTATAGGCATTCAAAAGGTATTTTAGGCCCATATAATTCAAAAATATCGAAGGCAAATGCAAACTTATCTATCTAGTAACCGCGCTACTAGTCTTGGGGAAACGAAATTATTTAATATCAATTTTAACATCAATATGCTTGTAATAAACATACTGATTCCCTTCCATTTTTATGGTGGAACGTTCCACATTACAATTTATAGAGTGTATATATACACTAGACATATGTCAATCACAATGAAAAAATTAACTGTGATCAATTCTGGCTAACGTGAGCTCGAACTCGAACCCACATCTTTGCATTACCGTACCGATCTTAATTTTGCCAGCTAACCATCATTTACCGCGAATTTAGCCATTGCAAGCATGGTTAAACGTCTTTAAAAGGTATAAAATGGGGTTAATTTTAAGATATTAAGCGTTTCCACGTCCAAGTCCAAATGTCCGGCCGTTGGCTTCGCACGGAAGGGCGTCGGAATCGGGTCTCAATTAAACTTGGCCACTGTTCAAATTTCAAGCTTTGCTCTCTCGCAGCTCAATATATGGCCTTGCATCGCTCCCATGGAATTAAGCCGCTATCTGAACCTGCAAGTTTTTGGCCCTGTTTGGAGCTCAACTTTCGGCCTGTTTTAAAACGCTTGAGCCTTGGTCCTTATCCGATCTTAGCTCCATTGCAGCTCGGCCTTTGGCGTCGCACGAATGCGCCCGCAGGAAAGCTCCAGATCTTTAACACTATGGCTTCAGTCTTTATTGGCCTGCGCCCTCGCTCTGCTCTCATGCAGCTCGGCCTCGCACAGAAGCGCGCCGCAATTGGCGCTCCAGGTGTTCGGCCGTCAGCCAATCTAACACTTGGCGTTCGATTCTTAGCTGTATACTTACCTGCAGCTCATCCTCTGGCCTCGCATTGGGAGGCGTCGAAATCAAGTCTTCGGTGTTACATGGAGCTCGGCGTTGGGCCTCACTTTGGGCCTCACTATGGTTATCGATATTGGTTATCGATACGGAGACGGAGCTCGATTTTCTTTGGACTGTCGAGTCTGTCGACAAGACGTTTCCCTGATACAGTCAATCCGCAATTTTTAACTTAGCATTAGCACAAAAGAGTGCCTCGCTAAGATCTTCCGGCCAGAACCTCTCCAAGATTAAGTCCGCCTCTGATGCCGCGCGATACCGCTTATCCACTGTTTATACGATATCAATTTTTTTCGTACCATTATTCAATAAATTACCCTTGAAAATAAAAAATGCATTTATTTCATAACTTTCTTACAGCAAAAACATGTTTTTTCGGTAAAATTTTGGTTTGATTCTTTTTTCATTAATCGAAGGTGTTTCAAGGCCACGCCGCCGATTCGCCGCCGCCGCCGACCAATTTTGACCGGCGCGCCGCCGCCGGCTATATGCCTATCGGCGCTCATATCTACTTAAGATACCTTAAGATGTTAGAGCTCGGTATATTACGATATATTTTGGTATATTTTATCTCTCTTTGTAATGTAGGTGCTAGACAGAGACCGATATATATTTTGGTATCGTTGTCGCTGGCGTGTGTACTTGTGTAGTGCGTAATAGAATAGCTATAATATATCTGTCGGTATCTTAAGGGGCCCACTGATGATCAGCCCGCCGGATATCGGCCTGTCAGTTGTTCGGAGCTGTCACCTTTTGCGTTTAACTGACAGGCCGATATCGGCCGGCGGGCGGATCATCAGTGGGCCCCTTAAGATACCGACAGATATATTATAGCTATTACGCACTACACAAGTACACACGCCAACGATACAGCGATACCAATCCGATCTGCCGATATATTATCGCTCCGTCTGTGACTGGCTTAAATACGGCACATTTATTTTAGAACTCAGCAAGAACTCGCCCTAGTATCAATTACGAGCAAGCAAAAACGATACCAATTAAAATATCTCTCTACGTACACTGTTCTTCGCACTTCGGAATAAGGTAAACTATGTGATGCGTTTTTGTACGTATTAATTAGATTTCTTTAAGGGAAATAGTATAGATAATGGCTGTGGTATGGGTTATTTTAATTAGGGAGGCTTAAATAGTTGCCAGTAAATAAAAAAAGAACTAAAGCTGTAAGTCCTGGCAGTCGAGAAAAAAGGTAGTGTTAAGTATGCTAACTGTAGTGTATTTTGTATTGTCCATTTATTTCCAAATAATTATTCCGATTCAAACAACAAAAAAAATGATGGCTAAGTTTCGTACTTTTATCTAGCCCCAGGGCACAACTTTTAAAACTAATAATTTTGACTACAAGATTTAAAATCTAAATAATTCACCCTTAACTAAGACTTGTAGAAGTTGTAGACAATACTTTTATTATAGAATGTTCAGAAAAACATAGTAATAAGCATAAATAAGAGCGGTTTCGCACTACGTCCGATTCGAATCCGTGAAAATATGGTCCGTCCGAAGTAGCCGTAGAACTATTTCTATGGTAATTTACGCACTATTAGATCCGTCTGATCTCTTTCCGAAATCGGATGCCGGAGTGCGTAAATTACCATAGAAAATATAGAAATAGTTCTACGGCTACTTCGGACCATATTTTCACGGATTCGGATCGGACGTAGTGCGAAACCGCTCTAAGGCTTGAAAAAGACGATCTTGAATAAAAGATTTTAAATAAAACCTCTTTACAGTCTTTAATGGCTTCAAAAAACCTTAATTAAATGCATTTTATTCTGTCCATCGTAAAATAACTTAAAGCTATTTAAATACCTATTTAATTGTAAAGGGCAATAAAATAATCCTAATATGGTTGTCTATGTTAATTTAAATCTATCAGCGGGGTATCATCGTCAACATTGTTAACTTACTTTACGTTATTACCAAGTCATAAGGTCCACCGATGATCAGTAGCCTTATTGTTAGTACAGTCGGCAGCAGAAATAGCTAAAAGCAAGCTATTCAAAATAAAATACACACATCTTTCATTGAACCGATCGAAGCGTCCGTCTCCGCATTAGCTTGAGCCAAAATTCATTCCACTTTAGGCAGAGATGAGAGAAGCCGTGCGGGAATCAATCAATTGCGGCTGGTAAATCGTCAATTACTGGCTACTGTCAGGCGTGGCTCACTCCGCGATTTCGTCGCGTCGCTACAAGTACATGCGGCCCACACCAATTTTGGTGTGTAGCCATAGCAGTTGCCGCGCACCGCTACGAAACGGACGCCTGCTCGCGCTTGCGCCACCTAGCGGTCAGATCTGTCGTTATAAACGCGTTTTGTTAGAGAGTGAATCTCTGTACCTAGCAGTGTTGGCATCAATCTGAACTAAATCAATCCGGATTGATCAATCGAATTGACGCGTCAATCCGAATTGATCAATCCGAATTGATTCAAGTCTGATTGACGCGTCAATCCGATTGAATCAATTGGAATTAACGCATCAATCCTCAATTCGGATTAAATCAATTCTCAATCTAGATTGACCATTGATCGTTGGCACTTTAAAACGATATCTGAGATTTCCAAAGGTAAATAAAGTATATAAAGTAAATGAAATAAATTATATAAATAAAATAAAACAAATAAATAAAATAAAACAAAATAAATTAAATAAATAAAGTCAATAAAATCAACAAAATATAAATAAAATAAACAATTGTTACCTAATTGATAGGATTAAGCGTAAAGAGGGGTTTTCCGGTCCTTGGGTACATACAAAGTAATCGTCAATCCGAATTGATGATTAAGGATTGACCGATCAATTCGAATTAACGATTAGTAATCGTCAATCTTCAATCAGTAGATTTAGAATTAGTTTCGTCAATCGTCAATTCGAATTGATCGGTCAATCCTCAATCATCAATCGTCAATTCGAATTGATTTTTTGCCAACACTGGTACCTAGTACTATTATTTAATCTGTGCTACGTACTGTTTAATAACTGGCCACCTTATACTAAAAATATTTTTACAGCACCACACTTTAAACATATTTTTACACTTGACTGTACCATAGGTACAATGTAGATGCCAGACTTGCAGGTGATGCGAGATTTTATGTTTGGACAGCTATGGTGGAGCCGTTAAGGTTCCGTCACACAGGCGCGTTTTCCGGGCGGGGCGTGAGCGTTTTATATGTAAAAGCGGCGCGCCCCGCTCACGCCCCGCCCGGAAAACGCGCCTGCGTGACGGAACCTTTAACCACGTATTAGTACGGTCAATTTTATTGATCTCCCCCATACGAGGGGCGTTCAATAAAAAGTGAGAATGAGTATGTTATATACAACTTTTATTAAATGTAATTTTATTTTTCGACATAGTCACCTTTTAGCATAATACGCTTAGTATATCTTTTTTCTAAACTTAAAATTCTATTTCTAAAAATGGTTTCATCTTAAGTACTTAAAAAATCTTGTACTGCAGCGACTACCGCGTCGTCGTCTTCAAATTTCTTGCCTCTTAGGCATTCCTTCAATCTCGGAAATAGGTAGAAATCACTAGGGGCGAGGTCTGGTGAATACGGAGGATGCTTAAGGATATCGAACCCAGCATCACGTATTGCAGCCATTGCAACGGCGGGCTTGTGTGCCGGTGCATTGTCCTGATGGAACAACACAATTTTCGAGAGTTTACCTCGCCGTTTTTCACGGATCTCATTGCGCAATGTTGCTATTTGTTTGGCATATAAAGAGCCCGTAATAGTGGCTCCATGCTCGAGATACTCAATCATGACGACCCGTTTACCATCCCAAAAAACAGAGCCCATGACCTTACCGGCAGATGGGCCCACCTTGAATTTCTTCGGAGTTGGAGATGATGGCCTTTTCCATGTCATAGACTGCAGTTTCGTTTCAGGGTCGTAATGGTGGAGCCATGTTTCGTCCATTGTTATAAATCGCGCCAAAAAAAGTTCCCGGTCTTGCTGTATCAGGTCCAAAGCTTCTTGACAAATCTCGACTCTAGTTTGTTTTTGTGTGTCAGTAAGCATTCTGGGTACCCAACGCGCTGATACCTTTTTCATACCCAAGCGTTCATGTAAAATATTATGCACGCTCCCCGTTGAAATCTTTACATTTTCAGCAATAAAACGAACCGTGACACGACGATCCGCCAAAACTAAGTTTTCGACTTTTTTCACAATTTCTTCAGTTACTGCTGTAGTAGGGCGTCCGGAGCGGGGGTCATCCATGGTCGATGTTCTTCCACGTCTAAATTCGGCGCACCAACGTGCGACTGTCGAATACGGAGGAGCATTAGGCCTTAAACTGTCCCGTAAATCTAAATTGACTTGGTCCGTAGAAATTTTTTTCAAACGGCAGTATTTGATAACGGCGCGCAGTTCAATTTTCTCCATTTTCGCTAACGTACTCAATAGCATCGCAAAGAAATCGCCGTATTTTTTTTTTAAACAAAAAACAGTTACTTTTTTTTTCAGGGCAATCAGCTAGGTAGATTAGCTTTACCGGCCAGTATTTACTTTCCTAATATTTAAAGAGTTTGCGTTTCATTCTCATTATATATTGAACGCCCCTCGTACCTAAGTTTTTTTCCAACCATATTTAAATTGCACCCATACATACAAAAAATATACGGTCGAATTGATAACCTCCTTTTATTAAAATCGTTTAATAACAGTAATTACTCCTGTAACCCAGAATGTGTAGAAAGTTTAAAACAATATCAGGTCATATCACTTTTAATTGTATTATCATTAAATAGGCAGTGCTCGACCAATAGGAGTCCAGTATTTACAGCTGTGTACACATGTGACGATATTAGGGTTCAGTTTAGTCAAGTTAGTAAATAGTGGCGGGCGTATATAGAACTCGGTATCCACCGGCTTGACCATCTTGTTACGTTTGAGTACAAACAGTAACACTCTTAACTGTCCATCGGTGGACCTTATGCCTTTTGTAATAAGGTTTACGAACTGTCAGTTAACAGTGTGGGCGATGGTACTTAAGAGGCCGGTATCGATTTTAGTCGCAAAAATGTAAAATTGATAGATTGAGTCGATGAAATTGTCCACCTTTTGTTACGTAATAGAAACAACAAGTACTGGTATCTATTAGCACGTCTTCTTATCTTGCATTTGTACAGATCATTTTTTTGAAAACTGACTCACTAAATTAGTAATGATTTTTTTTCTGATGGACGTTTAGGTAAACGCGCGTAAAGCACTGATTTAGTCGATCTTATTTGTAAATTTCGTAAAGGTTGGACTGCTAAAAATGGTAATTTTGTATTACACATATCCTGTACTCCAACTTTCATAGACTACATTTTTGTTATATGATATTGAACAAGAGTAAATGAAAGTTAGACGAAATCAATTTTCACCAGAAATTACTTCAAAACAAGTGAACATTTTTTGTGAAAATCGACTTAATTTCAACGTAATTTTGATACTTAAACAATCTACAACATTTCCTGAAACTGTTCTTATACATAATTTTTTATAATTTATAACTATAATTTTTTTAAGAATTTTTAAAAACTGCCCCTTCTCGTCATATATTTCCGGTGACGCACGCTTGGGACCTGATTATTAAAAGGCAAGATGAGAAGACGTGTTAATAGAAACCAATACTTGTTATTTAGATATTACGTAACAAAAGGAGTACAATTTCAACGACTAAATCTATCAATTTTACATTTTGGCCCTAAAATCGTTAACGGAGCCTTAAAGTAAAACACTACGCCGTTCCCTGTTTATCTTTGACGGCGCCCACTGTCATTTAGAGAAAACTTTCTTTTGTTTTTATTAATAGGGATGATGACACATGTTGAATTTTATTACAAAATCTAGTAAAATAGCTATTATCACAATAATATGGATATTCAAATAAAATATTTGTTTCAAAATTTAAGTTTTTTTCGACCTCAAAAAGAAAAAAGCGGCCAAGTGCGAGTCGGACTCGCCCATAAAGGGTTCCGTATTTAGGCGATTTATAACGTATAAAAAAAAAACTACTTACTAGATCTCGTTCAAACCAATTTTCGGTGGAAGTTTACATGGTAATGTACATCATATAATTTTTTTAGTTTTATCATTCTCTTATTTTAGAAGTTACAGGGGGGGGGACACACATTTTACCACTTTGGAAGTGTCTCTCGCGCAAACTATTCAGTTTAGAAAAAAATGATATTAGAAACCTCAATATCATTTTTGAAGACCTATCCATAGATACCCCACACGTATGGGTTTGATGAAAAAAAATTTTTTGAGTTTCAGTTAGAAGTATGGGGAACCCCAAAAATTTATTATTTTTTTTCTATTTTTGTGTGAAAATCTTAATGCGGTTCACAGAATACATCTACTTACCAAGTTTCAACAGTATAGTTCTTATAGTTTCGGAGAAAAGTGGCTGTGACATACGGACGGACAGACAGACGGACAGACAGACGGACAGACAGACAGACAGACATGACGAATCTATAAGGGTTCCGTTTTTTGCCATTTGGCTACGGAACCCTAAAAACGGAACCCTTACAGGATCACTTGTGCCGCTCGTGCGTCTGTCTGTCTGTCCGACCATTCCCCCCCCACCCCTTTATCTCCGAAACTACTGGGTCTAAACTTTTGAAAAAAAAAAAAAAACAAAATAGTTTTTTACCTATAGATGCCAGGAAAACTTATTAGAAATGTGCATTCAAGCGTGAGTCGGACTTAATATACGGATCCCTTGGAACTAGGGTTGCCAGATGGTCGGGATTCGGCGGGATTCTCCCGATTTTTAGCATGTGTCCCGATTCCCGACAAAGTGAAAATTGTCCCGAAAAACAGCATCACGTTATAAAACAATAATTTTAAAGTTCTGAACTGTCGTCGAGCGAACCGTCGAGCCCGTCAGCGCGCGCGCGGGGCGCGATTGGCGAGATTTGGCAGAGCAGCTGACGTAGTGCCAATAATGTATAATATCGTTGTTTTTAATACAATTAATTTAATTTGAATGGTTCATTTTCCCGACTTAAGGCCCAAAATCCCGAAAAATTGATATTTTTTCCCGATAATAGCGCCTTTCGATCTGGCAACCCTACTTGGAACGCGAGTCCGCGACTCGCACTTGGCCGGTTTTTAATAACAGATAGAGTCCGTCTACGCTAACTCTGCACCGTGTTTGATAGCATAGAGTGTGAAATAGATTTTAAACGTCATAATTTCATAGAATATTACGAGAAACATGTCACTAAGTATCATTATTAAGTGCGAGTTATATCGGTTATCAGACTATATTGACGACGCATAAGATGATTTATGCGAACATTATTTAGAAATTAGCGCATGTATTTGATAATGTGAGTACACTAAATAAACATTTGTAGTTGGAGTCGGGCAGTCTCGGGTGTTATCTACAAGTCAGTAGGGATGGGTTGGTTGGATTTTACCCGGCTGGTTATGAAAAGAGAGTCATGTTCTGAGTCCGACCGAGATAACTACGCATGTCATTTGCAGTGACAAAGTGAGGCAATGTCGTTTTATAATATACTAGCGACCCGCCCCGACTTCGCACGGGTTAACAAATTATACATAAACCTTCCTCTTGAATCACTTCTATCTATTAAAAAAGCCGTATCAGAATCCGTTGCGTAGTTGTAAAAATCTAAGCATACATAGGGACAGACAGACAGCGGGAAGCGGCTTTGTTTTATACTATGTAGTGAGGAGGCAAGCAAGCAGACAAATCGCCTGACGGTAAGCGATTACTGTCTCCCATGGGCACTCCCAGAGGGGCTGTAAGTGCGTTGCCATTTAAGATAGGAGTACGCTCTTTTCTTGTAAGTTTGGAGGTCGTATTGGGCCGATACGACCATTTCAAATGCAAGGAAATGTTGACGCGTAATAGAGCGAACAACGACGTTGTATTTGAAGCAAGAGATCCCCCCGGGTTCAAATCCCGGTAAGGACATTTATTTGTGTGTTCATGACGAATATTTGTTCCTGAGTTATGAGTTATGAATGTCATCTGTGTCTAAATAAGTATGTATTTATGTATCTATATTAAGTTCCTCTGTATATCATCGCCTAGTGCCAATAGTACAAGCTTTGCTTAGTTTGAGGCAAGGACCGGAAAACCCCTCTTTACGCTTAATCCTATCCATTCGGTAACCCAATCAATTCGGTTACCGTATCATTCGGTAACCCTATCATACTGTTACCTGATTGTAACGGTAAGCTTATTGAAACGGTAACCTTAACCTTTAACCGAGTTAATCTCAAAACCCCATCGCGTTAGGGTTTTTGTTAGGGGTTTTTAACCGGTTTTTATTCAGTTATGGTAACCTTTATTATCGGTTGCTTATTGGTTTGCTACATTCGTATTTAGTGATGTGCCGTCAGTCAAATACCTACTAAAAGAAAAAGTTAATTTATTAATAGAACTAATAGTTTATTTTGTTATTTTTGTATATTTTTTTTAATATTGCTTATTTTAATGTTTTTGTTTATTTTAATGTTTTTGTTTATTTTACTTATTTTGTCTATTTTATTATTTTGTTTATTTTACTTATTTCATTTATTTAATTCGTTATTAATTTTGTTAATTTAATTTTTATAATTTATTTTGATTATTTTGTTTATTTTGTTTATTTTTTTATTTTTTTATATATTTTATTTGTTTTATTTATTTTATTTATTTTATTTATTTTATTTATTTTATTTATTTTATTTATTTTATTTATTTTATTTATTTTATTTATTTTATTTATTTTATTTATTTTATTTATTTTATTTATTTTATTTATTTTATTTATTTTATTTATTTTATTTATTTTATTTATTTTATTTATTTTATTTATTTTATTTATTTTATTTATTTTATTTATTTTATTTATTTTATTTATTTTATTTATTTTATTTATTTTATTTATTTTATTTATTTTATTTATTTTATTTATTTTATTTATTTTATTTATTTTATTTATTTTATTTATTTTATTTATTTTATTTATTTTATTTATTTTATTTATTTTATTTATTTTATTTATTTTATTTATTTTATTTATTTTATTTATTTTATTTATTTTATTTATTTTATTTATTTTATTTATTTTATTTATTTTATTTATTTTATTTATTTTATTTATTTTATTTATTTTATTTATTTTATTTATTTTATTTATTTTATTTATTTTATTTATTTTATTTATTTTATTTATTTTATTTATTTTATTTATTTTATTTATTTTATTTATTTTATTTATTTTATTTATTTTATTTATTTTATTTATTTTATTTATTTTATTTATTTTATATATTTTATTTATTTTATTTATTTTATATATTTTATATATTTTATTTATTTTATATATTTGATATATTTTATATATTTTATTTATTTTATATATTTGATATATTTTATATATTTTATATATTTTATTTATTTTATATATTTTATTTATTTTATATATTTTATTTATTATTATTATTTATTTTACTTATTTTTCTTATTTTACTTATTTTACTTATTTTACTTATTTTACTTATTTTACTTATTTTACTTATTTTACTTATTTTACTTATTTTTTTTTTTTTTTTACTTTATTTTCTTTATTTTGTTTATCTTGTTTATTTTTATTTTATTTATTTTATTTGTTTTATCTATTTTATTTGTTTTATTTATTTTAGAAACGTACAAAATTAAAAGTAGTAGTATGTAACTACAAAACTTAAATTAATTCAGAATAACATTCTAATTGAATAAAACGTTATTTAGTATAATCCTACATCTGGAATAAATATTCCGTTTTGTCTTTTTCATTTAAAATAAAAGTGTCATGATTAATTCACTTTCATTTTATTCTAAAATAACGAGTGCAAGAATTATTCTTATTCAAATCGATTGGAATAAGAATGAAATTTCTGTTTTTATTCTTATTCTTATTCAAGTTATTTTTTGCCCAACTCTGCTCTAGATTACTCTCGTGTTGTTGAAGGTGACTATTGAACAAAATCTGCAAAATATCTTTCATGTATGAAGTCAATTATTTGCACTTCCTAGTACCTAATAACATGAAGATAATAAATATACCTACACAGGCGAAGCAACATGCGTATTTAAATCGAAACGCTGCGCTCCGCTGGCACGCGCTACAAGGCAAGTGCACCGAATGTTTAAAGGTCGTGGTATTTTCTATTGTATTAGGATATTTAGGATTAAGCAGAATGCGGTGAGAGTCATAGTGACAACAATAAAGCCTTATTATTGTACATACTACACTACAGTATTGTTATCAGTGCTCTGCCGTGTCATGACTAATTGATGTAATTGTAGATACATGAGTTAGTGGTAACAAGGTTAAATGGCATTTATTTGGTCATATTATACGTCATATTATATGTAGTACAATGTATATAGATAGTAAAATGAATTTCACCCCTCTTTTCAATGGTCGGATTGATTTGAATTTTTTGAAGCCTTCGAAACGGTGATGATAATTTTATAATGAAGCTACATAGAAAGTAAACTGCGAAATTATAATTATGATGGTTCAATGTATATTTCTTTGCGTATTAAGTATGTATTTTGTTTATTATTCCTACCAGCCTTGAGGTCTTACGTATGCTATCTCTTTCACACCTACGAAAAGTGAATGAGATAGTAAATTACTGCAGGTAAGAAAAGAGTCCTACGCTTATCACTATAATTAAATAGATTTGCAGAAAGTTGCAGGCGTGTTTCCACTTGAGACCGTCATTTATTACTCATTGGCAATAACAATAGGATTAAGTCGTGGCGTGGTGAATTCTTTGTCAGCATTTGCTAAACACGTGCGGCAAGCGTTGTGTCAAACGATATTAATACCTGTTAATTTCCGTCTAAATAATACATGCAAATTTTAAATATCAGAAGAGCTTTTAAAAACACCTTAAGTCTTGGTAGTAACTCGGATACTGAAACCACATACTATAGTTCATTTTTTTTTAGCATTAGAAATAAGGTAAACAATCTTGATGTCTCTTTTAATTGAAAAGCACATGTTAAAAATAAGTTACGGTAAATATGTAACAATTATGAATCTAATACGATCTTTTATAGTCTTCTGCTTTCATAAGTAATAGTTATGGTTATAAAAAAGTGTTTTTCAATTAAAAGACATGTCAAAATCGCTTACCTTCTTTCAAGTTCTTTCTAATGCTAAAAAAAACGAACTATAAACATAATTCGAAAACAGAAAAAAATTATGAGTATTTTCCCCATTTGTTCCTGCCCAACGTGATCGCCGCGATACATGAGGCGGGGACATATGGGAATGATTTAAATGAAGCGCCTATTCCCATCAGTACCCGGCGGGGAGAAATAGGAATACACCATATCGAGCCATTCCTTATCCTACCTTTAAAAACATCTTTTTTAGGGTTCCGTACCCAAAGGGTATAAACGGGACCCTATTACTAAGACTCCTTTGTCCGTCTGTCTGTCACCAGGCTGTATCTCATGAACCGTGATAGCTAGGCAGTTGAAATTTTCACAAATAATTAATTTCTGTTGCTGCTATTACAACAAATACTAACAGTATATAATAAATATCTAAGTGGGGCTCCCATACAACAAACGTGATTTATTTGCTGGTTTTTGCGTAATGGTGCGGAACCCTTCCTGCGCGAGTCAGACTCGCAGTTGGCCGGTTTTTTATTTTTTACATTAATTTAGGCACAGTGAGCCATTGAAGAGTTTCGCTATCCACCATCCGTTCAGAGCACCTGAATGAATAGTACCTGATGATTTAGTTATCACATTAAAATAAATACGGGTATCGTCCAATACCAAGACTATGCGGCAGTCAATTAAATTTGTAAGATTTTATTGCATAAAATCAGGTATAAATTAGTCAAGAAACATAATAGTTTCTTGTCTAATTTACTTCTATCTATACGTAACGCCTATACGGCACGCAGACTACATGTTTAATCCAGGAATATTATTTAGAATATAAAATCATGATTATATTTATTTGATTAAGAATGAGATTATTCTTATTCAATTTTTTCACATACGAATTATTTCCGATCAAAATTATTTGAATAATTTTGACGGGAATAAAATCAACATGATTTTATTCTTAGGAATTCTTATTTAAATAATGATTTTATTCTTGAATGCCCAACACTGCTTACTAAGTATGTATGTATCTATTTAATTTAATCAAAACTATTTCACCTACCAATGTTATAGATACCCAATGAATATGTATAATAAATTCTGCCCTAGTAGCACGGTCGCATTTTTATCGTTTATCACCATGCCTGTCACGTTCTAACAAGTATGTAAGTGCGAAAGTGACGGGCATAGTGATAGTCGATAAAAATGGAACCGTGCTGAGCCCCCTGGTATTAATGAAAGATTTGTAGTATTAAAATAAGTTTATAACTGCTATAGATATATATTTTCTGATCGCTGCATTAAGCGGTACAAGGTAAATTACGACTTAGCTCATACAACTCACCGCATCTGAAAACTAAAGTCTATTTTTTATTCGGTAGACTAAAATGACATTTCATAGTATGAACATCATGTGTCATTTCATTTCATACTATGAAATGTCATTTTAGTCTACCGAATAAAAAAATAGACTTTAATTGCTTATTATAAAATAAGCTCATAATAACTAGTACATATGTCATTTGTTAACAATGGTAAAATATCTACCACAATC
Organism: Cydia amplana; assembly: GCF_948474715.1. Lineage (NCBI taxonomy): Eukaryota > Metazoa > Arthropoda > Insecta > Lepidoptera > Tortricidae > Cydia > Cydia amplana. The sequence continues at coordinate 8,762,823 of NC_086092.1, read as the reverse complement.
CGCTAGCGCATGTATCTTTATCACAAAGTGATTTTTTTTTAATCACTTAAGATAAATTATACCTAACTAGGTACCAGTAAAATTACTAGTTAGGTGAAAAAAATTCTTTAAATCAGTCTTTAATCTGTAGGTACCAAGTGTGAACCCGAAAATAAAAATAATAATCTAAGTAGCATAAAATATAACTAAATAATAGCAGATATTACTAGGATATGATGTTGTTTACTTGCAACCCCTTTTCTAAAAATTTCTAAACTAGAATTGCTCCGAAATTAACAAAAACAATAGGAACACACAGGTATAAAGATAAACAAAGGAATGGCCGCGCTGCGGCTGACGCTCGAAAATAATACTGTAATCGCTCACTTATGTTTTCAATTTTAGCTTAAGGACTCAAAGTACAATATTGTTTGAATTGACAATAAGCGAAGTTACCGGCAAAAAAACTTGTTTGTGCTGGAGGCTTCATAGACCGCCCATGCCAACCACGGTTATTCAATAATAAGTCGAATTTAAGTCTGCGTAAAGATTACAATCGTTTGAACTGGTTGAAAACCTTATTATGAGGTAACAGAATAGACTGGGTTTTTATTTCGGTTACCGGTAACAGGGGTTAACTCGATCTGATACGGTTACCGAATCAAAGTGTTACCTTATCAGACGGTTACCGTTATGGTAGGGGTTTTTATAACCACTTCTAAAATAACCCTATAAAAAACCCCGGTTAAGGTAACCGGTTCCGGTCCCTGGTTTGAGGCTAGATAGTAGATTGTGATCTCTCTGTGTGTAAGAATTGCCCTAAATATTTTTATTTTGAAAGTTGTCGAATTCAGGGAGACTTACATTATGATTGTGCCGTGTGGTGGCCGGCTTTAGAATAGCGCCAACCCTCACATGGGATAAGGGTGTCGTACGAGGCGACTAAGTCCACAAACGAAGCAAAAAGCAGTTTCGTCACAGGGGAGATGGACCTCTTAGCATTGGCTTACAATCCATCTAGGAGAAGGATACTCCAAAATTAAATCCCGGAATGGAGTTATCGTAAGGCGCGAGTAGGGTCCAACCTGAAATAAGCGGCAGATTCCTGCAGCCGACCTGCCTCCACACGTATTGGCTCGCCTTTCCTGTGGGTTAAGACAGTGAAGCCGAGAGGGTAATGCAGGTGCTGGGCATCCCTGCGTTTCCTTAGTTCCGTCCCAGGCGGTGTTAAGTCTGGAGAGGTCATTGTCTCTCCGATTTGCACCATAAATCGTCTGCAATAGACGCAAAGGCCAATGGATGGGACATTATGATTATGATGTCTCATCTCTATTGACTACTCACAATAAAACTTAATAACTCGCCTACAAATCATATCATGTAAACCGATAACCCGGGGTTACTACGTCTGTCGGTCGAATGTCAGCTTATCAGGCGTGTATGCTAATTAAATTATTACTTATGGGTTCTTTGTCTTTGCGTGTGTCATTACTCGATCGAAAATAAGTATAATTACTTAGTTGTTTTATTGTTGTACAACTGATTACGAGTACTACACTGTATTAAGATCAATACTCGTGAACTATGATTTCAAGGGCCAGCGGCGGTAGCACGGTCGCTTGTCACCTGTCTCACACGTTCTAACAAGTAAGTGCGAAAGGGACGGGCATAGTGACAGGCGATAAAAAGGAACCATGCTGCGGCCGCAGGTCAGGTATCACTGGATCATAGACAGAGAGAATCATGTCTTATTGTTACGCTAGTATAGTAACCATTACGACCACAAAAAATAGGACGAGATTAGTTTTTTCATTCTACTGTTACTGTCAATATCGGTTTACCGGACTAAAAAACCTTTAGGTATAGGTTATTTTCGAAAATTAAAATCCATGTTCGTGCTTGACTTTGTAACAATTTGAATTTTCGTCATCTAAAATGTCCAATACTATTTGACTATTGTAGGTACAGTTGCCATCAGATACATCGAAGCGGACAAGGTGTTCACAATATCTGAACACGCACTAACGCCTTAACAATAGAAGCTTGATCAGATATTTGTGATCAGATGGCGACTGTACAATAATCTATATGTCCCGTAACTCCCGTAGCCGCCACGCGGGAGCCACAATGATGCACACATCCAATAGGTGAATTTGAAAAATATTTTCTAGTAACGATCGGGTTGATATTATTATAATTAAAGGTCGTATAAAAATAAACAAAGAGTTTTCGCCTGTTACACATATAATGAGAAAAATGTCAAAGTCGCGCGATCGCGATATAAGGTCGAAGGGTAATTGAACTAATTGACGATAACAATTAACGCGCGTTATTGGTGTGATAAAAATATTGTTGTGACATTAATCACTTTAGGTACTTTTAATGATATAAAACTATGTATTTGTAAACTAGTGAACGGAAGTTGTAACCATATAATTTTGACAACAAAGTTCAGGTTTTCTTGTAATGTTTTCAAAAGTTTTAGATTGATATAAACCGGTTTACTTTTCGATGAAATTGACTATTTGTAAAGAATTAATTATTTTGACGACCGGCCTGGCCTAGTGGGTAGTGGCCCTGCCTGTGAACCGCGGTCCTGGGTTCGAATCCCAGTAAGGGCATTTATTTGTGTGATGAGCACAGGTATTTGTTCCTGAGTCATGGTTGTTTTCTATGTATTTAAGTATTTGTATATTATATATATCGTTGTCTGAGTACCCACAACACAAGCCTTCTTGAGCTTACTGTGGGGCTTAATCAATTAGTGTAAAAAGTGTCCTATAATATTTATTTATTTATTTATTTATTAAACAGTGTGATGCAAACTTGAAAGTGATGATTGCGTGTTAGGAATAAAAAAAAATATATTTTAGTAGTGACTAATCCTTTCAGACAACAGTGTCTTCACTGTTGTCTGAAAGGATTAGTCACTACTAAAATATTTTGCTTGGATATTTATACTCTTGTATATGTACAGATGTAGTGCATAATTGTTTTCCATCGTATTTTCTCGGAATCGTTCGTAGTTTTCATGCTACTTCAGTCAACCTCAGTACTTATTGTACCGAGACTGACTTAAATATCAAGACACGTTCGTACGTTCCCGTGAAAATACGATGGAAAATAATTATGCACTACATCTGTAAGCAATTATACCAAAATAGGATCCAGCTAAGCTTAGCTTCGTAACTAACGTTGAATTATTTTAGTATTGAAAGTATTTTTTACTAATTTCTCTTCTATCAGAAAACAATTGTTTGACATTCATATGTGATCTATAATAATAATTCCGTACACGGCGGGAAGAAGTTGATAACTCGCGGGAAAAAATTGAAGAAATTTGAACCTTATGCAATTTAATTTTAAGTTCAAATTTCTTCAATAAAATATCTCGAGTTATCAACTTCTTCCCGCCGTGTACCGAATTTATTTACATATGGTATTACTAAAAGAAATTAAAAACTAGCTTAAATCTAAAATGTGATTAAAAATAACTAACATTTTGAAAGGTAAAGGTACTATTTATTGGACTAGATTTTCTCAGATCATAAAAATGATAAAATCATCACTTCTTAGAACTCAGAGCACGATAAAAGGCCATGCCCATAATAGTGAGGCGACAAATGATAAAAACGAGATCAATCAAGATCTCTGATAGCTGGAGCTAATAAATTTGTCAATCATAAGTCTAAATTGGCAGTGAAGTCTTATAAATAATAAATATTTAAGGTCCTGTGTTATACGAATACCTAATGGCACGAACTGCGAACTAGTGCTTTTTACAATTGAGTTAAGTGGCAGAAAGATAATTTATAAAATCCGTCTAAGTGTAAGGCCTGAGTGGACGCTCGAAGCGGAGCGTTCGGCGGGGCGTGCAGTGTGGCGTCGGAGTCAGGAGTAATTTTTGAGCAGCGTGCACTAAGGCCGCTCCTATACTATACGCCCAACTCGAGCGTCCACTCAGGCCTTACACTAAGGGCCGGTACAGACGGACTGCAACCCGATTGCAATTTGTATGGGAACTGCACGACGAGTTGCAGCCAGAACCATCTACATAAATTACTCGAACTAAATCGAGCTTTAAAGAAAGTCTCTCAGTTAGCACTAGAGGGAAAAGAACACATTAAAGACTTGCCTTTGAACACATAATGTATGTTTTAAGTTTAACTACTTCGCAGTCTTCGCACTTAAGTAAGTACAGTCACCTGCAATATTATGTTACACAACGAAGGCCGCATAAATATCTGACACGATCTTATTTGTAGAGCCATAAGAGCGTGTCACATATTTTTGCGGCCTTCAAAGAGTAGGTAACATATTATTGCAGGCGACTGTACGCGGCTAACTTTAAAGCTCCAATCTAAAGCATGTAGTGTTCTTACAATGTACATTCTAACCATTACTGCAACCTAATTAACCAAGCAACGCTCAGCGTACCGTAAAAAGGCAATTATCTGGTACAAAAGCGTGGCGGTTAAGCCGTTAGATTATGTGCTATGTATAGGCCATGGCGGCCTCGTTCGAGATAGCCTAGCTTTTAGTTGATAAGGTACTGAGTGAAGGACATATTGACTATGTAGTGTTCATTAACCCTTTACATGTTATTAAACTGTTGAGGTTAGCGTTGTTAACTAAAATCACTACATAGTATAAAACAAAGTCGCTTCCCGCGGTCTGTCCCTAAGTATGCTTAGATCTTTAAAACTAAGCGACTGATTTTAATGCGGTTTTTTTAATAGATAGAGTGATTCAAGAGGAAGGTTTATGTATAATTTGTTAACCCGTGCGAAGCCGGTGGGGTCGCTAGTAAGTAAATAATCCCTACTAAAATAAAATTATAAATTCGAAAGTAGCTCTGTCTGTGTTGCCTCTTTAAGGTTAAACTTCTGAACCGAATAAGACGAAATATTGTAGGGAGATAGATATGTTTGAGGTCCAGGGAAGGGCATAGGATAGTTTTTATCACTCACACAGAATCCCTAGTGTACATTTCATTGGATAGCGTGACGAGCGTTCGCGTTTGCGTTATGTCTATTTTTGTATGGGATTTTGAACAGTGCGCCAAACGGGACGCTTTGGAAACTCAATATCCCATACAAAATGACTGATTTTTTAAATGTTGACTGTACCTATTTACTCGATTATTCATATTAAGTAGGTATCTATTAGTTATTTAAGCAAGTGTGCGCAACGTTTGACAGACGCATGATGGATGCGAGGCCTGTAACACTTTCCATGCCGTGTCGGGCCTTGTACGGAGCATAGTCACAGGCTGCTTAGGTCTAGTGGTAGTAAGACTCGAGTTCTTTAACTCTTTTCGTCTTGGTAGTCACCTATACTAGCCACCTAACGACTCGGCCACGACATTGAGCGACTTGCGACGGAGGCAGCGACAACCACTTTCGTTATATATCTCCAACGTTTCGATATATCTCCAACGCTTCATGTCAACATTCTATTCTAAAAGATCAGAATCCAAATCAGATCAGAAAATCCTAACAGTAAAACTAGTTCATCATCTTCCTCGCGTTGTCCCGGCATTTTGCCACGGCTCATGGGAGCCTCGGGTCTGCTTGGCAACTAATCCCAGTAATTGGCGTGGGCACTAGTAAAACTAGTTGTAGGTAGAAAATAAATCGTAACATCCTGTATATGACTAAGTAATGCAGTAAATAAATTAATATTTACAGGTACAAAATATGTCAAACGATGGTAAAACTTGTTAGAAGGTCGCAAGTTACAGGCGGTAGCGATAAATAGTAATATCAAAGATTATATGCAGAATTGTTATTAAGTATGTTGTTACTAGCTGTGCCTCACGGCTTCGTCTGCGAAGGAGTCGGTCTGTGCCCTTGCCCTAAGGGGTACATTTCAATAAGTCCCAGGAAGCTTTCTACTTCCCAATAGTCTCAAAATTATCTCAGTAATTTAGCCATGAATGGTAACAGACTTAGACAAAGTTATTTTCGCATGATTGCCACACAACACATTGCTACCGCTTCCTCTTTTATCTTGTGTCTGCCGCCACCGGTGTCCACGGATAAGGTAAGATGTTCAATGGCAATGATTGACGCAAACGACGCATTGCAATTTGACAATTATTGGCGCGATATTGCTTTTCTCAGTCCGCTACCGCCTCCGCTCTATCTCTTAGACTGTGCCTGCCGCCATAACGGGTGTGTACGGATAAGGCAAGATGCTCAATGGCAATGATTGGCGCGACACGACGCATTGCTTACATAGGGCATATCAGGTCACGTTCACTAATGTACCCTAAACAAGATTTTAAAAGACCATATTTCTGATCTTGATTTTATGAATTTGCTAGTTTGTGATTATTGCAATCTCATTGAAGGGTAGATTGTCTATTGAAAATACAAAACCTCACAAGCTTGTATAGAAAATGGTATTGTTGAAGATAACTTCGAATCGGCTGGAGTGGGAGATTTTGTTCTAACATTTTTCGACGCTGCATGGCAGGAATCATGGCGCCATCATAGCTTGCTCCTTTCTCTAGTTTTTTAGATAGAACAATTTTAGGGATTAACAGGAATGCTATGCTGGCGCCATCTGTAAAATACTTAGAATGGCCAACCCCATTGACACCTGACACTGACATTTCCTGTCAATTTCCGAATACTTACTTGTTGCACCGGCAATGTACGTCGTATTGTCACTGTCAGGTGACAATTGTCAGCGCGGTGCAACAGGGGCTAGGGTGTCCTATGACCTTTATGTACAAACTTAGTAGAATACACAAGGATCTCTCCTGTGACCGTTACTAAATTATTTTATTTGGGAAATAAACATACCTTAGTACATACGTTGTTTTTTTTTAAATCGAGCTTCCGAACCTTCCCGAAGACAGAATAGAGGGCGTGACCAAATCGTGTGGATTTAGTCGGAACAAATTAATAACACTTGTGCAAACACGCAGTAAATATGTAAACACCGCGATACGTTTGGAGTAATAGCGTTACGTTGGTAATCATGTTATGAAGAGGCCAAAGAATTTACGGGAGTTATGGTGGTGAGGTACCTAATGAGGCTCTTATTATCCGAGGAGTCAATATAAGAATAAGAATAATATTTATTAAAAGAAAAACCTTATTAATAATACATAATGTCCAGTGGCCCCCACACTAGGCTATATAGTCTGGCAAACTCCTATTTTCACTACTAAAGGCGCGAAAACCAATTTTTAGGCATTTTTTTATGAGTGGCAATAACTTAGGTATGTAGACTGTAGAACTCGATTTCCACAGCGGATTGCCTAATTTGAGAATTAGGCCAATTGGATTAAGAAGATCCTAAAGGAACCAATCGCAAAACGTTTCTTAAGCGGGAAAGCGTACTTATTAAACGGGTTAAACTGTACTTATTCTGTGAATTTCTGTGGTTCAGTCCGTCCAGTATAGACACATATGGCGGCCTTCGATCGCAGTACATAGTATCTATTAACCGTGATTCATTACGAGCGCAATTAAACGCTTTCCCACGGCGCCTGCGCAGGGCCACGAAACTGGCGATTCACTACATACCTAGTATAAAACAAAGTCGCTTCCTGCTGTCTGTCTGTCCCTATGTATGCTTAGATCTTTAAAACTACGCAACGGATTTTGATGCGGTTTATTTTTGTGAGCATTTCTAAAATTGAATATAATTATTATTTTTATATCAATGTAAAAACATACTAGTTTATTTTGAATGTAACTTTAATTGGCGAAAAATAGAGGTTGCGCTGGCAACACGGTAAAAGTGAAGCTACGACGGTTTTAATCTGTGGGTAGATGAAGAAACTAACGGTCAAGTGTCGGGAAGTTAACAGAAGAAAATATCGAAAAGGCTGCTATGTAAAGGCTTTGATTATAGTTTGTATATCTTTCAATAGTTGTTTTATTTACAGAGTTTACAATCAGAAGTGTAGGACGACTGAAAACGCTCATCATCGCTTTGGTATGTACATTTGAATTTACTTGTAAAGGAACTGTCATATTTGCTGTGACATACATATTTGGCGCAGGGAATAAAACTTAATCGGTGTTATTTATTTAAATCTTAATTAGATAAACTGAACTATACGTTACCATCGGCAATTCATGATTTCTTTTATTTTATTTCTTGTATGTATTGGTACGTTTGTACTACGGCAAGTTAAGTGCTGACCTACCCACAATTCTATTTTTCTTAATATGTGTGATATTAAATTTCTAAACAGAGATGCTATATAAAAATGAACCTAACGACCTTACGAATAAGGTTTCTTTTTATAGATTGCGTAATTGATAAAAGTCTTTGAACTAAGAGATCATTTTACAGATTCGTACTAGATATGAGCGCCGATAGGCAGTTAGCCGGCGGCGGCGCGCCGGTCAAAATTGGTCGGCGGCGGCGGCGAATCGGCGGCGTGGCCTTGAAACACCTTCGATGAATGAAAAAAGAATTCAAACCAAAATTTTAACGAAAAAACATGTTTTTGCTGTAGGAAAGTTATGAAATAAATGCATTTTTTATTTTCAATGATAATTTATTGAATAATGGTACGAAAAAAAATGATATCGTATAAACTGTGGATAAGCGGTATCGCGCGGCATCAGAGGCGGTCTTAATCTTTGTATTTGTATTTGTATTTGTATTTGTATTTGTATTTATTTATTGCAATTCACATGTACATTACAGGTTTTCCAAGTACTTAAGAGTATAGGTAGGTACACAAATGACACATGAAACCCTGATGGGCGCAGCAATCAGGTAGATATGTAAACAATACTAGTCGTTTCGAGCATAATTTCATCAATTGCAGGGTGGTTGAATGGTAAATATTCTAGAATTATACAAATAAGTAGGTATGTAAATTTTTCTTTCGCACCGAGACCGTGGTGAGGCTCTGGCCGTAAGATCTTAGCGAGGCCCTTATCTTTTGAGCTAAGTTAAAAATTGTGAAATGACTGTATCAGGGAAACGTCTTGTCGACAGTCCAAAGAAAATCGAGCTCCGTCATTAACCAATATCGATTCAACAAAACCGATTTATGTCAAAAAGTGAGGCCCAACGCCGAGCTCCATGTAACACCGAAGACTTGATTTCGACGCCTCCCAATGCGAGGCCAGAGGATGAGCTGCAGGTAAGCATACAGCTAAGAATCGAACGCCAAGTGTAAGCTTGGCTGACGGCCGAACGCCTGGAGCGCCGATTGCGGCGCGCTTCTGTGCAAGGCCGAGCTGCAAGAGAGCAGAGCGAGGGCGCAGGCCGATAAAGACTGAAGCCATAGTGTTAAAGATCTGGAGCTTTCCTGCGGGCGCATTCGTGCGACGCCAAAGGCCGAGCTGCAATGGAGCTAAGATCGGATAAGGACCAATGCTCAAGCGTTTTAAAACAGGCCGAAAGTTGAGCTCCAAACAGGGCCAAAAACTTGCAGGTTCAGATAGCGGCTTAATTCCATGCGAGCGATGCAAGGCCAAAGATTGAGCTGCGAGAGAGCAAAGCTTGAAATTTAAACAGTGGCCAAGTTTAATTGAGACCGGATTCCGACGCCCTTCCGTGCGAAGCCAACGGCCGGACATTTGGACGTGGAAACGCTTAATATCTCAAAATTAACCCCCTTTTATGCCTTTTAAAGACTTTTAACCATGCTTGCAATGGTTAAATTCGCGGTAAATGACGGATGGTTAGCTGGCAAAATTAGTTAAGCATTGGATCGGTTAATCGGTAATCCAAAGATGTGGGTTCGAGTCTCACGTTAGCCAGAGTTGATCACAGTTAATTTTTTAATTGTGATTGACATATGTGTAGTGTATATTATATACAATCTATAAATTGTAATGTGGAACGTTCCACAATAAAATGGAAGGAAATCAGTATGTTTATTACAAGCATATTGATGTTAAAATTGATATTAAATCATTTCGTTTCCCCAAGACTAGTAGCGCGGTTACTAGACAGATAAGTTTGCATTTGCCTTCGATATTTTTGAATTATATGGGCCTAAAATACCTTGTGAATGCCTATAAACTGTTTGAAGTGGCGCCGTTAATGATCTAAACTCGATTAAAAATATATTAACTGATTCCGAAAGTAGTAGTAACTACCAAGGTCACGCCGATGCCACGCCGATAGCGCAGCGTCGGCGGCGGCGGCGCGAAAATTTTGTCGGCGGCGGCGGCGCGCCGGCGCGGCGCTCATATCTAATTCGTACCTATGTGGGTTTTTTTTAGCAGGAAAATACGTAGATGTTGTACGTATGTAGTAGAGAGGGCTGAATCGGTACTTTCGGTTTCGGTATTTCCCGGGACCAAATGTATGCATGGTTTGTATTGTAAGCAATCGATCGAATCGATTAATTTGGTTTTGAATGAATACATTCTGTTTGGTTTGGTTATACACATACATTGCTCTTTTAAAATATTATTTGGGAATAATAATTCTTATTTATACACATCCAATAATGGACTAAAATAAATGGTGTTTATTGTTTATTTGTCTCATTGTCACAATGTCACTACAATACACTGTAATCATACGATCTTCGATACTGTAATCATAGTAGTTTATTATACTTACGAGTATCCTAGCCGTTTAGCATAAGTGTTTACAGGTTATAAAAAAAAAAAGGTGAATTTTATTAGTATTACAATGACAATAGAACTCATATTCATTCGCAACTTTTAAGTATTCAGTAAGTAAAAATAATGCAAACGGCACCATTATAAACACAGAATGAAGGACATTTTGTAATTTTGCTTGCGCTCGCGTGTTTGTATGTAAGTGCACTGTTTTAACGCAGTGTCGTTGCATTCCATCTTGCTCTTACCCATTCAGACAGGTTACACGTTTTTTGGCGGGCGATCGATAAGTTTATGTACCTAATGTACTAAAGAACGGAATCATCATTTTAAGATGCACGATGAATATCTTATGGCATTTTATGCATACCTAATACTTTAATATTGCAGTTTAATAATCTAGTTACCCAATAAATTAGGAATAATAATATAAATCAAATAAATGGCCGCGCTTTAGGCCAATCATACACTCTTGAAATATAGTTTCGTTGTAGCCATCGGAATGCTGTACCTATACATTCTATATCTAGATTTGATAAGCAATTGAGCATCGTCGTAGATTATTTAGTGTGTGATTTATATGAAACTAGCGACCCGTCCCGGCTTCGCACGGGTTAACAAATTATACATAAACCTTCCTCTTGAATAACTCTATCTATTAAAAAAAACCGCATCAAAAACCGTTGCGTAGTTTTAAAGATCTAAGCATACATAGGGACAGACAGACAACGGGAAGCGACTTTGTTTTACACTATGTAGTGATAAATTCCAATCAAAGACTTGAGTTTGCATTATTTAAATTATTTCATTGAAAATTCCAAAATCAATAGTGAAAAACTTCAGCATAGCTATTATTTTTTAAATCTTAATTGGCGCCAAAGCAAACGGACGAAAAAAAGTTAAACAGTTCTCGCTGGCAATAGAAATTGCCTAAAGAAACACACCCATGATAAAATGGAATCTACTGAAATATTAATATTAAACAATATTTTGAACATATATATATATTTACGTCAATCTTACTTAGTCAATCAATTAAATATTTGCATTTGTAACTTTTCTTAAAAGTAACACCATCATTGGCATAGACAAGATTTTGCTAAAAACATTGATCGCTATTTTCATGACCTTGTTGTTTACAAACTGATGACAATTAATGCTGTACTTAATAAGTTGGTTTGTCACTCGAATATAATGTTAATTATATATATTTTATTAGCAAAACATGCAATATCCATACTTCAATTACATAATTCCATACGTCATTGTCAACATATTGTCATTATTCTTACATATACCTATATTAACTACCTAATTTTTTTCCACAAATATACTAAAACGAATTAATTATGTATTGTATGAAAATAGACATTGTCGTTATATCCGGTGTGGATAGTGATCGCTAGTTATGAGTACGCTTTCCCAATACCTGATAAATAATCAACGTAAGTCGTAAGAGCTTAGGACTCGGAGTCCTTCAATAACTCGTACTGCTAAGAAAACTCGAAGACATATTTACTCGTGATAAATCTGCGTCGTGCACTAGGATCAGAAGAGGGGCGCGTATTAGACGCCGTCACTCGTCAGCGTCACTCATCTATTAGGCATTCAAATTCACGCTGTATGGGCCGATGTCGATCACGGCACGTTAGAAGAGTACGGCGTACTCGCCGAGCTAGTACTAGTTTACCTAGTACGTGTATTTCCAATCGAAATACTTATACGACATATTTTTTTTATCAAGGAGATAACATAGAAATATACAGGGAACGTGTAAGTACAATAAAATGCACATACGTATTTCAATACAGATGTATACTCAAAAGTGTCTCACTGCGAACACACATACCATGACAGAGAGAGGTTATAGTTATACATGCTGAAGATAAATTATTTTACAATGTTAAAAATATTAAGTATTGTCTTGTATACCGACACAAGACAATTACATGTGTAACAGGAAAATAGGAACTAATTAAAATAAAATAAAATAAGTAACTGCTAGAATCACTGGTAGATATAGATCTATAGACGATTATAAAAGTTAAATTGTTAATAACTTACGCCTTGAGAAATAATGTGGCTATATTTATAGAATAAAAATAATTAACTAAAATTATGCATGCTTGGCATATTAAAAGAGGCACTCGTAGTGAAATAAACTTTTTTTTCAAGTTTTTTGAAATAGTTGCCTTAAACTGGGCGTGAGATTTGGAGAACAGGTCAATTTCATTTAGGGATTTGTTGTAGTAGTTACATAGTCTGTGTATGGGTGCATGTTTTCCAGAATTAGTTCTGGCTTTAGGGAGGCTAAAATATAATTTAGATAGGAGTTGAGGGCAGTCAATATCGTCAACGCAAATTTCTCTCTACATTACAACGGCAGCTATCAAACGTATGTCGTGAAGGGATGGCATGTTGTGTTTAACTAAGAGCTGATCATATGAGCAACATGGAGATTTCATTTTGATGTTGAGGCATACTCGAGATAAGATCTAACTAAAGACTAAAATAGGCGCGCGTATACGCGTTACATTACGATTCCTAGCATTTGGTATGATTTACTAAGAACGTGATTGATATGGGCGTCCAATATCAGTTTTGTATCGAGAATGAGACCCAAATCACGTATATTTGGAACTGTTGGAAGTGGGTGCTCATTAATCATGTATCAGTTTTGCACAATGCTACATGTTTTTTTGTAAATATATTACATTAGCTGTAAGCCAAGAATAGCCGTATATTGAAGGTAATTATTTATAAATTCAATAAATAATCACAGTAAAAATAGCTTCATATGTTTGCATGACGTTATACACAAATTCGATCCATGCGAAAAGACTTTGTCTACCCAAAGACTGGCTCAGAAAAGTAAATGAAACAGCAGCTATATATAAATGGAGTGATAAGCAAGCCACCTTTCAGTCATTTCCAAAACTAACGGGCCTTGCAAAGCAATGGTACGAGTATGAAGGTCTGTCAACGGTCAAAATTAAAAAAATCTGCAAGTAGGCCTCAAGGGCTCTTTTACAAGTCAATACAGCATTTACAGTAACATCATATAGTGACATGAAAAATACATAGCAACATTCATAAATACAATAGCCAATAACTGGGTAAACATTATATTATAATAATCTTAAAATAAATAATTACTACAATATAACAGACAGATGTATAGTGTGGTTAATAAAAATAATTATACGTACATTAAATTTGAAGATGTAATTGGTCCTCAATGTCAGAGTATTAATACTAATAAGATTTGGAGGTGTAAAGTCTCTCCAAGTCTCAAAACGAAATTTATATTAAATAAATCGAGTCGAGCCTGTTAAGTCTCATAAACTAACGCTACAGAATTAATATTCGTTGAATGGCAACGCAAAATGTCTCATAGTTTTCTAGATGATCGTTATTATGCTGATAGGTTTACTGAAATGTTGGCTATATGTACTAGGACAAGCAGACGAGAAAAATCTCTCGAGGAATAATTTTACAATAAATCCAAATTAGTCAGACGTTGCAAGATACTGTACACATGGCATTTAAGACTTCAACATAAAATTAAATGCTCCGAATCTAGAAATATCGCGCCTGATTGCCTTAAAATCTCCACAAATGCACTTAACTAGGACATTTGTCCGAATAATGTTGGCGGGGTACGGAAAACTTGATTCCAAGTTAAACACGGCCAATACTTATAACTAACTAACTAACTAACTAACTTATAACTAGGTAAATATAAAAATCTAGGGTATTATATGTTATTAGGCCATAGGTACCCGGCTAAATGTACCTAGCACGCTTGTAATTAAAAAGGTATGTAGTACAGCTCAAAATATACAAAGTAATATTTATAAAAAAAATGTCTACATTAACGATAAAATTAAAAAGGATTTATTGACTTAAGTAGTGAATGCTCCGTAATAAAACAAAGTTCAATAGAAGAATTGAATCTAAAAATGTGTACAAAAAATATTCTTATATTGAAAGGAATCGCTTTAGGTACATTATAAGCTATGGGCAGAGTTTATTTCGATATAATGGTAGATTTCGTTAGAATGGAAACAGAAGCACATTATGTTGTTTCCGCACAGTATTTGAATACGGATCTGCTAGTTCGACATAATGTCACAGAGATGCCTAAAGTGAAAGTTTACAAGACTAGCTCAAATCCGGTACATTTCTCTGAAAAATTAGAATTGGATAAAATTATTGTATAGGTACTTACGTCGAGTACGTTACATTTCTAAATTTACAACAGGTCAATTTATGTACCCTGAAATGTGTTTCTCAGAATTTATGATTTTGCCAGGATTTTATCATATTAACGATGGTTTTGAGGAGATCCTGGTGATGTCTATAACAATCAAAACGTTTTACAAAAAAAAGACAAGACTTCTTGTGCGTGCTATAATGGTACCAATTAATATAAAAACAATGCAAAATCATAACCCTGATAAATGTGTGGTAAATTCATTGATTTATCAAATTGTCACTGTTTTGCGATCCTAAATAGACTTGTATGTCACATTAGAAATGCTCAATATGGGAGAAGACTAAACATGAGAAAAACAACAAGGTTTGTTAGACTTAATAGACTACATTTTACCTAGTCAAATCAGCTTCTTTGTTAGAGTTGTCAAAAACGATTTGCTATAATATGGAATGTATATGAAACATTACACAATGACGTAACAACGGTCAACTCACCTACTTTTTACATTTCTATCCGATTTATTAAATAGAGATTGTGTTTACAATAACGCTATCTATGTTTTTCTAATAATTAACTGGTGCTTTATTTCGCGCACGGTGTGAAATAATTTATGATTTATTTTAAGTAGAGGAAATATCCCTATTAACGAGTTCAGGGATTGTTTTTCATTAAATTTAAATGAATTGGATATGACTAACGTAACGCTAGCCCTCAAGAAGGTCCTGTCCTAAATTTAGAAGACTGTAAAAAAAACTTGTTCTGTTCTAGCAAATGATCTATATCGAAATTATGTATCAGCATTGATGGACATGCTAAAAAAAATAACAAAAGTATCTATCCACTCTATCCAGTGGATGCTTCAAAGACATGACCTTTTCATCACCAGATGGCCAGGATGATATTGCTAATAACACTATCGATCGTAATGACAACGATATTAAACTGACTGAAGATGAAGACAATTAAGTACATTTAAAATTTAGTAAAAGTGATATATTCCACTAATAACCATTCTTTCATGTTTTCCTTTTCATTAAAAAATGTTTTTCAAATAGCAAAGTCCTATTCATAGTGAATGTTACAACAACAAAAAAACAGTTGCTTTGCCTTGCTGACTCATGTCATTAATGGAAATGAAAAGTGTTAGTAAAAAAAAAGGAGGGGTACTTACATGAATGATTAGATTACAATAAGCGCAGTTTGCGTTACATGCAGTGTTTGCTATGATATTTAATACATTAAAAAATATAATACAATATATTATTATTCATTAGTTTAAATTAAAGAGATATACTGAAATATGCCGTGTAATGCGGTGATCAGTGATAAAATGAAAATTAATGTTTGTGCTGAAATATGCCGTGTAAATGCGGTGATCAGTAAGAAAATAAAAATGAATGTTTGTGCTGAAATATGCTGTGTAATGCGGTGATCAGTAAGAAAATAAAAATGAATGTTTGTGCTGAAATATGCCGTGTAATGCGGTGATCAGTGACTAAATAAAAATGAATGTTTGTGCTGAAATATGCCGTGTAATGCGGTGATCAGTGACTAAATAAAAATAAATGTTTGTGCTGAAATATGCCGTGTAATGCGGTGATCAGTGATTAAATAAAAATAAATGTTTGAGCTTAATATGCCGTGCTATATGGAAATTAATGATTAAATGACAACGAATGTGTCTGCTGAAATATACCACATACTGCTCAGTAATCAGAATTATTATTTAAATTTAATTTTCATTCTATAATTACAGGTTACGTATTCTAAAAGAAGAGCAGCAAGCGCCACTGAAGCAGACCATCGAGAATAGAAGAAGAGGACTTTATTACGATCGATTTCTATAGAAGTAACCATTGGATAATTAAATTACTTGAAAATTTTCAATATTTAAATGGTTATTCAGTTTTGAATAATATTGTTTCACACAATTACATATTTGATTGCATGGTAACATAGAGTATAGAGACATACATCGTTGTGAATGGCCGAAACGGAATAGGGACATTCCGGCTAACAGGAAGGCCGTCTGTGAGCATTTCTAAAATTGAATATAATTATTATTTTTATATCAATGTAAAAACATACTAGTTTATTTTGAATGTAACTTTAATTGGCGAAAAATAGAGGTTGCGCTGGCAACACGGTAAAAGTGAAGCTACGACGGTTTTAATCTGTGGGTAGATGAAGAAACTAACGGTCAAGTGTCGGGAAGTTAACAGAAGAAAATATCGAAAAGGCTGCTATGTAAAGGCTTTGATTATAGTTTGTATATCTTTCAATAGTTGTTTTATTTACAGAGTTTACATTTTAATAGATAGTGATTCAAGAGGAAGGTTTATGTATAGTTTGTTAACCCGTGCGAAGCCGGGGCGGGTCGCTAGTATCAAATAAAACTCATTTTATAACGAACCGAAATTAAAGTTGTGGCTGTGTGAGCTTTAGACCACGCCCCTATGGCTTCGCTATTTTGAAAATTAAAAAAGTTAGATTGAGTTAGACCAAGATAAGTCTGCAACGATTTTGATAGCACACGCGGTGCAAGTGTTATTTTAAACGTGAAACTTCTATGAAACAAAAAACATAACGCTCCAGAGTGTTGTGGAGACCTTCATTTTGAACATGTTTCTACCTCAGATGTAATAAAGGCGTTTAAATCAATTAATGTCAAAAAAACTAATGACCTCTGGGGAGTCTCTGTCCATGCTGTCAAATCCTTAGTAGAAATTGTAGCGCCTGACTTGGTAGTTATATTTAACAACAGTGTTGATTGCGGCGAGTTTCCTGATTTAATGAAACATAGTAAAGTAACT
This sequence comes from Cydia amplana, assembly GCF_948474715.1. NCBI lineage: Eukaryota > Metazoa > Arthropoda > Insecta > Lepidoptera > Tortricidae > Cydia > Cydia amplana. The sequence goes on along the minus strand of NC_086092.1, from coordinate 8,745,250 downwards.
CCTTTATTTAAATCTGGTAGCAGCTCTGACCCCACTAACTTTAGACCGATATCTGTGCTACCAACATTTAGCAAGATTTTTGAAAAATTAGTTCTTTCTCAATTAGTACGACATTTTAACGTTAATAATTTAATGCATAATAAGCAGTTTGGTTTTACGCGGGGTCGCTCAACAACCGATGCTGGTGTTGAGCTAATTAAGCATATTTTCGATGCCTGGGAGGAGTCACGAGATGCTTTAGGTATCTTCTGTGATTTGTCTAAGGCCTTCGACTGCGTTTGTCATGAAACATTAATCAGGAAACTTCATTATTATGGAGTTAGAGGATCGGCACTGAATTTACTTAAGTCCTACTTAAATGGTAGAATACAAAGGGTCGATGTGAGTGGACAGCGATCACCGGGGTCATTGGTCTCTATGGGTGTACCGCAGGGGTCAATATTGGGGCCTTTCCTGTTCCTTATCTACATAAATGACTTGCCATTCCTTGTAAAGACCCACCATGATATAGTGTTGTTTGCAGACGACACCTCACTTATTTTCAAAGTCAAACGACAGCAACAAGCTTACAATGATGTAAACGATGCTATTTCAAAAGTAGTAAATTGGTTCAATGTTAATAATTTATTGTTAAATGAGAAAAAGACTAAATGTATTAAGTTTGTCACTAGTAGTAACGTTAGGCATGTGCAAACAAGTGTCATTGTGAAGGATGAGGAATTGGAATTAGTTGATAGTACAGTTTTTCTTGGTATAACTTTAGATTCTAAACTCCAGTGGGGTCCCCATATTGCTACTCTTTCGAATAGACTGAGTTCTGCAGCTTTTGCAGTGAGCAAAATCCGTCAGTTAACTGATGTGAAAACAGCTCGATTAGTATATTTTAGTTACTTCCATAGCATTATGGCATATGGTATTTTACTATGGGGTGGTGCTTCAGAGATAAATACCATTTTTGTTCTGCAGAAGAGGGCTATTCGAGCAATATACAAAATGAACCATAGAGACTCACTTAGAGATAAATTTAAGGAAATTGACATAATGACAGTGCACTGTCAATACATTTATGAGAATATTCTGTATGTACATAAAAATATTGTAAATTTTAGAAAAAATTGTGAAATTCATAATATTAATACTAGAAATAAACATAAGCTCGCAGTGCCCTTCACTCGGCTCCATAAAATTAAAAAATCATTCATGGGTAATTGTGTGAGATTTTATAATAAACTTCCAAACCATATTACTGAATTATCTATTAATAAATTTAAGAATTATGTAAAGCGTAAACTTATATCTAAAGCGTATTATACCACACAAGACTACATGAATGATAAAACAACGTGGGATTAATTGTTATTCGAAATGATTATTTATATATTAGGTATATTTGATTAATGATGAGGAAATTGATATTCCGAATATTCCGATGTTTGTACTTCTTTTGTGTTTTTTATTTATTTATTTGACATTTAGATTTTATTCTAGAAACATTCTAGACTAGTATTTTTTATACAATTTTTTTATCATGTTTGACGATCCTTTTGTGAAATTCTTAAATTTGTGTTAAATTTGATTTGTATAATAATCCAATATTATTATGGAATAATAACATCAATAAATTGCTCTGATAATTAGCTTAAGATAATTTATAAGTATGTTACGATTCATAAGTGCTTGTTGCTAGGCCTACATGAATAAAGATATTTTTGACTTTGACTTTGACTTTGACTTTGAAATGATGACGTATAACACTTGCACTGCGTGACGTGCTATCAAAATCGCTGCAGACTTATCGTGGTCTAACTCTAATAGACAAAAATATTCAAAAACGATTACTTTCAAACCTGTAGAATTTAGAACGAGAGTAGGGGGAAAGTAGCACGAAAAAACCACTCGTATTATTTAGGTACAGTCAACTGTAAAAATATGGGTGCATCCTCGCACATTTCTGGTGGAAACGCAGCCTTACGCTTAATAATGCTGTGTCTACGTGAGGTAATCTATGCCTATAGCGCATCGTAAGCACCCATTATAGTTTTTATTGTTTTTAACAACCGCGATAATTCACGGGAACGTAAAAACTTATTTACGACGTCTACGAAACCGCCGGCACTAACGGAAACTAAATTGACCATCGGTGAACCCTATTGTCTATAAAATAAGGTTTATAAATCGTCAATTAACAGTGCAGTTTTAGGCACTAACGGAACCTCAACTGACCATCGGTGAACCCTATTGTCTAATAAGGTTTATAAATAGTAAATTATCACTGTGGACCAGTTTTCTAACATTTTTAGCAGTTTTAGTCAAGTGTCCCACCGCCGACGAGACGAGCAGCAGCGTGTAATTACTGCAATTATTAGGCTGCCTATCCACTGAGGCGGAGATGAGAGACGTGCTACTGAATACTTTATGTTAACATTGAAAATTAAAAGGAGTAACTAAAATGTTCTTCTTGAAATAATTTACACTACCCTTCGAGTCCATACTTAAAGTCGCGCAAGATGTATGGAGTCGCGCGAGAGAAAGCAACTCATGCTAGCAGGTCTGGTCTACTGTGCCACGTTACATACATACTACGGCCCCTTCCTGCCTTAAGGCTTCGGCACACAGGCGCGTTTTCCGGGCGGGGCGTGAGCGTTTTGTATGTAAAAGCGGCGCGCCCCGCTCACGCCGCGCCCGGAAAACGGCCGTTCCGCAGCCTTTACACAGTTAAACTGTAGAATGAACTGTCACCCACGGTATTTCCGGATTGATGTGACCTTCAAACCTACAGGACAAGAGTGAACTTCCATCCTTGGCTGGAAATACACATGCAACCCCTTTGGTGTTGCAGGTGTCCATGGGCGATGGTAACTGCCTATCCATATTAAAGGGAAATCAAATCAAAAGGGAAAACTGTCAAAGTATTCATAGATAGAACTGTATTGCCACTACAAATACACAACACAAAGATATTATTAAAGTGAAAACTTCTTTAGCGGCGCTGTGCACTTTTTGAGGTGTGGAAAAAATGTTAAACTCGAGACAGCGTAAGACGATCACGTGGCCGTAAGACGGACACATGACCTACTCGAAAAACTGTTACATGTAATGTCATTGAGTTTTTATTTATTGATTTAAATGCCATCTAGTGAGTTTCGCTCTAACAGGTATTAATATAACTAGAGTACTAACAGTGATGTGCTTAGGGTTTTCAAGTAATTAACGCTAACGCTAGATGGCGTTAACCCCAATTATACATAGTGCATTTTGCACTAGTCATTGAGTTTTCACTTCTGCCGGAGACTCCCTGAGTGCAACCCGTTATTTTTTTTCTGATATTTGTATCATTTATAATACTAGTCCATTAAAGCTTAAAGTTACTCTAAAAATGAGAGCAAGGACATATGACTGATTGTCAGCTCATATTGATTTCAATAGGCTAGCTCTATGACAATTATAACATGTGCGGATGACCTGAATAAGACCTTATTATGTTCAGTTAAGGTATATTGTAGAATGATGGCTGTGGCATATAAAATTTTATTTCGTTTAGCCATGTTGGAAGAGAAGGTTCATGCGTTTAGGATAGTTTTGGTTTACAGGTATGTCCAAATGATCTGCTAAATAAATCATCCGATTTAGTGGTGGTTTTCTGTAACTAGCGATTTTTTTTTTCTTATACAATATCTGCAGCGCTGGTGGCGTGGCCTAGCGGTAAGAGTGTGCGACTTGCAATCCGAAGGTCGCAGGTTCGAACCCCGGCTCGTACCAATGAGTTTTTCGGAACTTATGTACGAAATATCATTTGATATTTACCAGTCGCTTTTCGGTGAAGGAAAACATTGTGAGGAAACCGGACTAATCCCAATACGGGCCTAGTTTACCCTCTGGGTTGGAAGGTCAGATGGCAGTCGCTTTCGTAAAAACTAGTGCCCACGCCAATTACTGGGATTAGTTGCCAAGTGGACCCCAGGCTCCCATGAGCCGTGGCAAAATGCCGGGACAACGCGAGGAAGATGATAATATCTGCAATCAGTCGCAAGACTATAATCAAATTGGTTCAGGGAAGTATACAGGCTGTCCCTAGCCATTGGATTGGACAAAGCCAAAATGTACATATGCATTAGGGCAGCGGTCGGCAACCTTTGATATATAGATCTATAATTATATGTTGTTATTTGTGTGTGTTTCTGTCTTTGGTAGTTAACTGGTAGAACTATAATAAGCCTTAACACAATGTATTAAAAGCTATTTTGGAATGCATGTATGTACATGAGACAAAGTAAGAAAACAAGTACACCATGTTAGAAAATACATAAAAAAATCAATTGAACATTAGGCATGTTGAAAATTGTTTTTATGCTAAAAAATAGACCAAATCTGTCAGTAACCATAGAATAAAAAAAACCAAACCATATATGAAAGAGACAGAATACTTAAACAAGTAACTGAAATATAGTGAGTCAAAGGACTGTCTCATTTCAAACATAGACAGAGAGAATCATACTATGTTTTTCATAAGAACCCATAAGAAAAGGATGAGAAATTGGTTTGACTAGCTATAAAACAATAGATTCACCTACAAAATGCAAAGGTTGTGAAATTATACAGCCTATTTAAAATATATGATCCATAAAACAAATCCATTGTTTATCTCTGCCCAGCCAGCAACAATAAATCAAACAAGTAGATAAGTGTCCATAAATAAAGTTTCGATATTTTTGTTCGGCATTAGAATAATGAAACCGCTTGTATATTTTTTTAAAGTTTGTTTATGACTCCTCAACTCTTAGTACGTAACTATGCGTGCTACCTATAGCGTCCGACATTCGCGTCTCTAGTCAGAGCGTACGATGGGTAAATAAACAAATTCATACTGTAAACAAGGGCATAAAGAGAACATAAAAACGGCAATTCGCCATCTATGTATCAATATACCCTAGAAACGACTCTATCGTTTTCATCCCAAGCGAGAATGCATAGACAGAATACATAATTTAAACACGAATTTTCGGCAGTTTTAACAATACTGCCGGTCAATAAAGCCTAGTTTACCTGCTCGAAGCGTCAGAGTTTACGTCAAAGTAAATAAAACTCGCGAAACAATTCAGCTTTGCTCTGAAAACTAACTGAGACACAATGGTAAGGCACATTTTGACAATACACTCTGTGATCAAAACATAGCCTTTTCAGGCTTACAAACCCGTGTAGAAACCTTTTTGATGATCATATCACCTTCATTGACTAATGTATATACTAAAACTATTCATTTCTACCATGTGAAGTGAAGATTTTGGGCGTATTTTGAAAAAATGCTGTTGCGTTTCAACACTGAAAATGGCATAACACGCAAACACTTTGGTCCAATTTCACAATGAAACACTTCACTTGACCGCGAATGTTCAATCGAGAAACGCGAGACGATCCACGGTATGCATTTTTTCACTCACCTTGTTGTTTATTCGCTATTTTATTGAAACAGTTTTGAAAAACTTCATATAAATGCATAGGCTCGTCATCGCTCGTCGCCATTTTGGATTTTACTGCCAAATATATCACAGACAATATAGAGGTTAATTACCCATTCAAAAAAGTTTTGTTTTATATGTCTATGCATTCACAAAATATGAGTACAAAAAATAAAGATTTGAATAAATTTTCCAGTAATTAAATACTTTTATATTTAAATAAAGTTAATATTTTCGCCAAAATAGTTTTTCCGTTCCATCTGAAAAGTCATGAAGTAAATTTTTAAACAAAATTTAAACGTTATTCTCTCTTTCTTAGCCTCTGTCAATGTTTAGTAACATTGCATTATGTTAATATATTACTTTTAAAATAAAATACATCAATAATTCGTTTAATTATTCAATGTTTTTGTCGAAAAATTTAATATACTATTCAGCGAGTGGCAGCATATTATTATCCAAGTCTGACCCATAGAGGTCATAGAAGAATATTTTGCTACGAAAATTAAGTTTGACGTAAGAGCCTACAAAATTTTCGAGTGCACTCGCAAAACACAAATCCAGCTACATGTAACATGTTCTCACTGAATTCCATAAACACCCAAAATCAGGTAAAGTATTCCCGTAATTGTATATTAAGTATAATCTGCTAAAATCGTGAATTTGTTTGTCATTAACATAACCTTTGTATCGTTGCAGATTTTAGTTAGTTTTAGCCAACTATCGGCCCGCTACTCCAGTGTTTTCAGGCACAGAAAGCACAGTTATGGTAAAAACAAGAATGTTAAACGGAAAGAGAGCGCGGCGTTGACATATGATGCAACAATTTGCAAGGAAAGCTTTCAAGAGGCCATCAAGAATTTGGACAAAGATGTATTAGTGGAATTGAAAAAAGTGGACATCCGCTCGCTTGCATCATGCCCTCGCGTCTCAAGGGACACAGAGCGTAGTCTATCCCCTAGAAAGATCTCTTATGTATCAGCAGATTCCTTTGAGAAAAATAAAAATGGTTGGTCGGCCCAACCTCCACAACGAGGTTTTCTCAGCTTCACTGACCAGTTTGTGGGGTTATTAACAAGTAGTATCCAGCAGAGGGGCTTCGATATCCAAGTGCGAGGCTTCAAGACAGAGAGAGGGATCCATGCAGACTTGAAACGGAACCCGAACCTGATTAATAGACTGCGTAAGTTCTTCGGTCAGTATGAATAAGATAAACTCGTAGGAATGTTGATTAGAGAGAGACCAGTCTGATAACTGTGTGAGTATTTAGATGGAAAAATAGTTGTTATTAATTTCTTTATGGTTGATATGAGTTCTGCTGTAAATATTTTGTGTACCTAATATAACATAGTTTAGCTAATTTTCCATAAATAAATTCCTATTGTTATTGAATCCATATATGGCCTATTTAAGGTCAGATCCCAATTTCATGTTTTCAAATTCAGCATTGTTCAATAAAAGAAAATTGAAAGAAGTGGATGTGTTGTTTTGGGGTGTGTGTGTATTAGAAAAAGATAAATAGATATTGAACTATTTTTTTCTCAACTTGTTGACTTGTTGAATAATTGTTTTGTACAATAATACTATAATTGGGTGAATCAACTTTTACTTGTCACTAGTTGTCATGGTTTTCTCCTGGGTCACTCTTTAAAACCTGATTTTTAGGCATTTAAATTCACCAAACACGCTTTTTTGTGATACTTATAAACCCTTTCCATTGAGGGCCGTCTACAAAGCGTGTCAGAAGAAGGTGGTGTACAATGTCTTCTAACAAACTGTGCTAGTATTCACTCTTGGCTGACCGGACAGAATAACAACAAGAAATAGTTGATCCACCCTCATGCACAAATGATAGGTTACATGTTCTATGTTGAGTAATTGTTTTGTACAATAACACTATATTTAACAAATTATCTATTTAATAATCCACATAATAATTACTGCCATACCAAAACACCAGGGTTTGCAGCGGAGCCCCCAATCAGTAAGGACAAGCAGGCTTTAGGACCAGACGTGGCGCCACGCCTTGAGAAGCTGCTCGGAGATGACTCGCCACTCACTAGTCAGCAGAAAGATAAGATCAAGATCGCCTTCGCTGAGGGATATTTAGCAGGTAAGTGGATTTTTTTACAAAACTTTCAACTGACAACTATACTTTGTCGAAGGACTATCTCATTTCAAACATAGACAGAGAGAATCATACTAGCTATGTCTTACACTTGTACTAGCACCCAAAAGAAAAGGATGAGTATAGTTTTGCTGGTTCTTACTGACTGACAACGTTCTCCCGGAATATTGCCACGGCTCTTGGAAGCCTGGTGTCCGCTTGGCAACTATCCCAGGAATTGGTGTGCACTAGTTTTTACGAAAGCAACTGCCATGTGACCTTCCAACCCAGAGGGTAAACTAGGCCCTTATTGCGATTAGTCCCAATAGGGGTGTGGTATGGAAAGATATTATTCTAAAGGCCTGTCTCCATATTGCGCGGCAAACTATCGAACATTGGCTCGCGAGGCAGCCGTGCGCAATGGATACCGGGTTGGCTCGCGAGCCAACTCGATCAGATGCCGCGCATAATGGAGACGGGCCTTAATGTGTCAAAATAAAGATTCTAACTACAATGGAATGAAAATTAATAATAATAAAATAATTTCGTACATAAGTTCCGAAAAACTCATTGGTATGAGCCAGAGGGCCTACCGCGAACCACGTTCGACGTGTTGCCTCTCTATCGCAACTGTAAATTCGTACGTAAGTGTGACCGGGAGGCAACACGTCGAACGTGTTTCGCGGTAGGCCCTCAGGATTTGAACCCGCGACCTCCGGATTGAAAGTCGGACGTCATATCCACTCGGCCGCCACCACTTTTTACAATGGAATGTTTTTTTTTTTATTCTAGGTTCCCACCCGGACAACGCGCGCGGCACCAAGGCCTCCAAGTACCTGAAGGTGGTGCAGCAGCTGCTGACCATCGTGCTGTTCCTGGCCATCTTCGTCAGCCTCATGGCCTCCGTCAGCGGCACTGTGTTCCGGTAACTATCTACAGTAGTTCAGGTTCTCACCCGGACAACGCGCGCGGCACCAAGGCCTCCAAGTACCTGAAGGTGGTGCAGCAGCTGCTGACCATCGTGCTGTTCCTGGCCATCTTCGTCAGCCTCATGGCCTCCGTCAGCGGCACAGTGTTCCGGTAACTATCTACAGTAGTTCAGGTTCTCACCCGGACAACGCGCGCGGCACCAAGGCCTCCAAGTACCTGAAGGTGGTGCAGCAGCTGCTGACCATCGTGCTGTTCCTGGCCATCTTCGTCAGCCTCATAGCCTCCGTCAGCGGCACTGTGTTCCGGTAACTATCTACAGTAGTTCAGGTTCTCACCCGGACAACGCGCGCGGCACCAAGGCCTCCAAGTACCTGAAGGTGGTGCAGCAGCTGCTGACCATCGTGCTGTTCCTGGCCATCTTCGTCAGCCTCATGGCCTCCGTCAGCGGCACTGTGTTCCGGTAACTATCTACAGTAGTTCAGGTTCTCACCCGGACAACGCGCGCGGCACCAACGCCCCCAAGTACCTGAAGGTGGTGCAGCAGCTGCTGACCATCGTGCTGTTCCTGGCCATCTTCGTCAGCCTCATGGCCTCCGTCAGCGGCACTGTGTTCCGGTAACTATCTACAGTAGTTCAGGTTCCCACCCGGACAACGCGCGCGGCCCCGAGGCCTCCAAGTACCTGAAGGTGGTGCAGCAGCTGCTGACCATCGTGCTGTTCCTGGCCATCTTCGTCAGCCTCATGGCCTCCGTCAGCGGCACTGTGTTCCGGTAACTATCTACAGTAGTTCAGGTTCCCACCCGGACAACGCGCGCGGCCCCGAGGCCTCCAAGTACCTGAAGGTGGTGCAGCAGCTGCTGACCATCGTGCTGTTCCTGGCCATCTTCGTCAGCCTCATGGCCTCCGTCAGCGGCACTGTGTTCCGGTAACTATCTACTGCCACAACTATTAGCTTTTATTTTTTAAAGTAATAATAATAATTAAGTATAGAATAAATTTAAAAGTGGCAAAATTACTGTCTTGGGTGAGACTTGAACTCACGGCCTCTGGATCGATACTCCAGCGCTCTGCCATCTGAGCCACCAAGACCTCATCCATAGCTAGCAAATCATTCCACCATATGAATTTCCAATATGACTTGGAACAGTTGGAACTCCGGTAGCCGTTCAAGAAGTGTAACGCTCTTACGGTAGATGTCGCTCGGGTGAAAAGCTAAGTGAAAAATACTATAGATTCTATGCATAATTTTACAAGAAACACTATGGCTTTGTGGCACTCTACAAAACTTGTTAGAGGCAGGGGCCTATCATGGCAATTGATCACGAAAAATCCTAGATTTTCTTGGAACGTTAGCAACAAAAAAGTTGTTTTTAATTAGTATCACTATTCTAATTTCAAATGGTGTTGTCTCTGGATTTTTTCTCTTAAAATACTCGCTATATCCATATAGTGCAGCGGTCGGCAACCTTTTAGCAGCCAAGGGCCACATAGTAGTTAACGAAGTTGACGCGGGCCGTACAATTGTTAATATTGATGTAAATCATAAATCATTTATTTTTCGTGATAAACTACTTAAACATACAAAAGTAACATGATAAAGGTTAGAAATTCATAATTACATATTGTTTACCACGAAGTGGGCTCGCCTCAGCATAATGCTGACCCGAGAGTCGGCGCTGAACTTCCGGCGAGTCCATTTATTGTGGGCCACGATCGCAGCTGTACGGCACGGCCTCCTAAAACTGAACGCATCCACTTGCGGTGGCTGCCAGCGCCATCTGGCCTACGGGTGTGACAGATACTGATAACCTAAAAGGCAATGCCGTACAAGGTGCTAAAAATAACAAACAGTTTGAGAAATACTAGAACATATCAAGCATACAACACATTAAATAACAGCGAAAACATTACAGATATTTCGATACAAACATACAATATAAATACCAGACATTGTCGTCTTTATCAGACATTGTCGTTTGTCAATATTCCATACAAAATAGCCAGGGAGGCTCGCGGGCCGCAAGTGACAGGTTCACGGACCGCAGGTTGCCGACCGCTGATATAGTGTATTGTATGTGATGAATCAAAGTCCTTGGTACAATCATTTACTTTTATTTTACTCCGACTACTTCTACGTACACTCTTAAACAATCTTAAGTTCACAAGCAGTAACCTTCGTGCTAAATTTAGTGTTACTCGTTCCAGCGCCGAGCGAGAATGAATCTTCCACCCCATGGTACATTATATTGATACTCTTATCATTACAATCTGCGGGTAAGAGAAAAGGGTCATTTTCGCGACGACCGACAGATTAATTAACAAATATTCGGGTATACACAGATCATATTTTTAATCACTACCTACTGAATACCATTATTTTAACCTAACTCACACTAAATAATTATAATTTATTCTCGAAATCTTATGAAATATCACATGTATGACCTAAATAATCAGTCTGCCATCCCCTCCGAGCAGGATCCAGCTGGGCAACCAGGTGGAGGTGGACCCTGAGGACATCTCCGTGACTTTCGACGACGTCAAGGGTGCCGACGAGGCCAAGCAGGAGCTGAAGGATGTGGTGAGTGGGCTGCTTTACAATAAAAAAGCGGCCAAGTGCGAGTCGGACTCGCCCATGAAGGGTTCCGTATTTAGGCGATTTATGACGTATAAAAAAAAAACTACTTACTAGATCTCGTTCAAACCAATTTTCGGTGGAAGTTTACACGGTAATGTACATCATATATTTCTTTTAGTTTTATCATTCTGTTATTTTAGAAGTTACAGGGGGGACACACATTTTACCACTTTGGAAGTGTCTCTTGCGCAAACTATTCAGTTTAGAAAAAAATGATATTAGAAACCTCAATATCATTTTTGAAGACCTATCCATAGATACCCCACACGTATGGGTTTGATGAAAAAAAAAATTTTGAGTTTCAGTTCTAAGTATAGGGAACCCCAAAAATTTATTGTTTTTTTTCTATTTTTGTGTGAAAATCTTAATGCTGTTCACAGAATACATCTACTTACCAAGTTTCAACAGTATAGTTCTTATAGTTTCGGAGAAAAGTGACTATGATATACACGGACAGACAGACATGACGAATCTATAAAGGTTCCGTTTTTTGCCATTTGGCTACGGAACCCTAATAAAAACCGGCCAAGTGCGAGTCGGACTCGCGCACGGAGGGTTCCGCACCGTCAACAAAAAATAGAGCAAAACAACCAAAAAAACCGTCACCCATCCAAGTACTGACCCCGCCCGACGTTGCTTAACTTCGGTCTAAAATCACGTTTGTTGTATGGGAGCCCCACTTAAATCTTTATTTTATTCTGTTTTTAGTATTTGTTGTTATAGCGGCAACAGAAATACATCATCTGTGAAAATTTCAACTGTCTAGCTATCACGGTTCGTGAGATACAGCCTGGTGACAGACGGACGGACGGACGGACGGACAGCGGAGTCTTAGTAATAGGGTCCCGTTTTTACCCTTTGAGTACGGAACCCTAAAAACGGCCAAGTGCGAGTGAGACTCTGACCCTGAGACCAAAAGGGTAATCACACTGGGTTTGATTGATTTGAGCTCGAGCGACCTTTATGGTAGATTTCCCAGTAATCTAAAGAACTATTTTGTGTATTTTTCTAAAATTGTTGACCCAGTTGATTCGGAGATATGGTCATTTTTGCCTATTTTCTTAAATAACTTCTAAACTATTATATGGGGCATTATCTACGAAAAGGGACCTTATTGTCGATGGCGCTTACGCCGCACAGCGTCGCGCGGCATTGTATTTATATCGGAGCATCGTTAATAATGGCGTAAGCGCCATCGACAATAAGGTCCCTTTTCATAGATAACGTCACAAATATTTATCTTGATGATGATGGTATCCTGTTATCCCTCATCAGGGACATAGGGCTCTCAGAAGGGATTTCCATTGATCTGTGATTATTTATTTTAAAATTATAAAAAATAAATGTTTGGAAATTTCACAATGAGCCGTTTTATTTGATAAGTTTATAATTACACATTCTAGTTCAGTTAGTTTTTTTTATTTTCTCTTTTAAGTACCTCCTAATAGTGGCCCCTATATTAAAAATTCATTTATGTACAAACATCAACACTTAACTGTCCATCGGTGGACCTTATGCCGTTTGTAATAAGGTTTACAAACTGTCAGTTAACACTGTGGGTCATGGTACGCTGAGTCACAGACTTTCATATTTTGACCAAGTTCTCCATTCAACTTCAACTTCAACATTTATTCAGCAAATAGGCCACAAGGGCACTTTTACACGTCAACATTGAATTTACATACAAGCAAAATAATAATAATTATACATCAACAATTATTAAATACAACTACAACTACCAAATCAAACTAACGTAATACAATTACTTAGAGATGTATAAGGTCTCTTAATGTCGAATTACATAAAAAAACTATAATAATAATATTAAAATAAAAACAAAAAAGATACATGGAAAAAAAATCTAAACTTATTTAGAGGTGTAAATGTCTCTAAGTGTCAGAACTAAAAAATAACATAGTTTATCAAATTATCCTTAGAGATGTATAGGGTCTCCAAGAGTCACAATCCTGTATGATTAACACATTACGAGAAAAAAAAAAACATACGAGAACCGAATGAGGCGTCTCACTGCAATTAAATTAAAAAATAAAGTTACTAAATATATTCGTGTTAGCTTAAACAGACCCGTCTCCACAAACATTCCCAGGTGGAGTTCCTAAAGTCCCCGGAGAAGTTTTCATCCCTCGGGGGCAAGCTGCCCAAGGGCGTGCTGCTGGTGGGCCCCCCGGGCACGGGGAAGACGTTATTAGCCCGAGCGGTGGCCGGCGAAGCGAGGGTGCCGTTCTTCCACGCCGCCGGACCCGAGTTCGATGAGATACTGGTCGGGCAGGGGGCGAGGAGAGTCAGAGATTTGTTCAGTAAGTTTTTACCACTAATTTTAAGCTGTAAGGTAGACGGAAACGTCAACATCTTTTTATTATATGTAAAGTGTCATTCAATAGAACTTGCTAACTATGTAAGGGTGAATCAACTTTTTCTTGTCACTCGTTGCCATGGTTACGTTCTCCTGGGTCAGTCTTTAAAACCTGATTCTTTGACATTTAAATTCTCCAAACACGCTTTTTTGTGATACTTATAAACCCTTTCCATTGCGGGTCGTCTACCAAGCGCGTCAAAAGGTGGTGTACAATGTCTTCTAACTATGAAAATGAAAATGAAATGAAAATGAAATGAAAATGAAAATGAAAATGAAAATGAAAATGAAAATGAAAAATGAAAAATATTTTATTCAGTAGCTTAAAAAACAAATTACAGTATCTGCACTGGTGCCTCTTTTTAAGTGAGCATACACTTGTGCTAAGAGAACACCGCTCTTCCACGCGGTTAGTTTACAATAAGTATCTTAGGAATAATATGTAATATGTAATAATAATAATAAACTATGAAAAAATTACAAATTCTAGCATTAATATAAGTATTAACTAGACCTTATATTATATTAATATAAGTATTAACTAGACCTTAGTGTGGTTTAATGTGGTATAGGGTACTTAATATAAAAGAGGTGTGTGTGTGTGTGTGTGTGTGTGTGTGTGTGTGTGTGTGTGTGTGTTTTGTTTCAGTCTATACTAATATTCTCTATACTTATATATTACTTATTTTGATTAAGTTATTTTGATTAACTATGCTACTATTGTCTCTTGGCTGACCGGACAGAATAACAACAAGAAATAGTTGATCCACCCGTAAACAAAAGTTACTAGTAAATTGACATTCAGTGTCTATTTTAGTATGGCGGTTTGTTTACATAGTTAGCAAGTTCTATTGAATGAGACTTTACTGTTTACTTTATAGTGGGCATCATGGTATCACCGTGGCGGGGTGGCCAAGGGTTTCAAGGAGTTAGCCCGGATTGCTAAAGACGCTGGTTCGAATCCGGCCTTCACCACTGGAGGGCTTCGTCACTTTTTCTTTAATATATGACATCTATTTCAGTTTATAAATCATAGTGTAAGTTTAAACCAAATTATTTTGAATTCTATATTTTCAACACCTCAAACGTGGAAAAAAAATTGCTACAGAATCAAGTCAAGTGCTACTTTGAACTAATATAGTTATGTCTGAACTAATGTCTGAGATTTTTTATTTGACTAACTTCTGACAACCTGTTTTTTCCAATACAATAAAATATTAGAATGTAGCAGTCAATATGCATTAAAAAATTTGGTAATTTTTCAAGATTTCAGAAACAACTCGACTGACCAAAATTTTTGACCGTAGCAATACTGTTGTCACAAAAAAATACGCTGTTAAACTTTCTAATTTGATGCAATGATTTATAAACTCAAGATAGGTTATAGGCGTTCCAAAATTGAAGCACTTACCTTGTGACAAATTGTACAAGTTGCCTTTTATCGCAGCTGGGCAAGCGAGAGAAATGTGCACGTGCTACCGAGCTCCCGCACACCGAATGAGAAAGAGACAAGCTAATGTTTAACAACTAGTATGTCAAAAATGGATGGAATGCAAAAATGAATCACAAATAACAGTTTTCTTCCTGGGTATAGAAATAAATATGGAAGTATTTTTTGTGCTCCTCAAGTATGAATATAACCTATCTATAGTTATAATATCATTGTGGAAGCGCTGGTGGCCTAGCGGTAAGAGCGTGCGACTTGCAATCCGGAGGTCGCGGGTTCGAACCCCGGCTCGTACCAATGAGTTTTTCGGAACTTATGTACGAAATATCATTCGGTATTTACCAGTCGCTTTTCGGTGAAGGAAAACATCGTGAGGAAACCGGACTAATCCCAATACGGGCCTAGTTTACCCTCTGGGTTGGAAGTCAGATGGCAGTCGCTTTCGTAAAACTAGTGCCCACGCCAATTACTGGGATTAGTTGCCAAGCGGACCCCAGGCTCCCATGAGCCGTGGCAAAATGCCGGGACAACGCGAGGAAGAATGATGTGTTATAATATCATTGTCTTTTTTACAGAAGCGGCGAAGGAGCGTGCGCCTTGTGTGATATTCATAGACGAAATCGACTCGGTCGGGGCCAAGAGGACCAACAGCGTGTTGCACCCCTATGCCAACCAGGTGAATACACTTCATTTATAATAATTCATAATTCATCTATAGCATAGAGAAATAAGTAAGACAAGAGTGCTCACTCCATACATCAGTTCAGACTATTCATTTCAGTGTCTACATCTAGCATCGAGTAGCGGAACTATCAGTACTGCTACTTGACAATAGATGTAGCACCGACCGGAAAGTCTTATCTCAACAGCATAAGACTTTCCGGTCAGTGCTACATCTATTGTCAAGTAGCAGAACTGATAGTTCCGCTACTCGATGCTAGATGCTAATAGTCTTTTTGGTACTAAAACTGATGTATGGAGTGAGCACTCTATGTATTTATTTCTCTATGTCTATAGAAAGCTTCACAGAGTTCATAGTAATATCAAACTTCAACATTTATTCAGCAAATAGGCCACAAGGGCACTTTTACACGTCAACATTGAATTTACATACAAGCAAAAAAAATAATAATACATCAACAATTATAAAATACAACTGCAACTACCAAATCAAACTGACGTAATACAATTACTTAGAGATGTATAAGGTCTCTTAATGTCGAATTACATAAAAAAAACTATAATAATAATATTAAAATAAAAACAAAACAGATACATGGAAAAAAGAATCTAAACTTATTTAGAGGTGTAAATGTCTCTCAAGTGTCAGAACTAAAAGATATTTAAAAGGTATTTTATACAATCCTGATAATTAAAGAGCTTTTCAATCGAAGCGCTGGTGGCCTAGCGGTAAGAGAGTGCGACTTGCAATCCGTAGGTCGCGGGTTCCAACCCCGGCTCGTACCAATGACGTTTGATATTTACCAGTTGCTTTTCGGTGAAATAAAACATCGCGACGAAACCGGACTAATCCGAATAAGGGCCTAGTTTATACTCTGGGTTAGAAGGTCAGATGGCAGTCGCTTTCGAAAAAACTAGTGCCCACGCCAATTTCTGGGATTAGTTGCCAAGCGGACCCCAGGCTCCCATGAGCCGTGGCTAAATGCCGGGACAACGCGAGGAAGATGATGTATTGGAGAGCTTTTCAGTCGAGTACCGTGTTAAGGCCACGAAGCTTGCTGAGTGGCCTTAGTAAGTACGAGATTGATAACTTTATAAGCTTGATTATATTACTATTGAAGGTATACATGTTTCCACCACTCCAGCTCGTAAAGGCTCTATTCTTCAAAAACTGATGAAACAGTTACATTTTATTCACAAGAATTAGTTGTTTCTTCATGTTGGCTGACGGTGTTCACTTTTGTTTTAATTTAAATCTAAATCTTTTGTTCGCAGACCATTAACCAGCTCCTGTCAGAGATGGACGGGTTCCACCAGAACGAGGGGGTCATAGTGCTGGGCGCCACGAACCGCCGGGACGACCTGGACCAGGCGCTGCTGAGGCCGGGGCGGTTCGACGTTGAGGTAATATAGTGGAACTAAACTAACCAGCTCCCGTCAGAGATGGACGGGTTCCACCAGAACGAAGGAGTCATAGTGCTGGGCGCCACGAACCGCCGGGACGACCTGGACCAGGCGCTGCTGAGGCCGGGGCGGTTCGACGTTGAGGTAATATAGTGGAACTAAACTAACCAGCTCCCGTCAGAGATGGACGGGTTCCACCAGAACGAAGGAGTCATAGTGCTGGGCGCCACGAACCGCCGGGACGACCTGGACCAGGCGCTGCTGAGGCCGGGGCGGTTCGACGTTGAGGTAATATAGTGGAACTAAACTAACCAGCTCCCGTCAGAGATGGACGGGTTCCACCAGAACGAAGGAGTCATAGTGCTGGGCGCCACGAACCGCCGGGACGACCTGGACCAGGCGCTGCTGAGGCCGGGGCGGTTCGACGTTGAGGTAATATAGTGGAACTAAACTAACCAGCTCCCGTCAGAGATGGACGGGTTCCACCAGAACGAAGGAGTCATAGTGCTGGGCGCCACGAACCGCCGGGACGACCTGGACCAGGCGCTGCTGAGGCCGGGCCGGTTCGACGTTGAGGTAATATAGTGGAACTAAACTAACCAGCTCCTGTCAGAGATGGACGGGTTCCACCAGAACGAGGGGGTCATAGTGCTGGGCGCCACGAACCGCCGGGACGACCTGGACCAGGCGTTGCTGAGGCCGGGCCGGTTCGACGTTGAGGTAATATAGTGGAACTAAACTAACCAGCTCCTGTCAGAGATGGACGGGTTCCAAGAACGAGGGGGTCATAGTGCTGGGCGCCACGAACCGCCGGGACGACCTGGACCAGGCGCTGCTGCGGCCGGGCCGGTTCGACGTTGAGGTAATATAGTGCAACTAAACTAACCAGCTCCTGTCAGAGATGGACGGGTTCCATCAGAACGAGGGGGTCATAGTGCTGGGCGCCACGAACCGCCGGGACGACCTGGACCAGGCGCTGCTGAGGCCGGGGCGGTTCGACGTTGAGGTAATGTAGTGGAACTAAACTAATCAGCTCCTGTCAGAGATGGACGGGTTCCAAGAACGAGGGGGTCATAGTGCTGGGCGCCACGAACCGCCGGGACGACCTGGACCAGGCGCTGCTGAGGCCGGGCCGGTTTGATGTTGAGGTAATATAGTGCAACTAAACTAACCAGCTCCTGTCAGAGATGGACGGGTTCCAAGAACGAGGGGGTCATAGTGCTGGGCGCCACGAACCGCCGGGACGACCTGGACCAGGCGCTGCTGAGGCCGGGCCGGTTTGATGTTGAGGTAATATAGTGGAACTAAACTAACCAGCTCCTGTCAGAGATGGACGGGTTCCAAGAACGAGGGGGTCATAGTGCTGGGCGCCACGAACCGCCGGGACGACCTGGACCAGGCGCTGCTGAGGCCGGGCCGGTTTGATGTTGAGGTAATATAGTGGAACTAAACTAACCAGCTCCTGTCAGAGATGGACGGGTTCCAAGAACGAGGGGGTCATAGTGCTGGGCGCCACGAACCGCCGGGACGACCTGGACCAGGCGCTGCTGAGGCCGGGCCGGTTTGATGTTGAGGTAATATAGTGCAACTAAACTAACCAGCTCCTGTCAGAGATGGACGGGTTCCAAGAACGAGGGGGTCATAGTGCTGGGCGCCACGAACCGCCGGGACGACCTGGACCAGGCGCTGCTGAGGCCGGGCCGGTTCGATGTTGAGGTAATATAGTGGAACTAAACTAATCAGCTCCTGTCAGAGATGGACGGGTTCCACCAGAACGAGGGGGTCATAGTGCTGGGCGCCACGAACCGCCGGGACGACCTGGACCAGGCGCTGCTGAGGCCGGGCCGGTTCGATGTTGAGGTAATATAGTGGAACTAAACTAACCAGCTCCTGTCAGAGATGGACGGGTTCCAAGAACGAGGGGGTCATAGTGCTGGGCGCCACGAACCGCCGGGACGACCTGGACCAGGCGCTGCTGAGGCCGGGCCGGTTCGACGTTGAGGTAATATAGTGGAACTAAACTAACCAGCTCCTGTCAGAGATGGACGGGTTCCAAGAACGAGGGGGTCATAGTGCTGGGCGCCACGAACCGCCGGGACGACCTGGACCAGGCGCTGCTGAGGCCGGGCCGGTTCGATGTTGAGGTAATATAGTGGAACTAAACTAACCAGCTCCTGTCAGAGATGGACGGGTTCCAAGAACGAGGGGGTCATAGTGCTGGGCGCCACGAACCGCCGGGACGACCTGGACCAGGCGCTGCTGAGGCCGGGCCGGTTCGACGTTGAGGTAATATAGTGGAACTAAACTAACCAGCTCCTGTCAGAGATGGACGGGTTCCAAGAACGAGGGGGTCATAGTGCTGGGCGCCACGAACCGCCCGGACGACCTGGACCAGGCGCTGCTGAGGCCGGGCCGGTTCGACGTTGAGGTAATATAGTGGAACTAAACTAACCAGCTCCTGTCAGAGATGGACGGGTTCCAAGAACGAGGGGGTCATAGTGCTGGGCGCCACGAACCGCCGGGACGACCTGGACCAGGCGCTGCTGAGGCCGGGCCGGTTTGATGTTGAGGTAATATAGTGCAACTAAACTAACCAGCTCCTGTCAGAGATGGACGGGTTCCAACAACGAGGGGGTCATAGTGCTGGGCGCCACGAACCGCCGGGACGACCTGGACCAGGCGCTGCTGAGGCCGGGCCGGTTTGATGTTGAGGTAATATAGTGCAACTAAACTAACCAGCTCCTGTCAGAGATGGACGGGTTCCAACAACGAGGGGGTCATAGTGCTGGGCGCCACGAACCGCCGGGACGACCTGGACCAGGCGCTACTGAGGCCGGGCCGGTTCGACGTTGAGGTAATATACTGGAACTAAACTAACCAGCTCCTGTCAGAGATGGACGGGTTCCAAGAACGAGGGGGTCATAGTGCTGGGCGCCACGAACCGCCGGGACGACCTGGACCAGGCGCTGCTGAGGCCGGGCCGGTTCGACGTTGAGGTAATATAGTGGAACTAAACTAACCAGCTCCTGTCAGAGATGGACGGGTTCCAAGAACGAGGGGGTCATAGTGCTGGGCGCCACGAACCGCCGGGACGACCTGGACCAGGCGCTGCTGAGGCCGGGCCGGTTTGATTTTGAGGTAATGTGCAGAAATAAACATAACAAAAACCGGCCAAGTGCGATTAGGCCGCGCGTTCCATGGCTCCCGTGCATTAAGTCCGACTCACGCTTGACTGCGCATTTCTAATAGGTTTTCCTGTCATCTATAGGTAAAGAAATATTTTGTGAACAAAATTGTAGACCCAGTAGTTTTGGAGATAAAGGGGGGATGGTCGGACAGGCAGACGCACGAGTGATCCATAACGATTCCGTTTTTTCCTTTTGAGGTACGGAACCCTAAAAAAGTAGAACAATGAGACTGTAGCAATTTTACACTAGTTCGTTTTTTTAGCATTAGAAAGAAGATAAGCGAACTTAAAATGTCTTTTAATTGAAAAACGCTTTTTAATCATCAGTAATTACTTATGAAAGCAGAAGAATATAAATGATCGTATTAGATTTATAATTGTTACATATTTGCCATTATTTATTTTTAAAACGTGTTTTTCAATAAAAAGACGTCAAGATTGACTTACCTTATTTCTAATGCTAAAAAAAACGAACTATAGAATTGTAGGGACTTCTATTTGGGAAAGTATTAGAGGATGGCAGATATTTTTGGCACGTTGTTTCATGCGCTGCTATTATCGCTGATTGTACAGTCAAGTGTTAAAATATGGGTGCATGTAACTTACTTGAAAATATGTCCCTTAGTTCTTAATTTGCTGACATGAGAGCTATGGGACATATTTTTGAGTATGATGTGTGCACACATATTTTTACAGTTGTCTGTAAACCAGGGATGTTACGAATGGATATGGCAATCGCGGAACTTCCGCATTATTTTCAACATCCGCATCTGCATCCGTATAAAATCGATGCGGAGTTTAATGTAGGGCTTGCAATTCGAATATTCGAATATTCGAATTTGTCGAATATTCGACCTGTTTTGATATTCGAATATTCGGCCGCTCAGGTTTCGAATATTCGAATATTTTTTATTAAGGCCGTGCATCGAAAAATAACAGGATCTTAGAAAGGTGGCAGTGGCTAGCCCCGGAAACAAACAGTAGTGATTTTCGGATATATGTTTCTTGACTATATGATAAGACATTTCGTAGTAGTCGAAACACGAATGCTTACAATTTTCTCGATAGAAAATAAATCCAAACTTACGTGTTCATTTTTCGGTTTTAGCTTCGTGCAACTAGAAAACACATCCATATCCAGCACAACCCACCTTACAGCAAAGGTTTTCATCTCGTCTTAACTTTCAAAGAACTAAATATTAACTTATTATCCTTTACCGATGGATTTATTATCGATTTTTGATTTTATGAATTCAACAGCAAACGCCCATTTTACGCAGTTCCGTTTCTCTTTCTGTCATGCGTCAAAGTCATAAATGCATCCTTTATGCCAGTAATGTTAGATGGCCGTCGTGCCTCAAAGAGGTAAGACCTATGTCACTTCGCGCAGCGCTCCGAATTACGTAAAATTTTAATATCCAATAAACGTTGAGTCGTAACTCCATTGAGTAGTAACGGAATCGGAGGTAAACCTATGATGGTGCCTTCTTACAGGCCTATACGTTACGCATGTGTGCGTGTTTGCTAGGCTACGTCATGCTACGTCGAAATCTATACTCTTTGTCAGTTACAACGGGTTAGGAAATTTCGACAGATATTGAAATGTATCGGTAGCTGTTTGGTATTTAGCCATCAGAATCTAACCGTAACTTTTTGCTTTATTTTTGTTTGAAAATAAAATATCTATAAGAATATATTTTTTGCTTTTTTTCTATTGTAATGATAAAAATAAATCTAGTATGTTTCATGCTCAAATAATTTAAAATAATTGAATAAATATTAAAAACTAATTGATATTACTCGTTTTAATTATTATATTATTAAGTTTGTTTGAATAAAATATTTTATTTCAATAATACGAAAAGTTATTATATTTAAGTACCACTAAAAAAGGTCTCTACTTACAAAAACTCACTTGCACGGGCCGGGGTTCGAACCCGTGACCTCCGGTTTGAAAGTCGCACGCCACTACAATTTCACATAAGTAATTTACAATGACATGATACCGTGGAAAAAGTGAATATTACAATGTACTGTGTTACTATCATTTTATAGTTTATTTTGGCTTGACAAGGAGGAATGAGAAAAACGTGCAGAGCGAGAGGATTAAATCTCTCTGTCCCTTTCTTAAAGTAGCCAATCCTAATTATGACATCTGTTTTGATATTAATTCTTTGAACATAATTTGTCGATGTTCTTTTTTATATCATCGAGAAAGATTTTTATTAAAAAAATGTGTTGAATTTATATGTTTTATTTATGTTTTTTTTGCATAAATTTCATTACTTTTGACAAATTTTGATTGTGATGACAAACGATTTGATGTGATGTGTGAAACGAACCATGTGATCAACGATTTATCTAATAAAACTTCATTTAGTCGAAAAAAATAGTTGTCTACTACCGGGTGGAAAAAAATTATGGGCCCTGGAGGGAAAGTGCCTTAAAACCTTAAGTTTGCTCATTTTACTTAAATGAAACATTATTGTTTTTTAAAGAAACAACTGCATTCAAAGATTTTTGAAGTGAAAACTTCTTTAGCGGCGCTAGGCACTTTATGAGGTGGGGAAAAAATGATAAACTCGAGACAGCGTAAGGCGATCATGTGACCGTAAGGTTTAGATGGCATTTAAATCAATAAAGAAAAACTCAATGACATTACATGAAAAAGGTTATAATCTTGTACGGGCTGAAATACGAGGATCTCACAGTATTATAACTTTATATCACTCAAATATAATTCAATAAAGCTACATCTTGATGAAATCGCTAATAAAAGTGAACTCTAGTACTGGTGAATAAAACTCAAAATATCATGACCAAATAAATAAATTATTATAATTAATAAATTTGATTTTCGAATTTTAAACAAGCTCACTGACCAGCAATTTCGGAACCAAAAGTTTTCAATAGAAAGGAGGATGGGTCAATTATACATAGTGCTGCAGACATTTTGGACTAGTCATTGAGTTTTCACTTCTGTCGGCACTCCCGGAATGCAACACGTTGTTTTTTTTTAAATTCGCTTAATCGCGCCCGGGAATCGAACCTACTTTTTCCACACTATTAAAGAACACAAATGCTTTTCTTCTGGTAACTTAAATGTTCTATCTATCTTGGTGATATGTCAATGCAATCAAATAATCTGAAAAAATAACAATAACCCAATTTATGAATTCCGTTCCTTCAGAAAAATGCGAAATGTACGTACAATTTTTAGGGATATCGTACTTTTCCCAGAGACAAATTTAGTTGGCTAAGACACATTTTCACTGATTTGGGGTCTGTACTAAAAATCTAACATAATATGATAAGGACTTAATCGTTTTAAGCTCAAGAGTGAGTTTTCCTAAAGCTTTTTCTAAAAATTATGTCTTTATTAACGTTAGGAGTGCACTGCAGCATGTCAAATGTATGCCAAAATGTCAAGGGAGAGAACAATAAATTAAGTTTAAATTCCACTTCCACTCATCAGCAAAGTGATATAAGTATATCAGCAGTTTAAAGTTATTTTAGATTACAAAATTAGCGCATCAAAAAAATCAAAGTGCATAGAAAAAAAGTCTCCTGAGTCATAATAAAATTGATGTCTCTTGGGTCACCAGAAAAGTCACCAGGGAGAACGATGACCCAAATCACATTTAAAAGAAAATGTAAATTTTGTGTACTACCTACGAACATTTTTCAAAAAACTATGTTTTTATAACATATTAGACCCAGGATAGATCTAATACCTCTTTTCCTACCCCGGATAAAATGGTCGGCGACTAAAAAAGTAACTGAAACGTTACGTTATTAGGTTCACGATGCCGCGTTGTACCCTTGCCTTCGTTGCGATATGTTTGGTAAGTCAGGAGACTTAAAAAATGAGCCATGATTTTGGGACATATTAACAAATATTTTTTTGAATATATATTAATTTTAGCGGGCTGTAATAATTTACCAGTTAAATTAG
Source organism: Cydia amplana (assembly GCF_948474715.1). Taxonomy (NCBI): domain Eukaryota; kingdom Metazoa; phylum Arthropoda; class Insecta; order Lepidoptera; family Tortricidae; genus Cydia; species Cydia amplana. Next base: position 8,721,071 of record NC_086092.1, on the reverse strand, counting down.
ATGTAAATACCTTTTTAGTTAATCGTTAATATGATATATTAGTAGCAGTAAAACACTTTATTGTACAAAAAGACATATAAAACATGAAAAAACACACATCCTTCGTATATGGTAGAATATATTTTTCACACTTATAAGTAAAAACCAAAACCGATACGCGATTGGGATACGCTCTTTTTGTATGGGATAAAAAAAAATCTCCTGGGTCACCAAGAAAAATCGACATATTAAAATAATTCAGTTCGTTTTTAAGTTCTAGTCAGATTGACTTTTTGGTTATTTGAGATAAATTACAATAACGCTTAGATTTGAAAAACATGATTTTCTATTTTGTTGCGATCGACCCGGGTAATAAAAATACGGCGAATTTGAACTGTTGTTTGTTGTCGTTGTAAAATGTATTAAAAAATAATGTAGGCACCCCTGACAATTGAAATTCAAAATTATCCAGAAAAAGCGGCCAAGTGCGAGTCGGACTCGCCCATGAAGGGTTCCGTATTTAGGGGATTTATGACGTATTAAAAAAAAAACTACTTACTAGATCTTGTTCAAACCAATTTTCGGTGGAAGTTTGCATGGTAATGTACATCATATATTTTTTTTAGTTTTATCATTCTCTTATTTTAGAAGTTACAGGGGGGGGGGGGGGGGGCACACACATTTTACCACTTTGGAAGTGTCTCTCGCGCAAACTATTCAGTTTAGAAAAAAATTATGTTAGAAACCTCAATATCATTTTTGAAGACCTATCCATAGATACCCCATACGTATGGGTTTGATGAAAAAAAAATTCAGTTTCAGTTGTTCTAAGTATGGGAAACCCCCAAAAAAAATTTTTTTTTTCTATTTTTGTGTGAAAATATAATGCGGTTCACAGAATACATCTACTTACCAAGTTTCAACAGTATAGTTCTTATAGTTTCGGAAAAAAGTGACTGTGACATACGGACGGACAGACGGACAGACAGACAGACAGACATGACGAATCTATAAGGGTTCCGTTTTTTGCCATTTGGCTACGGAACCCTAAAAATGAGTGTTTCAAAAAGGCACCCTGTATTCCTTACATACCTAAATAATCTCTTATTCAATAAAACATATAATTACTAAACACTGTGATTTATTTCAAATAAATGCAAATCGATCGGATAAAAGATATTAATACCTACCTATACAACAATGAATACGAGTACAGTCAGCTGCAATAATATGTTACACACCGAAGGCCGTTTTGCGGTAGATCATGTTAGATCTTATTTGTAGAGCCATAAGAGCGTGTCACATATATTTGCGGCCGTCGAAGAGTAACATATTATTGCAGGTGACTGTACCTATGAAAAATTCGAGGGTTAATAAAAAGCATTTCAACCAAAGCATTTATAATAATAACGACCATGGACGCCTGCAACCCCAGGGTTATTGTAACCCCATAACAATAAGGTTGAAATTTGCATTTAGTGACCGCAAAGTCAGGTGAGCGTAATCAAGTAAATCTGTTTTCATCATATTTTATCAAAAATAATCTCTTTTCTGTTCTTGTGCTATTTTCTTATTATCAATACTCTTAACTTATATGCTATATACGCTGCTGCTTCTATGATGTTAACATCTTCCAAAACAACAATAAATATGCAGGTTTATGAATTAATTATTTTATTGTTTGCTATTATGAACAAGTAACAACGCCATCTGTTTCAATTTTTTCCGAATTTAAGTTTCTGGCCGACCGCAGCGACCACGTATAATGGTAGTTAACTTCTGTAACGTTAGATGGTGCTAAAAGGTCACACAAACTTCACGTGCGGCGCGAAGCGTTTCCATGTGTGCGTGTTAGCGGGGAGGGAAGAACTAGCGGGCGTGGTTTACGAAGCGCCAGACGCGGCTGCAGTAGGCCCTTAATATAAAAAAAATCTATGTCATCCGCTGTAGTTACAGTTTCTGTGTGTTTTACGGGTATTTACAGTGAATGAGGAACGGTAGGTACCCAAATACGAAGGAAATAAGTAATATTTTTACTGTATTCCTCTCGATAGACTTCGTGAATACATTGAAACCTAACTCAATTTAAAAGAAAACTAAATCAAAAGGTATGTTATTTTTACGGTGCGTAAGTTTTAAGTTAAAGGGTCATTCTGTTTATTCAGTACAAGCGTACGTTAAGCGAATTTTTGAAGTCTAAACCTTGTCATTTATCGCAATTCTCAAATTTAATCATACCAAACCTGCCCAACTTGGTAATATAACCATGCACCTTTAGCTGACGAATAATCCACCCAGTACTCAACTAACTTTTTCCCTTAAATATTCCAATATTATATAATTAGCCGACCATTAGGAATAATAACTTGCCAAAACAAATAAAGTCAATAAAGATTCAAAATACAATGAAATTAAAGGCCTTTTTACAGGCCTCTGAGTGATTACAAGTTAATTTAAATCGGAAAATAATTACCTACTAAAAAAAATATCTTGCATACCTAGGTGTTTGGATGGTTAGTTATATTATTTCACGCAACGACGAATTTATAATAAATTTATCTAGAAATATTAAATACGTCTAATTTTGGCGTTTTACTTGTTTTTATAAATGTGGGCATCTTATAAGTAGTAGGCTGATAAAACCTAGACAATTAAGTGGATTTCTGCCAAATATCCTTAGTTTTAGCAATATGTGAAAAAAGCTTTTGAATAAAACGATAATAAACCAATTTATCGTTCCTTTTCTTATTTTTTATAATATTCGAATAATTATTCGAATATTCGAATACGTCGTCAGAAAAAGTCGAATATTCGAATATCTGAAAGTTTCGAATATTTGCAAGCCCTAGTTTAATGCGGATGTGGAACAGGTCGGTACAGGAACGTCTTAGCATCGGCGTAAGTGCTAGACTGCTAGGTAATTTAGTCATTAACCAAAAAAACCTATTAGAAATGAGCAGTCAAGCGTGAGTGGGACTTAATGTACGGAACCCTTGGAACGCGAGTCCTGTGGTGTGGGACGTTAATTAAGACAACCAATATATTTGAAGTTTTTATGTACTTACCTGTCTTGACGTCCGCATCCGCGGATGTGAGCCTTTAAAAATCCGCATCGGCATCCGCAACATCCCTGCTGTAAACAGTGAAGTAAAAACGCCCATAACCTAAAATAGTTATTTGTACAACAAGAGATCAAAGTTTGATATTTCTTCGAGTGCTTATTTTGAGTCCCGTGCAAGCGAAAGATTCTATACTAGATTGACGAGCGTAGCGAGTGAATCTAATTTAGAATCTTAAGCGTAGTAAGGGACTCAAAAGCGCACGAGATGTAAATAACTTTGATCTCGTGTAGTTCACAAAACTTTTCACCTCAGCAGTGAGAACATATTAGAGAACCCGAAAAATGTATTCCTTCTTCAACACTTACCTATTCACTCATGTTTTCTTAAGATACACCAATAATTCAGTTTTCACCTCAGCAGCTCGAACAAGGGTACTTTGCTACTTAAAAACAGTGAGCAAGATCGCATTTTGCTCATTTTGTCTCACTCAGTGAGCAAAATGCGATTTTGCTCACTGTTTTTAAGTAGCAAAGTACCCTATTTCGAGCTGCTGAGGTGAAAACGTTTTTGTTATAGGTGACCGTGCCAACACCGGACTACGGCGGCCGCCGCGAGATCCTGGAGCTGTACCTGGGCCGCGTGACGGCCCACGCCGACGTGAGCAGCGACGTGCTGGCCCGGGGCACCACCGGCTTCACCGGCGCCGACCTGGAGAACATGGTCAACCAGGCCGCTCTCAAGTTAGTATAGTTATAGGTGACCGTGCCAACACCCGTCCTGGAGCTGTACCTGGGCCGCGTGACGGCCCACGCCGACGTGAGCAGCGACGTGCTGGCCCGGGGCACCACCGGCTTCACCGGCGCCGACCTGGAGAACATGGTCAACCAGGCCGCTCTCAAGTTAGTATAGTTATAGGTGACCGTGCCAACACCCGTCCTGGAGCTGTACCTGGGCCGCGTGACGGCCCACGCCGACGTGAGCAGCGACGTGCTGGCCCGGGGCACCACCGGCTTCACCGGCGCCGACCTGGAGAACATGGTCAACCAGGCCGCTCTCAAGTTAGTATAGTTATAGGTGACCGTGCCAACACCCGTCCTGGAGCTGTACCTGGGCCGCGTGACGGCCCACGCCGACGTGAGCAGCGACGTGCTGGCCCGGGGCACCACCGGCTTCACCGGCGCCGACCTGGAGAACATGGTCAACCAGGCCGCTCTCAAGTTAGTATAGTTATAGGTGACCGTGCCAACACCCGTCCTGGAGCTGTACCTGGGCCGCGTGACGGCCCACGCCGACGTGAGCAGCGACGTGCTGGCCCGGGGCACCACCGGCTTCACCGGCGCCGACCTGGAGAACATGGTCAACCAGGCCGCTCTCAAGTTAGTATAGTTATAGGTGACCGTGCCAACACCCGTCCTGGAGCTGTACCTGGGCCGCGTGACGGCCCACGCCGACGTGAGCAGCGACGTGCTGGCCCGGGGCACCACCGGCTTCACCGGCGCCGACCTGGAGAACATGGTCAACCAGGCCGCTCTCAAGTTAGTATAGTTATAGGCCATTTATGTGAGCTTTCCTTTCAGGCCGCTCTAAAGTTAGTATAGTTATAAGTGACCGTGTCAACACCCGACTACGGCGGCCGCCGCGAGATCATGGTCAACCAGGCCGCTCTCAAGTTAGTATAGGCCATTTATGTGAGCTTTCCTTTCAAACAGGGATGTTGCGGATGCCGATTTTTTGACATCCGCGGATGCGGATGCGGATTTTTAAAGGCTCACATCCGCGGATGCGGATGTCAAGATAGGTACATAAAAAACGTCAAATATTACATTTTAGTAATTTTTATTAAAAAAACCGGCCAAGTGCGAGTCGGACTCGCGTTCCAAGGGTTCCGTACATTAAGTCCCACTCACGCTTGACTGCTAATTTCTAATAGGTTTTTTTGGCTAATGACTAAATTACCTAGCAATCTAACACTTACGCCGATGCTAAGACGTTCCTGTACCGAACTGTTCCACATCCGCATCCGCATTAAATCCGCATTGATTTTATGCGGATGCGGATGCGGATATTCGCAACATCCCTGCTTTCAAACACAAGAAAATAACTTGCCGTTTTAATTTTAGAACTAAATTTGGACCTTCGTGAGGTTAATAGTATTTTTTCTACTCCAGCACTTAAATGTGTCAATTAAATGACTGACAGTGATATCTAAAGCAATGTCATTTGAATGATTTGTCTATAGGCTCATAAGATGACTGCTAGCAGTCATCTTATGAGTATAATACAACTGCTTTATTTTTTTTTAAAGATACAAGTTCCGATCATCTTGATTGAAAGAGGTATGTTTTCATTTACAATAATAACTCTTTTTTTTTTTAAATAATAACTCAATTTTTTTTAAATAATAACTCTTTTTTTTTAATAATAACTCTTTTTTTTTAATAATAACTCTTTTTTGTTTAATAATAACTCTTTTTTTTTTTTTTTTGCTGCAGCTGTCATAGAAAAAGTAATGTATGCAACAGCTCATAATTGGTTCTTAAAATTCAAGGGTCTTTTTTTACAAAACTCGACTACGTCTCGTTTTGTAACTTCGACCCTTGAATTTTAAGAACCCTTATTATATCACTGTTGCATAAACTACTATAATGCAACCGTTGTTTAAGAGGGGTCAAAAAAGGCGAGTGGCGTGAGTAACAATTTGAGGCGAAGCCGAAGACGCCACGAGTATTTTTTGACTCAGTTAAACAACGTTGCATACAATACTTTTTTCTACGACCAAGCACTTACTTTGAAATAAAGTTGTAAATTTAACATATATTTTTCATTCAAGAAGTAGCAAAGAATGGAGGGTACGGGCGGGAAAAGAATGAATGAAATAAAAAAACATGTCTATGGTTCACTCATCTGTCAGAGATGACAATTAAAATTAGGTTGGCAACAATGTATTTCATTCAATATTTTTTAAGTGGTGATTACGCGAAGTATCGTAAAAGTGCCAAAAAGATATTGCGTGTATGCACAAATACTTTTTTGGAGAATAGACTAAAGACTTGTCTTGACAACTACATATAAGATAGCGGTTTAAAGGTGTGTGCACGACTCTTTTTTAAATGACAAATAAAAGTACGGGAGAAGAAAAACTTTTAACAAAATTATTAAATTGTACAACGGGACTTAATCGCGTATCTAAGTTTTAAGATTTACCTCCGACGTTTCGACGACGGCGTTGTCCCCGTGGTCTCGGAGAAGACTGGCTTAAGTTGACATCAGCATCTTCTAACCGCGCGAGTTTTTCCAACTACCCGCACTTGGTCTTGTTTATCAGCTTGAACGTTTTGCGCACTATAGGGATGTCACTCTGTCGACACACAACACTAACGATATTCGTTTTATCGACTGTCGATATTCGTTTACATTTACTAATGACTGGATTCCATGTGGATGAGATCTTGAAACCCTCGTCCCGATTGAAATTACTATGTTTTTTTATTTCAATGGCTTCCCGTACTTTCCTACTGTAGAAATGACGATCCGTGGACAGGATTTTAGGGTTAGGGGCGTTGTACAATTTAATAATGTGTAAAAATCGTGAAAGTTTAAATCGGTGTTTAACAAAATTGTTTTGATTGCAGGGCAGCGATAGACGGCGCAAAGACAGTCACAATGAAGTATCTAGAAGACGCGCGCGACAAGGTGCTGATGGGTCCGGAGAGACGCTCCCGGCTCCCTGATGAAGAGGCCAACACCATCACTGCGTACCATGAGGGCGGACACGCGCTTGTAGCTTACTACACCAAGGTCAGTGGACATTATTGTGGGTCCAGAGATGTTCCAGGTCTGATCAAGGACACGACAAGGTCCTGATGGGTCCGGAGAGACGCTCCCGACTACCTGATGAAGAGGCCAACACCATCACTGCGTACCATGAGGGCGGACACGCGCTTGTAGCTTACTACACCAAGGTCAGTGGACATTATTGTGGGTCCAGAGATGTCCCAGGTCAGATCAAGGACACGACAAGGTCCTGATGGGTCCGGAGAGACGCTCCCGACTACCTGATGAAGAGGCCAACACCATCACTGCGTACCATGAGGGCGGACACGCGCTTGTAGCTTACTACACCAAGGTCAGTGGACATTATTGTGGGTCCAGAGATGTCCCAGGTCAGATCAAGGACACGACAAGGTCCTGATGGGTCCGGAGAGACGCTCCCGACTCCCTGATGAAGAGGCCAACACCATCACTGCGTACCATGAGGGCGGACACGCGCTTGTAGCTTACTACACCAAGGTCAGTGGACATTATTGTGGGTCCAGACGTTCCAGGTCAGATCAAGGACGCGACAAGGTGCTGATGGGTCTGGAGAGACGCTCCCGGCTGCCTGATGAAGAGGCGATGAGGCGGATGAGGGCGAATACGTGCCTGTAACTAATTACACTAAGTCGGATAAGTTATTTTAGAATAAACTGGTCCGCGTCCAAATCTTACATTTTAGGTCAACGTTTGGCAGTTAAGCTTTGGATTCCTCCGAAAACGGTGCCGTCATATGACGGCCGTCATATAGCGGCAGCAAAAGACGGCCGTCTTTACGGTGGCGACATGTGGAAAGTACCACGGCGTCATAACACACCGTCAGCCACCAAGGTCAAAGCGGCAAATTTGAAAAATGTAGGCGCGATGGGATAACGTCCCATAGAAAATTTGAATTTCGCGCCTTTTCCTACTGACAAGATTTGCTTGATCATCTATAATTTCCTTGGAGGATGAAATATCATCAGAAGAGGAAAATAATCCTAGTACGGAATCATTTATTCAAATCTCGTGTCATTTATTCAAAATGGCGTCACCGCTATCTAATAAAACGTTCACGAAACTATCGACAAGGTCATGACGGCCGTCATCTTACGTTACGTTGACAATGAACGTAACGTAACGCCGTCTAGGAAACCGCGCCATCTTGTTTACATAGACAACGTTCTAGTGACGTCAGTCAACGCTATATAGCGGCCGTAATATGACGGCACCGTTTTCGGAGGAATCCAAAGCTTTAGTATTTTTTTTTTTATTTATACATATATCGTCGTTGTCAAATGTACCTATATCGTAAAAATGGCATTCCCTTTTTATTAAATCTGTAAAAAATTGTGGAGGTATATATTTGATGTATTTAGTTATAAGATTCACCCATCACTACATAGTATAAAACAATTAAAGTCACGTCCCGCTGTCTATCCCTATGTACGAGGGGCGTTCAATATATAATGAGAATGAGATGCAAACTCTTTAAATATTAGGAAAGTAAATACTGGCCGACAAAGCTAATCTACCTAGCTGATTGCCATGAAAAAAAAACTAACTGTTCTTTGTTTAAAAAAAAAATACGGCGATTTCTTTGCGATGCTATTGAGTACGTTAGCGAAAATGGAGAAAATTGAACTGCGCGCCGTTATCAAATACTTGTGTATGAAATTTTTTTCTATGGACCAAGTCAATTTAGATTTACGGGACACTTTAAGGTCTAATGCTCCTCCGTATTCGACAGTCGCACGTTGGTGCGCCGAATTTAGACGTGGAAGAACATCGACCATGGATCACCCCCGCTCCGGACGCCCTACTACAGCAGTAACTGAAGAAATTGTGAAAAAAGTTGAAAACTTAGTTTTGGCGGATCGTCGTGTCACGGTTCGTTTTATTGCTGAAAATGTAAAGATTTCAACGGGGAGCGTGCATAATATTTTACATGAACTCTTGGGTATGAAAAAGGTATCAGCGCGTTGGGTACCCAGAATGCTTACTGACACGCAAAAACAAACTAGAGTCGAGATTTGTCAAGAAGCTTTGGACCTGATACAGCAAGACCGGGAACTTTTTTTGGCGCGATTTATAACAATGGACGAAACATGGCTCCATCATTACGACCCTAAAACGAAACTGCAGTCTATGACATGGAAAAGGCCATCATCTCCAACTCCGAAGAAATTCAAGGTGGGCCCATCTGCCGGTAAGGTCATGGGCTCTGTTTTTTGGGATGGTAAAGGGGTCGTAATGATTGAGTATCTCGAGCATGGAGCCACTATTACGGGCTCTTTATATGCCAAACAAATAGCAACATTGCGCAATTAGATCCGTGAAAAACGGCGAGGTAAACTCTCGAAAATTGTGTTGTTCCATCAGGACAATGCACGGGCACACAAGTCCGCCGTTGCAATGGCTGCAATACGTGATGCTGGGTTCGATATCCTTAAGCATCCTCCGTATTCACCAGACCTCTCCCCTAGTGATTTCTACCTATTTCCGAGATTGAAGGAATACCTAAGAGGCAAGAAATTTGAAGACGACGACGCGGTAGTCGCTGCAATACAAGATTTTTCAAGTACTTAAGATGAAACCTTTTTTAGAAATGGAATTTTAAGTTTAGAAAAAAGATATACTAAGTGTATTATGCTAAAAGGTGACTATGTCGAAAAATAAAATAACATTTAATAAAAGTTGTATATAACATACTCATTCTCACTTTTTATTGAACGCCCCTCGTATGCTTAGATCTTTATAACTACGCAACGGATTTTGATGCGGTTTTTTTTACTAGATAGACTGATTCAAGAGGAAGGTTTATGTATAATTTGTTAACCCGTGCGAAGCCGGGGCGGGTCGCTAGTACAGTATACAGGGTGATTCATGAGACGTGAGCAGGACTAAGCCTACACAATCAGTAAATGTAAAAGAATCGTTCACCACAATATTTAAGTAAAATAATTACGCTTTTTTCTGTTGTTATACTTTTTGGTAAGGACAAATTTAATTATCTACAATCATGGATACCCTACAACATTTAATTAACAAAGATAAAACCTTTTGAACCGTTTTGACAGCACTTTGAGTATGAAGAAAATAAAATGTCACACTTGAGTGAGATACGATTTTTCAAAAGCAACCAGACTCCGATGACATTCAATATGGTATTTGTTATGGATAAAACAAAGAGGGTGACCATACATGTTGTAAATAAATCAAAATTTTTGTTAAATAGTATAAAATTAATTAAAGTTAAAGTCGCAAATACTGGTACGAAACAGTTGTTTATACCTTACTGTATGCGTAGGCTTGATCCTGCTCACGTCTCCTGAATCACCCTGTATAAAGTTCCTCTTGCTTGCAGGACGCGCACCCGCTGCACAAGGTGACCATCATCCCGCGCGGCCCGTCGCTCGGGCACACGGCCTACATCCCGGCCAAGGAGCGCTACCACGTGACCAAGCAGCAGCTGCTGGCCATGATGGACACCATGATGGGAGGCCGCGCTGCTGAGGAGCTGGTGTTCGGACCTGACAAGATCACTTCAGGTTAGTGTAGTATACAAGTTACTATACTCCATACAGCAGGCCGTCGCTCGGGCACACGGCCTACATCCCGGCCAAGGAGCGCTACCACGTGACCAAGCAGCAGCTGCTGGCCATGATGGACACCATGATGGGAGGCCGCGCTGCTGAGGAGCTGGTGTTCGGACCTGACAAGATCACTTCAGGTTAGTGTAGTATACAAGTTACTATACTACATCCAGCAGGCCGTCGCTCGGGCACACGGCCTACATCCCGGCCAAGGAGCGCTACCACGTGACCAAGCAGCAGCTGCTGGCCATGATGGACACCATGATGGGAGGCCGCGCTGCTGAGGAGCTGGTGTTCGGACCTGACAAGATCACTTCAGGTTAGTGTAGTATACAAGTTACTATACTCCATACAGCAGGCCGTCGCTCGGGCACACGGCCTACATCCCGGCCAAGGAGCGCTACCACGTGACCAAGCAGCAGCTGCTGGCCATGATGGACACCATGATGGGAGGCCGCGCTGCTGAGGAGCTGGTGTTCGGACCTGACAAGATCACTTCAGGTTAGTGTAGTATACAAGTTACTATACTACATCCAGCAGGCCGTCGCTCGGGCACACGGCCTACATCCCGGCCAAGGAGCGCTACCACGTGACCAAGCAGCAGCTGCTGGCCATGATGGACACCATGATGGGAGGCCGCGCTGCTGAGGAGCTGGTGTTCGGACCTGACAAGATCACTTCAGGTTAGTGTAGTATACAAGTTACTATACTCCATACAGCAGGCCGTCGCTCGGGCACACGGCCTACATCCCGGCCAAGGAGCGCTACCACGTGACCAAGCAGCAACTGCTGGCCATGATGGACACCATGATGGGAGGCCGCGCTGCTGAGGAGCTGGTGTTCGGACCTGACAAGATCACTTCAGGTTAGTGTAGTATACAAGTTACTATACTCCATACAGCAGGCCGTCGCTCGGGCACACGGCCTACATCCCGGCCAAGGAGCGCTACCACGTGACCAAGCAGCAGCTGCTGGCCATGATGGACACCATGATGGGAGGCCGCGCTGCTGAGGAGCTGGTGTTCGGACCTGACAAGATCACTTCAGGTTAGTGTAGTATACAAGTTACTATACTCCATACAGCAGGCCGTCGCTCGGGCACACGGCCTACATCCCGGCCAAGGAGCGCTACCACGTGACCAAGCAGCAGCTGCTGGCCATGATGGACACCATGATGGGAGGCCGCGCTGCTGAGGAGCTGGTGTTCGGACCTGACAAGATCACTTCAGGTTAGTGTAGTATACAAGTTACTATACTCCATACAGCAGGCCGTCGCTCGGGCACACGGCCTACATCCCGGCCAAGGAGCGCTACCACGTGACCAAGCAGCAGCTGCTGGCCATGATGGACACCATGATGGGAGGCCGCGCTGCTGAGGAGCTGGTGTTCGGACCTGACAAGATCACTTCAGGTTAGTGTAGTATACAAGTTACTATACTCCATACAGCAGGCCGTCGCTCGGGCACACGGCCTACATCCCGGCCAAGGAGCGCTACCACGTGACCAAGCAGCAGCTGCTGGCCATGATGGACACCATGATGGGAGGCCGGGCTGCCGAGGAGCTGGTGTTCGGACCTGACAAGATCACTTCAGGTTAGTGTAGTATACAAGTTACTATACTCCATACAGCAGGCCGTCGCTCGGGCACACGGCCTACATCCCGGCCAAGGAGCGCTACCACGTGACCAAGCAGCAGCTGCTGGCCATGATGGACACCATGATGGGAGGCCGGGCGGCCGAGGAGCTGGTGTTCGGACCTGACAAGATCACTTCAGGTTAAGATAAGATAAGATAAGAGATAGTTTATTCAAGTAGGCATAATTACAATGCGCTTATGAACGTCAAATAAAGCTAGGTAGACCGGCTCCAACCCTACACCTGCCCCGAGAAGATTTAAATCCCCCCTCAATTGCAGGAGGGTATCCCATTATGGGACCGGCAACAAACTCGGCGGGACACATCTTTTCAAAAATAATTACATCTTAGTTAGTGTATATACAAAACGTTTTCTAGAAGAGTTGTGTTAAGGCCTCACAAGATTGCTGCTGCGGATGCTGACCCCCTTCCTTCTTCCCAAAGGGCGCTTCTAGAAGGTCGCCTGGCTACTGGGTACACGTTTTTGGCTTTTGAAAATTAAATGGATCTTTTGTTTCGCTCCTAAATCATATACGAGGGGCGTTCAAAATATTCTCGGTATTGATATCTTACAACCTCTTCTAAAATTTCTTCCGTTACTGGCCGCTAAGGTTTATTCATTGACATTAAAAAAAAGTATAATTCGAAGCGAGATGTTCTTTTGTTTTTCTGCAATTGCTGAACAAACATGAACATCATGTGGGAATTGACAATGTTAACTAAATTAGAACATCGATGCGTGATAAAATTCTTGACAAAACAGGGTAAAAATCAAAAAACCATAAAAGAGGAAATGGATTGTGTTTACCGTGAGTCTGCTCCTTCTTTATCTACCATTCAAAAGTGGTCAAGCGAGTTTAAACGTGGAAGGGAGAGTGTTGAAGACGACCCTAGACCTGGCCGGCCTGTAGTAGCTACTTCACAAGAAAATATTGATAAAGTGGAAAAACTTATATTGGAAGATGGTCGAGTGAAGGTAAAATCTATAGCACAAGTAACCAATCTCTCTATTGGTACCGTACATGATATTATCCATGACCATCTTAATATGTCAAAAGTAAGTGCAAGATGGGTTCCGCGAATGCTGACTCGGCTTCAAAAAGACATGCGTGTAGCTTGTTGTTCCGATTTTATTGACCTGTGCGGTGAAAATCCTGATGAGGTGCTGCAAAGAATAGTTACTGGAGATGAAACCTGGGTTCATCATTATGACCCAGAGAGTAAACAAGAGTCCATGCAGTGGCACATTAAGGGTTCAGCTCATCCCAAGAAGTTCAAGGTCATCCCTTCAGCTGGCAAGGTCATGGCCACGATATTTTGGGATTGTGAAGGAGTATTACTGATCGATTATAAAGAAAAAGGTGTAAATATCACAGGACAGTACTACGCTAACATTCTACGTCAATTAAAGGATGCAATCAAAGAAAAGAGGCGAGGAAAGTTAACCAAAGGTGTTATGCTTCTGCATGACAACGCCCCCGTCCATACTGCTCATATTGCCAAGGCAGCTATTGTTGAATGTGGGTTTGAAACTGTTACTCACCCACCGTATAGTCCGGACTTAGCCCCCAGCGACTTCTTTTTGTTCCCCAATCTTAAAAAGGATCTGCGTGGAAATAAATTTTCCGATGATGAAGCATTGAAGGCGGCAGTGGAGGAGCATTTTTACACCAAAGATAAAAAATATTTTTATGCAGGATTAAAAAAAATAATTGATCGATCTTTTAAGTGTATGAACATAGGGGGGGAGTATATTGAAAATAAAAATATCAAACTTTTCGTACTTGTTTGTTTTCATTCTCATACCGAGAATATTTTGAACACCCCTCGTAATAATTAAAAAATCGAAAATAGTCAAAGGGCCGTAGCTATTATGGTAACATCTAATACCTTTAAACGAGCAATTCTTGTATGTATGTATATATTTCGGAGATCTCGGAAACGGCTCTAACGATTTCGATGAAATTTGCTATATGGGTGTTTTCGGAAGCGATAAATCGATTTAGCTAAGTCTTATCTCTGGGGAATCTCTTCTCTCTTTTTATATGTTTTCCGGGCGGAGCTCGGTCTCCCAGATATTACAACAATTAATTTTGTAAAAATATTTTCTATAATGTCAATATCTGACTACTTTGGAAAAGCGGTCCTCCACCATCGTCTTAAGTAATAACTTTTTTCTACTCGTCGACTGCAATGTCCATTACTGAGTGCCACCTAGTCCATCCACTGGGCCTTACTGAAAATCAGCGTCGCGGAGTGTGCCATGTGGCTCGTACCGTGACACCTAGCTGAGTGAGGACCATTTAGCGCAACCTCTCATTTTGTGTTCTCTTTTGTTAGTTTTTAAGTTTGTTATTGTGCTAATAAATGCTCTTTCTTTCTTTCAATGCTTGAATTAAGACTTCGTATACCAAAGTGAAATCGCATACTTTTTTCACTATGGGACCCAAACTCAAGTATAATATTGATTGTATGATTTCTAGGGGCCTCGTCGGACCTGAAGCAAGCCACGTCCATCGCGCAGCACATGGTCCGCGAGTGGGGCATGAGCGAGCGCGTGGGGCTCCGCAGCATGGAGCCCTCGAGGGGCCAGCCCTCGCAGCCCGCGCTGGGGCCTCAGACCAACGAACTGGTAAGACCTTGTTTCCATACATACATCCATCCATACATACAAGCATAGGCCAAAGGTAAAAGCGCCATATAGCCGAGAATGGCATTTTCTTGATTCTCGAGCCACGTTTTTTCCTTAGACTTTATTCATTTTATACGAAGTTATAGTGACGTCCCACGGATAAAGGTACCTTATGGCCGTTGGCGCTTACGCTATTATTAACGCCGCTCCGCCGCCGTGCGCTATTATTATTGCGGCGCTGCCATAAGGTACCTTTTGCCGTGGAACGTCACTATAACTTCGTATAAAATGAATAAAGTCTAAGGAAAAAACGTGGCTCGAGAATCAAGAAAATGTCATTCTCGGCTAGATGGCGCTTTTACTTTTGGCCTATGCTTGGCTTGGCTAGATAGCGTTGATGACACCGTTTGATATTTAAAAATTTTAACATATATCAGTGAAAGAACATGGGTGAAAAACAAATAAAAAATAATTTATCCATATAAATATAAATACATTTGAAGGAAAACATCGTGAGGAAACCGGACTAATCCTAATACGGGGCCTAGTTTACCCTCCGGGTTGGAAGGTCAGATGGCAGTCGCTTTCGTAAAAACTAGTGCCCACGCCAATTACTGGGATTAGTTGGCAAGCGGACCCCAGGCTCCCATGAGCCGTGGCAAAATGCCGGGACAACGCGAGGAAGACAATGATAAATATAAATACATTTTTGATATTTTGATACTTTTCTATTTTAGTTTTAATCGTGTGTCGATAGATGGCAGTAAATTTACTGTGACTACAATTTCAATTGGAGGAGGGTATCCCAATATAACTGAATCATATAACTGAATTGAGGAAAAAAACCCGACACGATCGATTACGTAACTTAGCCAACCTTCCGACATTTGCAGTTGCAAAAACAAACAATGTATACGGACAGAGAGTGTGGAAATGCGTCTTACCGAGCACCTTGAATAGATTTTCAAAGGAACTATTAAAACTTATAGAAGGACGGACGAGTAAACAAGCTAGAAATATTATTAAAAAATACCTAGTTAAAATGAGAGGGCAGTGCACCGAAATCACTTAATTACGGTCTTGTCTATTATGTACCTAACCATTAAAAATGAATTTGTAAATAATTTAAGACTCCTTAACTCAAAAATCTTTTTAAGTTAAGATTAGTAGTAGTAGTTTTTTTTTATATGGGACCGGCAACGAACTCGGACAGATGGAATGGCACTCTAATATGTGTTTGGTTGTCAGGTGGACACGGAGATCAAGAAGCTGTTGTCAGAAAGTTACGAACGCGCGAAGACCATCCTCCGAACACACGCCAAGGAACACAAGGCGCTCGCCGAGGCGCTGCTCAAGTACGTATATTGTGCAATATACAGGGTGGCCAACTTAGAGGTGTATACCTTTTTTTTGCCGCCATTTTATTTTGGCGGTAAATATGACAGTTATTGCATGAAAATTAGTTTGTGTAGATACGGCAAATTTATTATGGAGCGTTTTACGATGGAACGACGTGTTTTAATCATTAAAAACAATAGAAACATTAAAAATAACGTTTCCCGGTCGATTAATTTCGAGAAACGGTGACATTGACTGGCCCCCAAGATAGCCCGATTTAACAGCTCCTGACTTTTTTCTGTGGGGCTATCTAAAGGGACGTGTCTATGCTAATAGGCCAACGAACCTTCAGCAATTAAAACAAAATATTCGAAACACTGTCGCTGAGATAACACCAGAAATGTGTGAAAAAGTGATGAAAAACGCGATGAAAAGGGTTCGCATCTGCCATGCTGCTAGAGGTGGACATTTGTCTGACATTATTTTCCATGTGTAATTGCTGACCCTGCATATTATATTTAACAAGGAATACTTAATATTTTGTATGTTTTATAGAATAAAATTTCAAAAATAAAGTGTATACCTCTTATTTGGCCACCCTGTATATGTGGGTCGGGCGAACTCAAACAACTCAAAATTACTTTAGAAACTTATATTATTGGAAAAACACAGAAATATTACACGGTCACATCGTACGTCCGAAATCAGTCTCCCCGAAGTCCCGGTTACAATTCAAAATCTGCCCATGGCGTTTTGCTGTCTCGCTCACACGCACTGACACTCAGCATCATACTCTCTCATTCACACATCGTTCATTCCACAGTTCGTTCTCTCACTCACTCGTTCACTCTTTACGTTCCAATCCACGCATCCTCCAGATATTTCCTTTATTTCTCTTCAAACCTAAGGTAGGTTAATTTATAATCCATACCAGGCGTGTCTCACTCCGCGATTTCGTCGCTTTGCTACAGGTAGCTAAAAGTACATCCGTTCGGCCCCAATTTTGGGGAAAGCCATAAGCCGCGCGTGGCGCTGTCGCCACCTAGCGGCCATATCTGTGCCGATCGTAACAGACGCGTTTTGTTAGAGATTGAGTCTTTTGTACTTAGACTATTATTTATTCTGTGTCCATACTAATATTATAAGTGCGAAAGTGTGTCTGTCTGTTACCTCTTTACGCTTAAACCGCTGAAGCGATTTAGTTGAAATTTGGCATAGAAATAGAGTCCCGAGGAAGAACATAGGATAGTTTTTATGCCGGAAATCATCCTCGAAAAGAGTGCAAAGGGGGGTGGAATTAAAAGAATTAATGATTTGCCTAATAATTAAAGTAACCAATGTGCAAATTGAATGATTGCTATTAACAGTATCCAGGCGCTAACTTACTTCCGGTCAATAATTGCAGTTTTTAGTAGGTAATAAATACCTAAATGAATCATGAATCTAGTATTAAACTGGATCGGGCACGAGTAGTGGGGATAACTGACAGAACGGGATAGTCTTATGTATCTTTCAGTAGGAGTAGCAGCGAAAGCGCTATTATTGTTTGTCCTTGTCACACATTTTTTTTATTCCCCACCGTAAATTAGAATGGATGATCGGTCGAATTGATTTGTTGCCCACCATAACAAATAAATTCGACCAATCATTGCGTCGCATTGCGTATGTTTTGTCCCTCACGGAGGCACGCGTAGACCACTTCTATAGGATGCTATCTTCTACAGTGTCATTCAATAGAACTTGCTAACTAGGTAAACAAAAGATACTAGTAAATTGACATTTAGTGTCAATTTCAGTATGGCTGTTTGTTTACATAGTCAGCAAACTCTATTGAATGACACTTTATGGTCCCTATCAATGATATTATATAACTATAGATAGGTTATACTCATACTTGAGGAGCAGAAAAAATACTTCCATATTTATTTCTGTGCCTACGAAGAAATCTGTTATTTTTGATTAACTTTCTCATTCCATCCATCTTTGGCACACTCGTTGTTAAACATAAGGTCGTCTCTTTCTCTTTCGGCGTGCGGGAGCTCGTTAGCACGTGCACATTTCTCGCTTGTCCAGCCGCGTTTGAAGGCAATTTGTTCAATTTGTCACAAGCGCCTCAATTTTGGAACGCCTACAATCTATCTTGAGTTATAAATCATTGGTCCCTATAATGTTCGAAAAAGGTAATAAATATTGGATGTTTTTTTTATAGTGAGGTGAGTTTTCACTTCTATCGGCACTCCCGGAGTGCAACCGTTGTTGCTTGTTTTTAATAGAGTGATTCAAAAGGAAGGTTTATGTATAATTTGTCAACCCGTGCGAAGCCGGGGCGGGTCGCCAGTTACATATAAAATAGCCAAGGAGGCTCGCGGGCCGCAGATGTATGATATCTATTTCAGTTTTTTTTTTGTCGTAGATACGAGACTCTGGACTTGGAGGACATCAAGGCTATAATGAACGGGGACAAGCCGGCGCACGATAAGGGCCGCGCCACGCGCGAGCCCGCGCCCGCGCCCGCGCCGCCGCTGCTGCCGCCGCAACCGCAGCCCCAGCCCGCGTAGCCACAGGTACAGCCTGACCAGTAATATATGATAATCATACCTCGCAACCGAGCTAGCAAATCTGTAGCAGTTGTACGTCAGGGTTATCACTACTACGCATAAACTAAAGTACAAAAAATATATTTTCTTTGTTTTCAAACACACCAATATTATCAAGCAATAAAAATTCCATGTTAATATTTGAAATAAATGCGAAAAAAAAACGTGATTTTATAAACAAAATAACAGATACATTGAGACGCATCTAATATTGACATTGACCTGTTAATTTATATTATTTGACAGTAAATTGAACCGGGTTATATCGGAAGAGGGTCAACAAGGTTCTCGATCAATTTTATTAATCTTACATACAATAAAGTTAAAGCAAAATGTTTCATCATAATCGCCAACCCTGACACAAAACTGTCATATGCTACGGTTTTGCTAGCTCCGTTGCGGGGTATGATGATAATTGTCAAGAGGGCGCCGTTATTCTCATGTATAGGGTGACAATTCAGTGTAGTATGAAAAAATTAGTTCCAGTGAAATTCCGCAACATGGCGCACCCTCAATAGATCCTGGTTCACCTATACAGTCACCATCAGATACTCATACTCATAGGGAGCAGGGATGTTGCGAACATCCGCATCCGCAACCGCGGAACTTCCGCATTATTTACAACATCCGCATCCGCATAAAATTGATGCGGAGCTTATGCGGATGCGGATGTCGAACAAGTCGGTACAGGAACGTCTTAGCGGCGGCGTAAGTGCTAGCTAATTTCCTCATTACCTATCACGAAATCGCCTAGATCCAGAAAAGTCGGCGAAATTACTGTTTATTAAATATAACGCACCTAAGTATATTCTTGATCAAATAAACGTTTCGTTTTTTTAAATAAAAAAATACTAAAAATGTAATTTGTGACGTTTTCTAAGTACCTAATCTTGACATCCGCATCCGCATCCGCAGATGTGAGCCTTTAAATATCCGCATCCGCAACATCCCTGATAGGGAGCGTTCAAGTATTACGTGACGCAATTTTTGGACATTTTTGACCCCCCCTCCCCCCCATGTAACGCGCCGTAACGTTTTTCTATACCCCCCCTCCCCCTAGTAAAACGTTACGTAACCACCGGGTGACCATTTTTTTACGTAAAGGCCACAATTATGTGGCGTAAAGTACCTGCCGGCCTAGCCAAGGTGACAATCGCTATCGCTTCGACAACGAAACGCTTTGTGTCTTTCTATCACTCTTCCATATTAGTGCGACAGTGACAGTTGCGTTTCGATCGCTACGGAGCGATAACGATTGTCACTTTGGCTAGGCCGGCTGAAGGGTTAAAATCAATGTTACGTAACGCGTAGTTCAAAAATCAGGTTTTAGAGAGTGACCCAGGAGAACGTAACCATGGCAACGAGTGACAAGAAAAAGTTGATTCACCCACATATTACACGTCAAAATTGAAATTGAAATTAGATAAATTAAGTTACAATTACAATATTATTACAGTTTTGGTTCGTATACTTAAATAAGGATATATCGGAGCGGTCAAGGTGCTCACAAATATCTGAACATGCCTCCATTGTCAAGGCGCTAGAGTGCGTGTTCAGATATCGTGAACAGCTTGGCTGCTCCGATATATCTGGCGACTGTACCGACAACACACTTTATTAACCCTTAAGGACCACTTACACCATGCACTAACCTAAGGTAAACCGGTTAAACCTGGAGTTACCATAGTTACCGGTACAATTTGACACTGAGTTAACGGTTTAACCGGTTAACCCCGGGTTAGTGGGATGGTGCAAGTGGCGCTTATGAACGTCAAATAAAACGTTACCGGCTTTCGAGTTGAGTGAATTGTCACTACAAAATATTGCCATAATAATGATACCATCCAGCTAATCTGTGTCCTGTTTATCGAAACCTTGTAACCTCAAAAGAAGTCACTTTTTAACCTTTAAGGTGGAGGTCACTTTTTGTCAGCTTTTGTTTGAAAGGGACTTGAACTTCCACTTGTATTACAAGTTACAAGCTTTTGATAAACAAGGCACAGATCGTGGACACAGGATCGAGGTGGCTATAGGATCTCTGTGATAAAACAACGCAGCCGAATTGTGTTTGAATTTCTTCAAATGGCCTCGATGAGTATTAGTTGCCTATTGCAAGAAAGATTCAAAGATTTTATTTGTTCAACATAGGTAAGTTACAAGATGTTAAATAAATGTTTCAGTATCACTATGTCGTGCCTATTGGC
This sequence comes from Cydia amplana, assembly GCF_948474715.1. Lineage (NCBI taxonomy): Eukaryota > Metazoa > Arthropoda > Insecta > Lepidoptera > Tortricidae > Cydia > Cydia amplana. The sequence goes on along the minus strand of NC_086092.1, from coordinate 8,700,236 downwards.
ATACAAATTCAATAAAAATACACACTAATAATATCACAGATAAACAATAATAGTCAAAACAGGGTTATCTCATGCAGTAAATCTTAATATAAATAATCTTAATATTATGTGATAATAGTGGTCAGGATTCATTGTCAATACATTTTAATTTACAAATCATTCAAAAATTCTGTTATAGAGTAGTATGCTTTCTCGGTAAGAAAAGCTTTTAGGTTTTTTTTAAAAACATTATCCTTGTCCTTACATGCTATTATATTCGCCGGAAAAGTACAGTCAGCGATAAAAGCTTGTATCAAAAATATATTTTTTGACAAAAATCTCAAAAAACTTATCTTGTTTCAGCCGGGCCACAGTGCAGCTGGATACGTTAGAAGTGTCTTTGAAAATTTTGCAGGCGCCACAGGAAGCTTCCAAATCAATAAAAATAGCAAAACCCACGAAAATAACACCACGCAGTGAAACAAGACATGTAACACCACAGACAAGACATCCTCTAGACTGAGCATAGTAACGCTACCCCCTCTGCCACTCATACGGTAGTTTTACTCCATCTTCGAGTCAATCCCGGGCCGTGATTGGTCCGTGTCTTTGAACGGACCAATCACGGCACGGGACTCGTTCACCTCGTCCCCCGCACCCCAGTATTTTTGGCAGCATCGGTTTCATAAAATAATTGCTCTAAATTCCGTCTAGAGGATTCCTAGTCTATGTGTAACACCGATTATTTGTTAAGGACTGATATTACATATTCATATTATTTTATCCTGGTTTTTATTTAGACAAAACTTCAATCGTTTCGACATTGGCCTAACATTGACTGGCTTTAATCCTTAACACCGGATGCAATATATTTTTCTATTGGGAAATAAATATTTAATGAATAAATAAAACAAATATTAATTGCAATATAAATTGAGTTTTAGGATGTTTTCGAAAATATAGCAACTATAAAGAGTCGCCGTTTCTATTCTACGATTCGACCACTTTAAGCGTCATAGAAGCCTTAGACATTTGAAGGGTTAAGTATTATTTTTTGACTTACATACACATTTTTACTTTACGTATTATAAACAGCACATTTCACAATTTGTCATGTAGGTATAGTTTTCATTTTATTTCATTGGATTATGAAAGTACTGTTAACAGAAATTGTATAAACTATTATTGTCATAGTTTCATCATATTTCTATGTATAGATAAATCATTAGTAATTTTCCATATCTTCGAGCATTATTAAATTAATATACCATTTAATATGAATATGATATTGTAATATCAGCCTAAAGTTGTAAACATTATGAGAAAAATATACGAAATAGTTTTCATAGTTGACATTATTTGAGATTATCGAATTGTAACAAAAAGTCTGTCTAACTAAACGATAGATATCAGATCATAACAACTTTTTTGCAATTTTCGCTCGTCTCAAGAAAATCAAATATAAATAACAGGGTTTTAATTTTGGTAGGTGTAATATCATTTGATAATTATCATAATTAAAGTGCTACTACCCATAAAATTACATGAACTTTTAGTCTCGAAAACATCATATTTATTCAGTTCCAAATATAACATTCCTTAGGCAAAATGTAACATGTATTCCGACCGAGTGAAACCTTTTGCCTGAGAACTACACAAATTAAGTTAAAATTATAAAAAGGAAATTACCTACTGTAAATCCTTATATAACCTCGTAAGGCCCAACGTGCATTACAATGTACACTTTGTTTCAATCTATTTCGAACCTTTCAAAAACGAAATAAAGTAGCATTTCCTTTGTTTCATTTTTTCTTAAGCAAACTAAAGTCACCCTAATATTCTATACAACAAGGTTCACATTAAAAATAGGGAATATTTGTATGGTGGGTCTTATGAGGATAAACTAAGGCTGAAGAAGTCACTTTTCAGGCTTTACAAAATTCGTCAAAATTACTGGATTATTTGTTTTGAGGTTTTCTTTGTTTACTTCATTTTAAATACCTAAAAGAATGTTTTCACTTAAAAAGCGAAATAGATTTTGTCAAATACTTTCTAAAAACTTCATCTTAGGACCCATCTATCTCTTCCAAAGTTATATCTTCTTAGACTGTATATAATATATTATTTTAATAAGGTTATAGGATGCAATATTACATGGTGAAATATTATTTACTCCGAAAGTTACAGGAAATAGTAATCTAATATCATAGAGAAATATAAGTAAAGAAAGAGTGGTAACTCCATACATCAGTTTTCTTACCAAAACCACAGAATAACTAATAGTTAGTGTCCGACCGAAGGTTCGGTTTCGGTTTCGGTTTCGGCCAGTTTCGGCCAAAAAATCATGTTTCGGCCGTAGTTTCGGTTTCGGCCAAAAAACGGCCGAACCTTTCGGCCGGGCCGAAACATACGCAATGTACTTCGTTCTATGAAACTAAACTATGTGACAAAGACCAAAAGTTGTGGAACAAGTAGGACAACAACAATATTAATAGTATTAATACATATACCTACGGATTTATGTATACAGAAATTAATCGGTTTATTATTAAACACAATTCCACTGATGATGGGGCCATTGAACGGTCGACGCAGTCTTAAGAGGCTGTCAATACCTAAAACGCGCACACCGTCTAATTGTATCGTAGTAAATGAGATAGCACTGTCGCATGTTACTGGGCCTGGGCAAGGGAATAATAAGAAAACTCATCATCTTCCTCGCGTTATCCCAGCATTTTGGCCACGGCTTATGGGAGCATGGGGTCCACTTGACAACTAATCCCAAGAATTGGCGTCGGCACTAGTTTTTACGAAAGCGACTGCCATCAGACTGACCTTCCAATCCAGAGGGTAAACTAAATTGTTCAACTTTGATGCCAAATATCTCGAAGACAATGAACTTTGAAGTAAATATGGAATACTATTTATTGCTTAACCTGTCGAATCCCACGATATGACGTCACCATAAGCGTTCTGGCTCATATATGAGCCGTGGGAGCTGAGAGATTAAAGCCGTTGCTGTTAATATGATAAGCTACAAAAAACATAAGAAAACTAAGAGATTCAGATCGAAGGTCATTGGCGTGGCGGAGCCCCTTAAGTAACATCAATTTCAAAGACATTGAGTGTTGACAGTTGTTAATATGAGTTTAAAAGCGGTTTTATGACATTTTTTCAACGATTTTAACAAGTCTTCAAAAGTTTCGGTTTCGGTTTCGGTTTCGGCCGAAACTAGAGCCAAAGCCGAACATTCGGTTTCGGTTTCGGTTTCGGCAAAAAAACATGTTTCGGTCGGACACTACTAATAGTACTACCGTATAGAAAATTCACTCCTTCACAAAAGTCAGATTTAGGTATAAAATTACACCTATATCGCCGCCTGCAAGCAGAATTGAAACTTATAACCGCGCATGAACCGTGAATCTCCTTTGCGCGCCGCAGTTTTATGACCAAGCTGATGTGAGTGTCGGCACGGGGTTATCACTTGACTAGTTTTTATACCTATACCCACTGATTTATTATTTTTAAGATAAATGTGTTGGAATTACAAACGTTGATTATGTAAACATACATCTTTTATCCGGAGATAGTATAGACATACTATTCTCACGGAAGTAAGTTTCGAACTTTTCGAAGCCATTGTGTATTTTCAATTTTGTGCGAGCGCCACGTGACACGACTATCACGCACGCCGAGCGGCAGCCCACTGCCATACTAGCGATGGGCGAGTCGAGTTATCTGATTCGAATCAGTCTACAGATGAGTTAATTCGAATCAAGACTATTGGCAATTCGAATCAACTCGACCACTAGCTAACTCGGCGAAATCGCCAACTCGCCGAGCCAACGCTATCACACTGCTACTAAGGCCATTCAAAAATAAACCTTAATACCGTAGCCCGAAGGCTCTTTTTACAACAACTGCCGCTCGATTCGCTATTCCAAGTATACCAACTCGAGTTCACTGCTAGTATGGCCATTCAAAAATAAACCTTAATTCCGTGCTCTGAAGGTTCTTTTGACAACAACTGCCGCGTAACTCGCCGTCTCAACTCGCTCCGTGCCTGTGACCTTGTCGCGAACCACGCGAATCGTCGAGTCGAGTTAACTCGATTTTGAATTCGAATCAGCGGCCGAATCAATTCGAATGATTCGAATTGAAAAAAAGTGGACTCGTCACATCGCTATGCCATACGCCTGTCCGATGGGCGCGCCGGCCAAATGTACCTAAACTGCGGAGTGACACCCCCCTGCCAAAACGCAAGTTACTTCGTAGTCGACATCTAACGTCAAGGTAGTACCTCTTCCGCTACTTGACACCAGATGGCATAAGTATCTGAGATACTGAAATCAGAAATGACAGTTCAATTTGTCCTACCAAAATTGACATTTTAGTATAAAATTTATCCAAAAACGGGATTTGGTACTAAATTGAGCAAAAAATTGTCATATCATATCAATATCTCGGATCGGATATGAAAACATTAGCATACGCGGTTAACTTATCACACTGATGCGAATTGCTACGTCGCTCCGGTGAGCGTGACAGCGCTATGCACGTATATAGCGATGTCCCGCTCGCACACCGGAGCGACGTGCGAATTTGGATCCACCGTGTAGACTGTCTTAAGGTTCAGTCACACAGGCGCGTTTTCCGGGCGGGGCGTGAGCGTTTTATATGTAAAAGCGGCGCGCCCCGCCCGGAAAACGCGCCTGTGTGACGGAGCCTTTAGTTGACATTTTTTTTTTTTTTAGTCTAATCTGCAATCGGCTGTTCTAGCCATAATCAGATGGTTTGTTTTTTTTTTTTTTTAATTATTATTTAGGGTGGTGTTCCACTGAGCACCATCACCAGTTTGCGTGGGGGCTTATTGTCTCTGATCTAGTTGACATTTGGAGTAAATAATATTTCGTCGTTTGACTGGTGAACTACCTACTGAAATGTTGAGATACCTATACCATGATATACATAATAGTCGTCGATTAGTTCCTATAGTCACGCGGACTGTTCACTAGTCGTAAATAAACCGTTGACGAGTTGTGTTGGTTTTATTTATGTATCTAACCCAAATCTTGCAAGCGAGTCTTTAACTCACTTCCCAAGGTTCCGATACGGAATAACGTCTATGCGATATCATACACTTTGTAGATAATTATTATGTATGTTTATATATATATATATTGAATTTGTGTATATACCACAGGGGAGATGGTCCTCTTAGCATTGGTTTTCGATCCAAAATAAAACCCGGAATGGAGTTACCGTAAAGCTTTGGTTTCCTCCGAAAGCGGTGCCGTCATATAGCGGCCGTCTCCATACAAATACTACGACATCCATATTTAGCCGTATTATTTAGTATGGAGACGGCCGCTATATGATGGCACCGCATTGATATAGTATAAAGAACTGGATACCCAATCAGCCGCCAAAAATGGCCCCACAAAAGTGATGTCAAAACAGATCATGCATTACTTTTTCGTTTAGTCTTGTTTGAAACGCTCAAATGTGAAGTTGTCAACAATTACGAAATGTGCCGTTAAAATATGTAAAAATAACAATGATAAAACAAGGAAAAAGGATGGAATGTATTTCTTTCGGTTAGTTCTTTGGATAGCATTACATAATTTATGTAATCTGGTGGTAATTTTATGGTTTTGAATAAATTATTTTTTTAGTACCAAAGAAGGGATGTCAAGGAACAAAATTCTATCGAGTCGATGTGAGGTCAAATTTTTTTATATTTTTATATGGAATTCATTAGAAATAATATTATGTTTAAATTGAAGATTTCCAAGAAAACCTATGCGACGTGCAAAGTGGACTGCTATTTAATTATAGCAAGAGATAGGGGTGATGCAGTTATAAAAAAGGCAAAACGGCACTTGTGTGTTTGGACCATTTCCCTGTTTCCGACATATACACCACCAATAAGGGCTTATATCGACTAACTGTAAATGCTAAACCTGTCGGAACACAATGACAACCACAGGATTTTTTTTTATAAAGTATAGGTAGACTTTATAAAAAAAATCCAATCAGTATCTAAATGTCCCCGTGCACCCGTGCTATGAGTAAATGTAGATCTTAAATACACAGCTATTTAATAAGTAGAATTTATTTCAAGGAAATTAGTATTTAAAGACGTATACTTACGAATTAAAAATTTAATTTGTTTGAATTTTATTTGAGCTCCCGATTAAATTAAATTTGTTTTATTTATTACTTCAATTTTAATATTTTCCTGTACAGTAATACATATTAAAGTGTACCAAAGTGACTCCATTCGTTCATTATTCTCGTTTGACGTTGTTTGACGTAAATAAGTTACGTTTAGTGCCATCGGACTAAATTTTTTAACAGTGTTGGTACTTATGTTTGCAAATTTGACACTTAATGCTTACGACATTAAGCTCTTTTCTGTACGAAACATTTATCTTGACTCAAAATTTACGTAAGCGTTTTTATCATCAATGCAAATGGTGCGAAACGTCATTGGGATCCACATTTCTTGACGTTTTTGTTCTGCTTTGTGTGTCTATTTCTTTTATATTAAGTCAGTGTGGCACCGCTATCCTAGGAAAACCGATCTTAAAGCTTTGGTTTCCTCCGATAGCGGTGCCGTCATATAGCGGCCGTCTCCATACAAATACTACGACATCCATATTTAGCCGTATTATGTAGTATGGAGACGGCCGCTATATGACGGCACCGCTATCCTAGGAAAACCGATCTTAAGGCGCGAGTTATGTCCAACCTGAAATAAGCGGCAGATGCCTGCGGCCGACCTGCCTCCACACGTATTGGCTCGTCTTTCCTGTGGGTTAAGACAGTGAAGCCGAGATGGTATACAGGTTCTGGGCATCCCTGCGTTTCCTTAATTCCGTCCCAGGCGTCTTACACCATAAATCGTCTGCAATAGACGCTAATAGGCCAATGAATGAATATTTAAAATGTATATTTGTGTAAGTATAGTATCATAGTAGTCTCGACTTGTGTCTATTTTCATATCCACTATTTACAATCCTGCACAAAACTGTCTCAGTTTAGCCCAATGGTGACTGGTAGAGAATGCCTTAAGGCGTTAAGTCCGCCATTTTTATTCTTTGTAAATTTGTGCAATAAAGTTTAACACCTTCATTGCCACCCAACCAAACAAGACATTCGCGCCAGGCGTCAAAAAATTCTTCATATAAAGCTGTAGTACCACGATCCCGAATATCGTGGGGTCGTCCGGCCTGGGAACGAAATCATAAAATACCCGATAGTCAGGTTTTCGGCACTGAATCACAGAATAAATAATAGTACTAGGTACAGAAGATTCACTTTCTAATAAAACGCGTCTGTTACGATTAGGACAGATAAGACCGCTAGGTGGCGTAAGCGCCACGCGCGGCCTATGGCTTAGTCACCAAAATTGGTGTGGGACGGTTAGGTATTTGTTGCGACGCGACGAAATCGCGGAATGAGCCACGCCTGCCGGAATGTATTAAATCAGCCATACTCTAGGTGTGTTCCGCGGAACCCTAGGGTTCCGCGACACCCCTGCAGGGGTTCTGCAAGAATTTAGAACACTATGCTTTAGTCGCCTCGAAAATTTTTACTATGCCGCCACCGTATTGTAGGGTTCCATCAAGTATTTCGCTTTCCAAAAGGGTTCCGTCAAAAAAGAATATTGAGAACCGCCGTATTAAATAAATAAGTAAGGTTGGAGGTAGGGTTGCCAGATGGTCGGGATTTGGCGGGATTCTCCCGATTTTTAGCATGTGTTCCCGATTCCCGACAAAGTGGAAATTGTCCCGAAAAACAGCTGCACGTTATAAAACAATAATTTCAAGTTCCGAACTGTCGTCGAGCGAGCGAGCGACCCGCGTCGAGCCCGTCAGCGTTATAAAAACGTCTATGGGCAGAGCAGCTGACGTAGTGCCAATAATGTAAAATAGCGTTGTTTTTAATACAATTACTTTAATTTGAATGTTTTTTTTCCCGACTTAAGTCTCTAAATCCCGAAAATTGTATATTTTTTCCCGATAATAGCGCCTTTCGATCTGGCAACCCTAGTTGGAGGTGTAAATAAGAGTCTCAATATAGTATAAATAGGCATTATAATTGCTCGTCGGCATGTTTCCTGGAGGCCCCGCAGTCCCGGTTGGTGACGGCCGCTAGTCGCGCCCGCGCGGCGCCGAGCGCCACGCAGCGCGGCGGCACGGCCGTGCCCGTCGCCCAGCTGCAAACATAAAGATCCAAAAAGATTCAAAGATGTATTTGTTCAACATAGGTAAGTTACGAGATGTTAAATAAATGTTTCAGTATCACTGTGTCGTGCCTATTGGCATACAAATTCAATAAAAATACACACTCATCAATCACAGATAAACAACAGATATTGTCTGTTTTTTAAATTATACACATGGACAAATTTAGTGGAATGCAAAAAAAATACTTCATTATAGTTCGTTTTTTTAGCATTAGAAAGAACTTGAAAGAAGGTAAGCGATTTTGACATGTCTTTTAATTGAAAAACACTTTTTAAAAATCAATAACTGTTACTTATGAAAGCAGAAGACTATAAAAGATCGTATTAGATTCATAATTGTTACATATTTACCGTAATTTATTTTTAAAATGTGTTTTTCAATTAAAAGACATCAAGATTGTTTACCTTATTTCTAATGCTAAAAAAAATGAACTATAGATATTGGATTATAGCACCTAAAGTAATTTCAGAATTATTTTTGTGTTCCTGTAAATTTCTCCATGAGTGTATAAAGCCCCTATGTTTATTGCAAACAAATTACTTTATAATTAAACAAAAATAAGAGGTCCTTTTGTACCCTTTTTAGTACGAAATCCTAAAAATATAGACCTGTGAAATTACGTACAAGAAACAAATTTTAACGTATATACGAGCCAAACGAAAACCAATTGGACCTGCCAATTTAAGACAACATACTCTCCGTGACTCATTTTTACCCCCCTCCCTCACCTCTATGACCATCCGTAGTATATGCCAAGACCCCACCCCCCTCTAGTGAAAATCCCTAATCCCTAAGGGCCACTTGTACTATCCCACTAACCCCGGGTTAAGCGGTTAAACTATTAACCTAGTGTCAAATTGTACTGGTAACCATGGTAATTCCAGGTTTAACCGGTTACCCCGGGTTAGTGGAATGGTGCAAGTGGCACTAAATGACATTAAGTGAGAAAATATGTGATTTTCCATGCCAGAAAGGTCATGGTCACAGACCAACCCCTATAGACACGAGCTTATAGGACGACTCGCGGTCATCACCCGTATGGTGCATAGGTCAAATATAATATTGCACGCGCGCCGCTCCGATCAGTAGCGACCAAGCTTACGACCCGTTAGCAGTGTGCACGTGTCTAAGAAAATAAATCGTAAGCTATTGAATTCTTGAGGAAATCATGGGATATTGCAGCGTAATATGGTGTGGCATGTCATCTTTCATCTTAGACTTCTACTTACAAAACAGATGGAATTACCTTCGACGGGAAAGTCAAATTCGATATTATTACGTTGAAAATTGTTTCTTGTCCGCGGGGTTCATTTTATAGTGGTCAATAAGCTCAGGGCGAAGTATGTCCGTCCCTTTTCGTCAACTTGAAAATGCAATGTGCTATCCCTTTCACGTTACGACTAGGGATGCGACGATGATGGTTTCGTCAGTTGCGCGAACTTCGTGCCTTCGTTCGTACCGTATTGTACCATTTTAAGAAATATAAAACAAAACTGTGATTCTCTTTTACTTTTAATTGAATATAATAATGTAATTAATCTGTAGTTTTAATATAATGGTAGTTTATCTTAAATATTAAGTAGGTATACGTACGTATTTTCGTTTTTTGCTAGTAGTATAATCAATTAATCATTATAGAGTTCTAGTATTAAAATAAGAAATCGGCGAGTTTTTTTAGAATCGCGTAGGTGCGCAGTTAGGTCTCATGTCACCAGATGGGCCTCATGATGAACTTCAAAGAAGTGCGAGGGAACTCGGTGTTGGTTTGTGATAGGTATATGTTGTATGGGTTTTTTAGAATCCTCTAGGGGAGCAGTTAGGTCTCATGTCACGAGATGGGCCTGATGATGAACTTCAAAGAAGTGCGAGGGAACTCGGTGTTGGTTTGTAATAGGTATATGTTGTGTGGGTTTTTTAGAATACTCTAGGGGAGCAGCTAGGTCTCATGTCACGAGATGGGCCTGATGATGAACTTCAAAGAAGTGCGAGGGAACTCGGTTTTGGTTTGTGATAGGCATATGTTGTGTGGGTTTTTTAGAATCCTCTAGGGGAGCAGTTAGGCCTCATGTCACGAGATGGACCCGATGATGAACTTCAAAGAAGTGCGAGGGAACTCGGTTTTGGTTTGTGATAGACATACGTCATCATCTTCCCCGCGTTGTTTCGGCTTTTGCCACGGCTCATGGGTACCTAGGGTCCGCTTGGCAACTAGTCCCGAGAATTGGCGTAGGCTCTAGTTTTTACGAAAGCTTCTGTTATCTGACCTTCCAACCCAGAGGGTACACTAGACCTTATTGGGATTAGTCCGGTTTCCTCACGATGTTTCCTTTACCGAAAAGCGACTAGTAAATATATAATGATATTTCGTACATAAGTTCCAAAAAACTCATTGGTACGAGCCGGCGGGTTTCGAACCCGCGACACTACTCAGAATAACAAACCATTTCCATTTTTACTGAGAAAAAAACAATGTACCCAATTTTTTTGGCCTATTTCATTATGTTTTTAATAGAACACTCTATAATGACCGTAACAAAACGGAAAGTAAATTGTATGAACTTTCGGTGACAATTTTTTCTCGTATTAGTATTGAAAGAGATCGCGATTTTAAGTGGAAATAATATAAAGATCTAAAGTTTAAAATGCAAGATGCGGGAACAACTTTAAATATAAATGCCATTATGTTAAGTAAAATTGTTAGGTTTTACCTACATTTTTACATTGCTAAAATATTATTAGTCAATAATATTCTTAAATAAGTTTACTTTAAGTACCTAAACTAAATGATAACAATTTTACCACAATAAATTACTGTACCACTGTACCACTGTCCGTAATGAACGTGTCCCATCCCTACGCTGACACGTGACATCGCGCCATATTTGAAACGACCAATCGCAACGCCGTGAGTACCCCTCCCGTACCTCACAGTTTGGTGAGTTGCGTCGCGAACAAAATGACCAATATTAGGTTTCTATAGGCGGTATTCTATGGGTCATGGTTATGCTTTATATGCAATAAGGACCGTTCTGTTGGAATTTCTGTTGGAAAGGACCTTATTGCACATGAAGCATATGGACCCTTCTGTGATGGAAAGCCACATAAAGTTCATACCCGGTCCACACGGCGGGCCCCTGGTCGGGCGGCGGCGCGCTGGCCTGCAGCACGGCGGCCGCCAGGGAGCTCCGGGTCAACTCCTCGGCGAAGTTCCGCAGCGCTGACAACAGCACGGCATGCACCGCGCTGGGAACAGAAACCACATCATATCGTTTACTAAAGTCTCCGTCAATAGAACTTGCTAACTATGTAAACAAACCGCCATATTGGAATTGTCTCTAAAGATGAATTTACTAGTGATGGGCAAGACTCTTACTTACTACTTTACTAATGTCAAACCATATCGAATAATAAAATACCAAAAGTAAAAAACAAGTAGTCACTTATTTTAATTTGTTTAATCACGATCAGAAGACAAATTGGTACTTAAAAATGATGTATTGATGTATTTTACAACCGCGGCGGTAGGTACAAAGCGTGAGTTGGGTAGTGTGTAGCGGGTTTATATCACAAACTTTAGTCACAACACTACCCATCATAGACAATTGTAGAATTTAAAAGAAACAAAAACATCATTCCATCAGGTCCTAATAGCCTAACTTATGAAACGATTTTAAACTTTTAACTAAATATCTAAGATACAGTTATATATTTATGTATTTTACGGAACGGACCGTTTCAATAGTGTATATGTGTATGGTTTCAATGGTGTTTGATGGGGTAGTGTGAAAATTCAAAGAGAAACAGTGATAAAACAAAGTTACGTTGTTTGTTTACATAGTTAGCAAGTTCTATTGACGGAGACTTTACATAATAAACAGCCGGCCTAGCCAAGGTTACAATCGCTATCGCTTCGACAACGAAACGCTTTGTGTCTCTCTATCACTCTTCTATATTAGTGCGACAGTGACGGTTGCGTTTCGATCGCTACGAAGCGTAAGCGATTGGTATCTTGACTACGCGGCCAGTTCCTTATTGATAGTATAAATGTAAAGAAATCCTTTATTACGAAATAGTTATTTACCGGCGAATTATTTAGTGGCGATAAATTAAAACACGACCGAAGGAAGTATTTTAAATCGACACGAGTTGCGAATTACCTATTCGCACGTGTATCGTACAACGTTTTACAGTACATGTGGCACTTTAAACTTTCGACATAAGCACGGAAAGTGTACTGTAAAGAATATATAACAAACTTCGTTCCATATATCACAAGAGTAATATTCAGCCACAATCATCGAATCGGATTGTGTAAAATTATTCGTGCTTCGGATTTACGTAGCTTAATTTATTGGTCGATAACTCCGACGTGCAGTGATTCCATCATGCAGTAAGCGATAAAGTGACAAAATGACTAGTGAAACTCATAATGGCATGCGTTTCATGCTTCTCTCGCACCCCGCTTGCGGGCCCTATTGTTTAATCAAACCAGTTCCCCGAATGCGGGCCTTATGGTACGCTGTCTGGAAATCTCCCGTAACCCCGCATGCGGGCCCTATCCACCAATGAAACTGACCCCGTAGCCAACATGCCAATCGCCTCGCTCTGTAGCGAACGAAACGCAACTGTCACTGTCACACTCATCATCTTCCTCGCGTTGTCCCGGCATTTTGCCACGGCTCATGGGAGCCTGGGGTCCGCTTGGCAACTAATCCCAGTAATTGGCGTGGGCACTAGTTTTCACGAAAGCGACTGCCATCTGACCTTCCAACCCAGAGGGTAAACTAGGCCCGTATTGGGATTAGTCCGGTTTCCTCACGATGTTTTCCTTCACCGAAAAGCGACTGGTAAATATCAAATGATATTTCGTACATAAGTTCCGAAAAACTTATTGGTACGAGCCGGGGTTTGAACCCGCGACCTCCGGATTGCAAGTCGCACGCTCTTACCGCTAGGCCACCAGCGCTGTCACTGTCACACTAACATGGAAAAATGACAAAAAGACATACAGCGATTCCATGACAATCACCTTGGCTAAGCTTACATAACTTTCGGATAAATAAAGAACTATTCGACTCACCTATAAGAGTACCCGTTCCCGACATCTTCGTTCCTCAACTCCACGCCTATGTCCGCGCACGTCCGCTCCAGGAACAGGAACCGCAGTCTGTCCTCCTCCCTCGCCACCGGCATGACGGAGAGGCCCGACGGTTCCTCTTTCCCCACACCCACACGAGACGGCACCTCGCCTACCACCTGGAAACAAGTACACGGATCAAACATACATTTTTGACGACCGGTCTGGCCTAGTGGGTAGTGACCCTGCCTGCTAAGCCGATGGTCCTGGGTTCGAATCCCGGTAAGGGCATTTATTTCTGTGATGAACACTAATATTTGTTCCTGAGTCATGGGTGTTTTCTATGTATATAAGTATGTATTTATCTATATAAGTATGTATATCGTCGCCTAGCACCCATAGTACAAGCTTTGCTTAGTTTGGGGCTAGGTTGATCTGTGTAACATGTCCCTCAATATTTATTTATTTATTTATTTTAACTAGAGATGGGCCGAATACGAATATTCGGTTTGGCCTGCCTGTCAAAAATGGACTCTATCTTAGAAGTCTTAGAACACAGAGTGCTTAGTTCCTCAAAGATAAGAACGGTTTCACCTATTATATATCTTAACTCTTAACAGTAATTTAAATAAAATAATTTTGTGTTTTTGAAATTGAAATCGTTTATTTCAGGCATATAACCCGTAGTGTAGTTTTTTAAATAGTCACACTACTATAATAAATATATAAATTATAAACTGAAATAGATGTCATATATTAAAGAAAAAGTGACGAAGCCCACCAGTGGTGAAGGCCGGATTCGAACCGGCGTCTTTAGCAATCCGGGCTAACGCTTTGAACCCCTTGGCCACCCCGCCACCACTGACATCTATTTCAGTTGCTTATTTGTTATTTAACTGGGTTATAAAAACAGCTTAATCTAGAGAATAAATGTTTTAAAGTAATACAAACCTCAACATCTTCATCGTCCGACACATCCACTGTATCCGTCAAACTGTTATTGAAGTCCTCCGGGTTGAACACACTAATGGTGGCCGGGTCTGTGGTGATCTCCGTGCTGTCCCAGTAGTCGGTGAAACTATCTTAATAGTAATTTAGACAAATGTAAAGTAATACATACCTCAACATCCTCATCGTCCGACACATCCACAGTGTCCGTCAAACTCTTATTGAAGTCCTCCGGGTTGAACGCACTAATGGTGGCCGGGTCTGTGGTGATCTCCGTGCTGTCCCAGTAGTCGGTGAAGCTGTCTTAATAGTGATTAAGACAAATGTAAAGTAATACAAACCTCAACATCCTCATCGTCCGACACATCCACAGTGTCCGTCAAACTCTTATTGAAGTCCTCCGGGTTGAACGCACTAATGGTGGCCGGGTCTGTGGTGATCTCCGTGCTGTCCCAGTAGTCGGTGAAACTATCTTAATAGTGATTTAGACAAATGTAAAGTTATACAAACCTCAACATCTTCATCGTCCGACACATCCACAGTGTCCGTCAAACTGTTATTGAAGTCCTCCGGGTTGAACACACTAATGGTGGCCGGGCCTGTGGTGATCTCCGTGCTGTCCCAGTAGTCGGTGAAACTAACTTAATAGTGATTTAGACAAATGTAAAGTTATACAAACCTCAACATCCTCATCGTCCGACACATCCACAGTGTCCGTCAAACTCTTATTGAAGTCCTCCGGGTTGAACGCACTAATGGTGGCCGGGTCTGTGGTGATCTCCGTGCTGTCCCAGTAGTCAGTGAAGCTATCTTAATAGTAATTTAGACAAATGTAAAGTAATACAAACCTCAACATCTTCATCGTCCGACACATCCACAGTGTTCCACAGTGTCCGTCAAACTCTTATTGAAGTCCTCCGGGTTGAACACACTAATGGTGGCCGGGTCCGTGGTGATCTCCGTGCTGTCCCAGTAGTCAGTGAAACTATCTTAATAGTAATTTAGACAAATGTAAAGTAATACAAACCTCAACATCTTCATCGTCCGACACATCCACAGTGTCCGTCAAACTGTTATTGAAGTCCTCCAGGTTGAACACACTAATGGTGGCCGGGTCCGTGGTGATCTCTGTGCTACCCAGTAGTCGGTGAAGCTATCTTAATAGTAATTTAGACAAATGTAAAGTAATACATACCTCAACATCTTCATCGTCCGACACATCCACTGTATCCGTCAAACTCTTATTGGAGTCCTCCGGGTTGAACACACTAATGGTGGCCGGGTCTGTGGTGATCTCCGTGCTGTCCCAGTAGTCGGTGAAACTATCTTAATAGTGATTTAGACAAATGTAAAGTAATACATACCTCAACATCCTCATCGTCCGACACATCCACAGTGTCCGTCAAACTCTTATTGAAGTCCTCCGGGTTGAACACACTAATGGTGGCCGGGTCTGTGGTGATCTCCGTGCTGTCCCAGTAGTCGGTGAAACTATCTTAATAGTAATTTAGACAAATGTAAAGTAATACATACCTCAACATCCTCATCGTCCGACACATCCACAGTGTCCGTCAAACTGTTATTGAAGTCCTCCGGGTTGAACGCACTAATGGTGGCCGGGTCCGTGGTGATCTCCGTGCTGTCCCAGTAGTCGGTGAAACTATCTTAATAGTAATTTAGACAAATGTAAAGTAATACATACCTCAACATCCTCATCGTCCGACACATCCACAGTGTCCGTCAAACTGTTATTGAAGTCCTCCGGGTTGAACACACTAATGGTGGCCGGGTCTGTGGTGATCTCCGTGCTGTCCCAGTAGTCGGTGAAACTATCTTAATAGTGATTTAGACAAATGTAAAGTAATACATACCTCAACATCCTCATCGTCCGACACATCCACAGTGTCCGTCAAACTGTTATTGAAGTCCTCCGGGTTGAACACACTAATGGTGGCCGGGCCTGTGGTGATCTCCGTGCTGTCCCAGTAGTCGGTGAAACTATCTTAATAGTGATTTAGACAAATGTAAAGTAATACATACCTCAACATCCTCATCGTCCGACACATCCACAGTGTCCGTCAAACTGTTATTGAAGTCCTCCGGGTTGAACACACTAATGGTGGCCGGGTCTGTGGTGATCTCCGTGCTGTCCCAGTAGTCGGTGAAACTATCTTAATAGTGATTTAGACAAATGTAAAGTAATACATACCTCAACATCCTCATCGTCCGACACATCCACAGTGTCCGTCAAACTCTTATTGAAGTCCTCCGGGTTGAACACACTAATGGTGGCCGGGTCTGTGGTGATCTCCGTGCTGTCCCAGTAGTCGGTGAAACTATCTTAATAGTAATTTAGACAAATGTAAAGTAATACATACCTCAACATCCTCATCGTCCGACACATCCACAGTGTCCGTCAAACTGTTATTGAAGTCCTCCGGGTTGAACGCACTAATGGTGGCCGGGTCCGTGGTGATCTCCGTGCTGTCCCAGTAGTCGGTGGGGAAGCTGTCTCTCCGGACGGGCTGGTAGCCATGAAGCCGGGAGAAGATGAGGATCTGCTTGGTGCGCCAGATGGGTTCGGTGGTGCGAAGGTGTTCCAAGAGGATTGTGTTGATTAGCTTTGCTCTTGACCACTGGAAAGGTACAATAATTATTTTATTAGAATTACATTCAGGACACACAAGTTGGCAGTAACAATGCTAACATATTTCATAGGGGCGCCATATTAATTAGACTAAGTTAATGTTCTTTCCTTCTTTTTATCCAGTAGAAAAATGCGTAGCACAGCGATCATCTATTTATGCTCCTAAGGCCCAAGGTCCTACCGATAGTACCTATTCAGTTCGATGTAATTTAAACCATGTTCAATTGGAACAGAGTCGCTTTTGCTTTGTTTCGTTCAATTTTCAAACAACGCAAAATCAACTCTATTTCCTACAGTTTAGGTTCAAATTTCAGTGGCAAGTTTTGGATGCTTCGTTTGTATGGCTGGGCCATCCTGCGAGAACGTTCAATGAACTGTAACATTGGTAACAGGATAGTATCATTGCAATGTTTTACAAATTCTTAGTTAGTTTGTAGACAATCATATCTCAGTTTAATACATTGATTGCCACCCAGCCAAACAAGACATCCACGACAGGTCACTAAAGCTGTAGGACCACGATCCCGACTATCGGGTCGTCCGGCCTGGGAACGAAATCATAAAATACCCGATAGTCGGGTTTTCGGCACTGCATCACAGAATAAATAATAGTACTAAGTACAGAAGACTCACTCTCTAACAAAACGTCTGTTACGATCAGCACAGACATGGCCGCTAGGTGGCGACAGCGCCACGCGCAGCTTATGGCTAGCCACCATAATTGGTGTGGAACGGATGTACTTTTAGCTACCTGTAGCAAAGCGACGAAATCGCGGAGTGAGCCACGCCTGACTAAATGTGATATAGCCAATGATATTATATAACCATAGATAGGTTATACTCATACTTAAGGAGCACAAAAAATACTTCTATTTTTTTTTCTGTGCCTAAGAAGAAATCTGTTATTTTTGATTAATTTTCTCATTCCATCCATCTTTGTCACACTCGTTGTTAAACATAAGGTCGTCTCTTTCTCTTTCGGTGTGTCTTTCTCGTTAGCACGTGCACATTTCTCGCTTGTCCAGCCGCGTCTAAAGGGAACTTGTCCAATTTGTCACAAGTTAAGCGCTTCAATTTTGGAACGCCTATAGCCTATCTTGAGTTATAAATCATTGGTTATAGCAAAACAAACTCACCTCTTTATTTCTCCGCTTAGCAAAATCCATCTTCCAAAACCGCTCATCGCTGTCCACCGCAAATGGAAAGCACTTCCTAAACTCCGGGTCTCTCGCCAACTCCGTCACTATCGGCACTTTCCGCAGCAGATAATTCACCGCCACACGCACACACGTAAACCTACTCACACACGCACACAAACTGTCGTATAGATTACTTTCTCTTTTCACTAACACTTTGTCCGGAGCACTGAAAGTTATACTCTTCGCCCACGTCACTCCCAAGTAACAATGATCGTTCTGTATATGTGTGAAGCTTTTCTTTAACTTTTCCTTGTTATTTATCAAGTTTTTAACTTCCGGCTTCAATAATGAAACGCCTTTTTTTACTTTTTTCACTCCGTTCTGCTTTACGGGACTCAATTTCGCCGTTTTCATGTTTCCTTTCGAGTTGATTACTATTTCCTGCACTTTGCTTAAGTCTAAGTTCCTGTCCATTTCTAGGTAATATATTTTCCCTGTTTTCGGGTCTAGATATTTCATTATTCGTTTCTTGGGTGACGCGGGCTGGTTCAGTATTTCGTTAGGTATGGTCTCCGCAGGGTTTTCTACAGTTTTGTCGAGCGACCAGTCCACTTGGTCGTTTTCCATTTTAATGGTGTTTTCGAGGTCGAAAATGTTTGGTTTGATGTCTTTCGGCTCCAGGTCCAGATGTTGCTCTATGTGGTTGTCTAAGTCCAGGTGGTTTTCTGAAATCAGAGGTTGATGTTAAACAAGTGTACTAAATGGTGTCAATTGCGTGGAAACTCGCGCTCGAATTGCAGAAATGTGGTAAGATTAAATTACTGTTATTATTTTAATTTGTGTTATTTCAAATAGACATTTCAATTTCAAGTAGACTAGGCTGGCATTTCGAAAAACATAAAGTAAACATTTGTGACGTTATCTATGAAAAGGGACCTTATTGTCGATGGCGCTTACGCCATTATTAACGATGCTCCGATATAATTACAATGCCGCGCGACGCTGTGCGGCGTA
Source organism: Cydia amplana (assembly GCF_948474715.1). Lineage (NCBI taxonomy): Eukaryota > Metazoa > Arthropoda > Insecta > Lepidoptera > Tortricidae > Cydia > Cydia amplana. The sequence continues at coordinate 8,681,177 of NC_086092.1, read as the reverse complement.
AGCGCCATCGACAATGTCCCTTTTCATACCCCATTTGGCTTTCCGTCGGGCCGTCAACAAGCTGTACTGCTCTTACCTATATGGTTGTCCTGCTTCTTCTCCGGTTTAATGATCATCTCATCGACATCCAGCTTGGTGTTCTCCGTGAAGAAGTCGAGCCAGCTGTCTGGGGCTGGTGGCTCCGGCTCGGGTTCCGCGGGTTCTTGTTTGGGCACCGGAGCGGGTTCCGGCAGGGCATCTTGTTCCTCCTTGTACTCGCATTCCAGCATGTCCGGGGTGCTGTAGAGCCAGACGTCTACTAGTGTTTCTGCACCTGGAATGAAAAAATAGGGTAATTCAATTGGGGTTCAAAAGTAGGAGTTTCAAATTTAATCTGTCATCGTTTTCTAGCTTTTTGTTAGACTCACGTCCGCTTGGCAACTAATCCTAAGAGTTAACTTAGGCATGATAAGCTCTAGTTTTTACGAAAATCTAACCTTCCAACCCAGAGGGGAAAATAGGCCTTAACACATTCATTGCCACCCAGCCAAACAAGACATCCGCACAAGGCCACAAAAATTTCCTCATATAAAGCTGTAGTACCACGATCCCGACTATCGGGTCGACCGGCCTGGGAACGAAATCATAAAATACCCGATAGTCGGGTTTTAGGCGCTGAATGTGTTAATTGAATTTGTCTGGTTTTCTAACGACGATTTTTTTCACCGCATTTCAGTAAACTTTCGTCCTAACACTCATCGGTACGGGCCGGGATTTAAACCCGCGACATCTGGATTGACACTTATGCTCTTACCGTTTCATTACAATTTTTTTCTACTCCCGTACTTTTATTTGTCATTTAAAGGGTCGTGCACACACCTTTAAACCCCTCTCTTATAGTTGTCAAGACAAGTCTTTAGTCTATTCCCCAAAAAAGTATTTGTGCATACACGCAGTATCTTTTTGGCACTTTTACGACACTTAGAATATTATATGAAATACATTGTTGCCAACCTAATTTTAATTGTCATCTCTGACAGATGAGTGAACCATAGACATGTTTTTTTTATTTCATTCATACTTTTACCGCCCGTACCCTCCACTCTTTGCTACTTCTTGAATTAAAAATATTTGTTAAATTTACAATTTTATTTCAAAGTAAGTGCTTGGTCGTTGAAAAAGTATTGTATGTAACGTTGTTTAACTGAGTCAAAAAATACTCGTGGCGTCTTTATTAACTCACGCCACTCGCCTTTTTTGACCTCTCTTAAACAACCGTTGCATAAAATACTATAAGTTACCTAGTGTCTGCAGTCCAGTGTAGTGTCTGTCTAGTTTAATAGTGTGTTCCACGGTGGCCGGCCGGTTCCTTTCAGGCAGCTTGAAGTGCAGCCCCACTCTGGAACTGCCAGCGACATGTGGTACTGGTACACTTACCTAGTGTCTGCAGTCCAGTGTAGTGCCTGTCCAGCTTGATGGTGTGTTCCACGGTGGCCGGCCGGTTCCTTTCAGGCAGCTTGAAGTGCAGCCCCACTCTGGAACTGCCAGCGACATGTGGTACTGGTACACTTACCTAGTGTCTGCAGTCCAGTGTAGTGCCTGTCCAGCTTGATGGTGTGTTCCACGGTGGCCGGCCGGTTCCTTTCAGGCAGCTTGAAGTGCAGCCCCACTCTGGAACTGCCAGCGACATGTGGTACTGGTACACTTACCTAGTGTCTGCAGTCCAGTGTAGTGCCTGTCCAGCTTGATGGTGTGTTCCACGGTGGCCGGCCGGTTCCTTTCAGGCAGCTTGAAGTGCAGCCCCACTCTGGAACTGCCAGCGACATGTGGTACTGGTACACTTACCTAGTGTCTGCAGTCCAGTGTAGTGCCTGTCCAGCTTGATGGTGTGTTCCACGGTGGCCGGCCGGTTCCTTTCAGGCAGCTTGAAGTGCAGCCCCACTCTGGAACTGCCAGCGACATGTGGTACTGGTACACTTACCTAGTGTCTGCAGTCCAGTGTAGTGCCTGTCCAGCTTGATGGTGTGTTCCACGGTGGCCGGCCGGTTCCTTTCAGGCAGCTTGAAGTGCAGCTCCACTCTCGCGGGGAACTCGCCCCAGCCGCGCCGCGATATGTGGTACGGTGGTTTACTGTAAGTAATAACAAGTAACAATTAACTAATGTGACATTTTCAATAAAAAAGTACCACTTTGTCGCTTACCTTAAGGACGAAATTTGCTTGTATCTTTATACGACTAACCTGTCAAAGCGCCCTTATGGCATGCGACAATGTGGTACCTTTTACTTGAAAACGACACAAATGTGTATTATTAAGAAGTGTAGCAGTATTTCATAGTAAACTGAGGGTTAAAAAATCACCAATAGGGTATTTGACAATTTTTTATGAATGGTAAGTATCAGTCAGTCAGGTTTGTTTTGAGGATCAAATGCCTGTATTCTGTATGGGACCCATTGTCTTAAAGCAATACAAAAGTCACAAAGGATGGTCAAAGTCTGGCGCCCGCACTTTACTGACGAAACGCTTCTAAGAAAATGACAATACACCGTGACGTCATCATGTAACGTTAGAAGCCGTTTCGATGTATGGAAAACAAGGAATGTGGTTTATGTTAATGTTTATTTAAACATTTATGATATTCTAACTCACTCTATATGCACTATGTGGTGCGGCGCGTACGAATGATGCAGCGTCACGACCACGGCTCGTAACAGCTTGGACGCGTCATGGCCCGTGGGTCCGCGCACGTAGAGCAACCATTTGTGGGTGGAGCGGTCCATGGTCGACGCTGGGGCATAATATAATGGTATTCCAACTCACTCTATATGCACTATGTGGTGCGGCGCGTTCGAATGATGCAGCGTCACAACCACGGCTCGTAACAGCTTGGACGCGTCATGGCCCGTGGGTCCGCGCACGTAGAGCAACCATTTGTGGGTGGAGCGGTCCATGGTCGACGCTGGGGCATAATATAATGGTATTCCAACTCACTCTATATGCACTATGTGGTGCGGCGCGTTCGAATGATGCAGCGTCACAACCACGGCTCGTAACAGCTTGGACGCGTCATGGCCCGTGGGTCCGCGCACGTAGAGCAACCATTTGTGGGTGGAGCGGTCCATGGTCGACGCTGGGGCATAATATAATGGTATTCCAACTCACTCTATATGCACTATGTGGTGCGGCGCGTTCGAATGATGCAGCGTCACAACCACGGCTCGTAACAGCTTGGACGCGTCATGGCCCGTGGGTCCGCGCACGTAGAGCAACCATTTGTGGGTGGAGCGGTCCATGGTCGACGCTGGGGCATAATATAATGGTATTCCAACTCACTCTATATGCACTATGTGGTGCGGCGCGTTCGAATGATGCAGCGTCACAACCACGGCTCGTAACAGCTTGGACGCGTCATGGCCCGTGGGTCCGCGCACGTAGAGCAACCATTTGTGGGTGGAGCGGTCCATGGTCGACGCTGGGGCATAATATAATGGTATTCCAACTCACTCTATATGCACTATGTGGTGCGGCGCGTTCGAATGATGCAGCGTCACAACCACGGCTCGTAACAGCTTGGACGCGTCATGGCCCGTGGGTCCGCGCACGTAGAGCAACCATTTGTGGGTGGAGCGGTCCATGGTCGACGCTGGGGCATAATATAATGGTATTCCAACTCACTCTATATGCACTATGTGGTGCGGCGCGTACGAATGATGCAGCGTCACAACCACGGCTCGTAACAGCTTGGACGCGTCATGGCCCGTGGGTCCGCGCACGTAGAGCAACCATTTGTGGGTGGAGCGGTCCATGGTCGACGCTGGGGCATAATATAATGGTATTCCAACTCACTCTATATGCACTATGTGGTGCGGCGCGTACGAATGATGCAGCGTCACAACCACGGCTCGTAACAGCTTGGACGCGTCATGGCCCGTGGGTCCGCGCACGTAGAGCAACCATTTGTGGGTGGAGCGGTCCATGGTCGACGCTGGGGCATAATATAATGGTATTCCAACTCACTCTATATGCACTATGTGGTGCGGCGCGTACGAATGATGCAGCGTCACAACCACGGCTCGTAACAGCTTGGACGCGTCATGGCCCGTGGGTCCGCGGACGTAGAGCAACCATTTGTGGGTGGAGCGGTCCATGGTCGACGCCGCCGGGGCGTATTTTGATGTGTTTCCTGTAAATTATAAGTCGGTTTTGAGTCATTGGTCTAAAACCTATTTTATGGAAGTCACATAACAAGGAGTCTTAAATAAAAATTAGAATTTATAAAACGAGGCATAGACAATTGTTGTACAAAAATTTCAAACACTAAGGGCCAGTTGCACCAACCACAATTGACTGACTGATCAACGTCAGCCGGCGCGCCCCGGCGCTTTACTATGAAACATTCCATACATAAAAAATTACCGAACTCTTTAACGATACGAACAGTTTGGTGCAACCGACCCTAATTTAATTGACAAGTACTTAACACATATTTTTATTACATTATGTAGTCGGCCGGATATGCAAACTGATTTTACAAAACGATGTAGGTAAATAGAAAAATATATACGCCGACTAGCTGTTTTGGTATTAGCTCTACCAAAACGTGACCCAAAAAGTGCTTGCAAAAGAGGTACACACTATTTACAGACTCACCAATAATGATCCTGTAGCGGTGTTTCATCTTGTTTCTCGTAACCTCGTATAGTGTCAGTACGTTCTCGGGTCTCAGTTCGAAGTCTCGAGGCATCTCGATTGGTTTGTGGGGCTCGTGGGGCTCCAATATTATCTACAACTCACCAATAATGATCCTGTAGCGGTGTTTCATCTTGTTTCTCGTAACCTCGTATAGTGTCAGTACGTTCTCGGGTCTCGGTTCGATGTGTCGCGGCATCTTGGTGGGCTTGGAGTCGGGTTTAAACTGTTTAGTTAATTAGTTATATAATACGTATCTATAGGAATAAGAAACTCACCAATAATGATCCTATAGCGGTGTTTCATCTTGTTTCTCGTAACAGTCGTAACCTCGTCTAAAGTGAGTACGTTCTCGGGTCTCGGTTCGAAGTCTCGAGGCATCTCGATGGGTTTGTGGGGCTCGTGGGGCTCCAATATTATCTACAACTCACCAATAATGATCCTATAGCGGTGTTTCATCTTGTTTCTCGTAACCTCGTATAGTGTCAGTACGTTCTCGGGTCTCGGTTCGATGTGTCGCGGCATCTTGGTGGGCTTGGGGTCGGGCTCCGCTGGCTCGGGCTCCTCGGGACGCAGCGAGCTGGAGCCGTCGGCTTGGATCGTGTAGTTGCGGGCTTGTAACATTGCCTGGGGAAAAAGACGTGTGTTATAAAATTGTAACTACAACCGATATCAAAGAGGCGAATTAGCAAACACATGGTAAAATGTGTTTTAACAGTTTTAACCATAAATCTGTATGAATGTGTTTGACGAGCCGTCTGGTCTAGTGGGTAGTGACCCTGCCTGTGAAGCCGCGGTCCTGGGTTGAAATCCCAGTAAGGGCATTTATTTGTGTGATGAGCACAGATATTTGTTCCTGAGTCATGGTTGTATTCTATTGTATTAAAGTATTTGTATATTATATATAATCGTTGTCTGAGTACCCACAACACAAGCCTTCTTGAGCTTACTGTGGGGCTTAGTCAATTTGTGTAAAAAAAAATGTCCTATAATATTTATTTATTTTATTTATTTAATTATTTTATCTAGTATGTAACTGGATCTGGCATGAGGGGTGGGGAAATGACCGAACGGGATAGTCATATGTATCTTTCAGTAGGAGTAGCAGCGAAAGCGCTATTATTGTTTGACCTCATTCTCACATTTTTTTTTATTCCCCACAGAAAATTTAGTATGTATTATGTGTCGCATTGCGTATGTTTTGTCCCTCACGGAGGCACGCTTATACCACTTCTATAGGATCCTACCTTCTATGGTTTTAACATTACATTACATTCGATTGTCATTTTTGAACTGTCAGTTCCGATAGGGGAACCTCTCACTCACTTCAAAGGTGCTACTTTGTTAAATGATTTAGATAAGCGGTCGGCAACAGGCGGCCCGCGAACTTTTCGCTTTTCGGCCCGCGAGCCTCCCTGGCTATTTAGTATGTAATATTGACAAACGACAATGTCTGATAAGGTCACAAATATAAACAAAGTGTGGTCCGCGCAACTTTGGCTGCTAAAAGGTTGTTTATCGCTGATTTAGATTTATACACATCACTTAACTGAATGCCTAACACCCCAGGTTAGACCGTTAGCGGTTAATTCATAATTCATAATGATTTATTGATAATATAAAATTACATGTCAAATAAATACATAGGTTACAGTGTGTAACTACAGTATTATGTTTAAGTACCTTAAATAATTAATTAATTTAATAGCTCCTTGTGGTCGTAGAACGTCTGCTCGAGAAGCCATTTTTTAAGTTTTGATTTAAAAAGTGACGCACTTTGTGCTGTTATAATTTAACCGTTAACCCAGTGTCAAAACGTACTGGTAACTCCCGGTTTAACCGGTTAACCCCGGGATAGTGGAATGGCGCAAGTGGGCCTAAAGAGTAAACCAAATTTAACACACAAGGAAAAAACAAGACCGAAGTACTTAATCCCATAAGTGTTCCATGAGCAAAGTTCAAACATTGAAGTTGTCGCCAAGCATGTAATTAGATGTTTGCAACATTTAATTATATTTATTGGTACTCAAAATTGAAATGTTATTCCTACTATTTTTCTTCGTTACACGCGATTGCGATGCGCTTCTCCAATCAAAAAAAAAAAAAAAAAAAAAAAAAAACGTTTATTCAGAGATCTTGCTTACAACTAATTACATATATTCTTCTGCCAAACCACAGAGTGGTTTGTTGGCAGACAAGGCTCCTTTATGTATATGCAAGCTAGGTAGTTAATAGGTAACTTAAACTTAGGTATCTACTTAACCCTTTACCGCATGCGCAGCCCTATATAGCAACTATTAAAGTTCATTTTTAAACAAATACTTTTTATTTATGACATGAAGTAAGGGGTTAACTCTATACATACACATAGGGGTACATTTGGCGTGGAAGACGATTCTTGGACTATAACATCCTTACTTGCTGTATGGATTCTATTCTATACGGAGCCCTAGAAACATCAACTTACAGAGTAATCCCTCCTCTTGTTCCTGGTGGCCAGCGGTCTGAAGATGTCCTCCATGTCGGCCGTGGTCTTACCGAGGAGCTTCCTCACGGACGGGTGCAAGCGGCGCTGCCCGCTGCGCAGTGATGACGACTGTGGAACGGAGCGAGTTAAGGCCTGTGCACACCGGCTTGCGTGTGCGTGACGTGCGCGTGCGTGTGCGCTAAAATGTTGGAGCCGCACACGCCACGCAAGCGGTGTGCCGTCTCTCAGAAGGATCTGTATACTACAACGCGCACGTGCACGTTACGCACACGCAGCCGGTGTGCACAGGCCTTTATTCACTTTGCTTGGCAATATTCATCATCTTCCTCGCGTTGTCCCGGCATTTTGCCACGGCTCATGGGAGCCTGGGGTCCGCTTGGCAACTATCCCAGTAATTGGCGTGGGCACTAGTTTTTACGAAAGCGACTGCCATCTGACCTTCCAACCCAGAGGGTAAACTAGGCCCGTATTGGGATTAGTCCGGTTTCCTCACGATGTTTTCCTTCACCGAAAAGCGACTGGTAAACATCAAATGATATTACGTACATAAGTTCCGAAAAACTCATTGGTACGAGCCGGGGTTCGAACCCGCGACCTCCGGATTGCAAGTCGCACGCTCTTACCGCTAGGCCACCAGCGCTTCTATTACATCTGCTTGGCAATATTATTAACATAATAGTCAATAGTCAAAATATACTTTATTCATGTAGGCCTTATGAATCGTAACATACTTATAATAATTCTGTGGCCCTAGTTAATAAGGGTACAAGTCTCGAGCAGCTCAGGTGTCAAAGGGTTTTTTATTTTTTTTTATTTTTTTTTATTGATATTTAGGACAACAGCCGTAAATAAAAGTTTACATATTAATACTTACATAACAGATGGCCAATAACAGTTATCCATAGATTACATTTAACTTAAAATAACGTAAGTAGTATCTAAGTATTGCTTAACATATTAAACATTTAAAAGCTAAAAAAGACAGTGTGCTAGTCGTACAAAATGCTCATCATTAATTTAATTATGAGGTTTTGATAATATTCAGGGGTTTACGGTACACCCTTTTAAACCTAAGCTGGGCGAGACTTGTACCCTTTTTCAATAGGGCCACATAATTTGAGATAAGTTCAAGAGTGGGACAAGTGGAGTTCTTTACTTAGCAGTGGGCGACAGAACGCTGAAATTGTAATGAGATAAGATAAGATAAAAGATTTTTATTCGTGACGTTCACAAAACATGTATGGTGATTAACATATTTTATACTTGGAATCAGGGATGTTGCGAATATCCGCATCCGCATCCGCAACCGCGGAACTTCCGCATTATTTTCAACATCCGCATCCGCATAAAATCGATGCGGATTTAATGCGGATGCGGATGTGGAACAGGTCGGTACAGGAACGTCTTAGCATCGGCGTAAGTGCTAGACTGCTAGGTAATTTAGTCATTAACCAAAAAAACCTATTAGAAATGAGCAGTCAAGCGTGAGTGGGACTTAATGTACGGAACCCTTGGAACGCGAGTCCGACTCGCACTTGGCCGGTTTTTTGAAATAAAAATTACTAAAATGTAATATTTGACGTTTTTTATGGTACTATCTTGACATCCGCATCCGCATCCGCATCCGCGGATGTGAGCCTTTAAAAATCCGCATCCGCATCCGCATCCGCGGATGTCAAAAAATCGGCATCCGCAACATCCCTGCTTGGAATACCTATGAGTATTTGATGGAAATTTCTATTTTGGAAAAGGAAACCTCGAATCTCCATACATGCATATGGTATGAGAAGTTAATGAAATTTTCCTTTGTAGAATTTTCGCAATTTTAGAAACTTCATCATTACAACGGCACATCAGTACTGGTACCTCTACCACAGAATAAACAATAGTACTAGGTACAGAAGATTCACTCTCTAACAAAACGCGTCTGTTACGATTACGATAGATATGACCGCTAGGTGGCGCAAACGCCACGCGCGGCCTATGGCTAGCCACCAAAATTGGTGTGGGACAGATGTACTTGTAGGTACTTGTTGCGACAAGACGAAATCGCGGAGTGAGCCACGACTGCCTCTACCTACCTCAGGTTCTTCAGGCAGTTGCAGCTTCTTGTCACGATAGTACCGGGAGACCAGCACGCAGCGGAGCCGGTGCAGCATCCTGCGTGCCGTGGCCATGCTGCAAAAAATGTATCACTTTTAACCTAAATATGTTTGTCATGAGCAAGAATCATTGTCGAAGAGGCCACAGCTTAAAGATTATTCAAGTTCCCAGCACAAGCAATCCTAGGAAGCACTTTCTATTAAACCGAGTCGCACGTGAGTGGAATAAATTACCAGAAGCAGTAATATGTTCTCCTTCAGTGAGCAGTTTCAAAACCAGACTTGACAAACGCTTAAAACAACTAACAAAATGAACATTAATCATTAAAAAAACAGTGCAGTGATATACACGCTTCAGCTATCAGCTGCTAGTGTATTAAACAATATAATAATAACAAAATATGATGAACCTAAATAATAAGGTGTATTCACTTATTTATTTTACTATAAATATTAACATGACGTAACTATTAGTCAAACCCGTTCCTTATCGCTTCCAGTGCAAAAGCGCTCATAATGCTCACTGGATGGCTATGGACAGCCTCTGCACCAGAAACGATTCGGAGCGGGGATCCTCTCCCTTTTGCCTAAGTCGACGGCCTATGTCACGCACAAATTGTTTCGCGTCAGCACCCCAGCAGCCCGCCGTTTCCACCGCAAAAGGTGTATTTGTGTAATGCCGAATTATGATGATTGCGTTTACATGCATCTTGATTCTTGTCCACGGGAAACTGAAGTTCAGGCTGTAACTGCGTTGAAATATTGGGAGCTCGAAAACGATACAAAAGGTAATCACGTCCATATTCTGGTCGATATAAGTCTAGTGAAACTAACAGTGAATCATTCAAAACTATTAAACAAGCATGTAATACAAGCTTTTTCTCTTACCTAGTAGTGGAGAACAATCAATTTCATATTCAGATCAATAAAATATTAAAATGTCTGAATCAGAACTATTATGACTCATAGACCATTTAAAGGTGTGGTTTGATTGAATCTGTTTCAAACAGTCCTATATTATTTAGATATCAATGTAAAACTGTTCAATTGGCTAAATTACTATGATTGATTAGAAACATTTCTGTACAAATCCTAGCATATGTATTGAGATATTATTACTATAGAGAAGCCATACCAAACAATATGTAATATGTAGTCGCAATCGCAACCTGTACCACGCAAGCGCCGGCATGGACACTTTATGGCACGGGCGCTTACATGTTCTATAGTTTGTTGTCTAAACAACATCAACTTGTGGTGCAAAATACTGGTTGTGTGTCGGTTCTATACGTTTGTAATAATAGTTCAATGGCATACAGTTTTAGTTTGATGAAAAACTACTTCTTACACAGATATACTGCATGATGATTGTCTGTCTGAACTCTGAATGTGTTTTGAACAATTTTTTCAGTATTAAGTTCTTTTATTTGCTAATATAGACAAAAGCCATGCAAATACAATAATAAAATTACTACATAGTATAAAACAAAGTTGCTTCCCGCTGTCTGTATGTATGCTTAAATCTTTAAAACTACACAACGGATGTTGATGCGGTTTTTGTAATAGATAGAATGATCCAAGAGCAAAGGTTATGTATAATTTGTTAACACGTGCGAAGCCGGTCGCTAGTATCATATAAATACCTAATCATTCACAAGGCAAGCAAACATCCATTCATTTTCTATGTAAGCAATCATTTTAGTCTTTCCTTTAACATCATTCTACTTTTTTACTAAATAAGAGGTTGAAAGGTAACTAAACATCCAATCATAACACATGGTTATTATCAAATGCATCTCTACACTTTTGCAACCTTTTATTTACATAAATACAAGTATAAACATATGCGCGTCAAAACAAACACAAGTGCATCAAGTGCATGTCAAAAGTTATCAACAAAACAGCAAACTTACCGCTGATCCGCCAGCATTACTTCGTCCTCACGAACATCGATTTCATTCTTAAACTCCCTCTGGATTATGCTTCTTGTCTTCTCTTCTTTTTCCTCCTCTGTCAAGCTGTCAACCTCTACCTTCACCTGCACCGAGGCCTCCGGGTAATCCGGATCGTGATACTCCTCGTTCTTTTCCATTTTTAACTCGTACTAAAGCAGAAAAATAACAAAACGCCCAAACGGCTTTCACACTAACGATTTAAACTCTATACATAACAGCACTTTATTCGTATTACTTATATCACAGTTGTTCACAGCTACGGCGGTTTAGTCACTTATTAATCTTAATATTAGACATTTCTGTAGAAAAATGTATTTACGGTGGAATTAGCCAATTTCCGCATTTGACAGTTACGAAAGGTCAGCAGCCGATTCATTCAATCGTTTTTTTTTCACACACATAAACAGAGGGCCTACCGCGAACCACGTTCGATGTGTTGCCTCCCTGACACTTGACGTGTTGAAGTGTGACACTTATGTACGAATTTACAAGTGCGGCAGAGAGGCAACACGTCGAACGTGGTTCGCGGTAGGCCCTCAGCTTATATGCCTACACGCTCCGCGGCACGTGTTTTTAAAACGGTACTACTGACAGTTTGTTGGCGCTAGTGTACCGTGAATCTATGCGAGAGTGAAAGAGATAAAAGATAGTTTCAAAATAAATCCGCAGTGTTTTATAAATACGGCACGCGAGTAATCGTGAAAGTGCGTTCCTTTATTGATTTTGATGATTCATACTATAAAAATTCAACTTTACAAACCAAAATTACTTCGTTTAGTTATTATTATTTATTTATTTATTTTTAACTTGTAACAACGAAAAATGTTTGGTTATGTAGAATAACTTATACATGTATCAATAGCAACCCTCAAGTTATTATAGTCCTGGCTACATTTCGACATACTGTCAAACATTTCTCGCGCAAGTTTCGAAACGAAATATAGTGTGTCAAAGGACTGTCTGATTTCAAACATAGACAGAGAGAATCATACTATCTTTGTCTTACACTCGTACTAGCACCCAGAAGAAAAGGATGAGTACCTATAGTTTTTAGGGTTCCGTACCCAAAGGGTAAAAACGGGACCCTTTTACTAAGACTCCGCTGTCCGTCCGTCTGTCACCAGGCTGTATCTCACGAACCGTGATAGCTAGACAGTTGAAATGATGATGTATTTGTATTTCTGTTGCCGCTATAACAACAAATACTAAAAACAGAATAAAATAAAGATTTAAGTGGGGCTCCCATACAACAAACGTGATTTTTGACCGAAGTTAAAAGCAACGTCGGGCGGGGTCAGTACTTGGATGGGTGACCGTTTTTTTTGCTTGTTTTGCTCTATTTTTTGTTCATGGCGCGGAACCCTCCGTGCGCGAGTCCGACTCGCACTTGGCCGGTTTTTTTATTTTGTCCCTATTTACTGACAAACCATCTATAGTCATTTACAATAGTCTGTGCGGAAAGAGAAGAGTCGTGAAATGTATGGGATCCAATACATTCTACGACTCTTTTCTTTCCGCACAGACTCTACAAGTGCGGAAAAGAGGAAATTCGACACGAGTGGCGATAAATTAAAACACGACCGAAGGGAGTGTCTTAAATCGATACGAGTTGCGAATTACCTATTCGCACGCGTATCGTACTAGTTATTTTCGATACAAGTGCGAAAAAGAGGAAATTCGAAACGAGTGGCGATAAATTAAAACACGACCGAAGGGAGTGTTTTAAATCGACACGAGTTGCGAATTACTTATTCGCACGTGTATCGAACAACGTTTTACAGTACATATGGCACTTTAAAGTTTCGACATACGCACGAAAAGTGCTATTTTACGCACTAGTGCGGAAAAGTAGCCCCATATGTACATATGTAAAAAGTTTTACAGTACATATGCCCCTTTAAATATTTGACATAGCAACGAAAAGTGCTTATTTACGCTAGTGCGGGAAAGTAGCACCATATGTACTGTAAAAATGATTTTTGAAGGGTATCAATTGACCCTTATGCATATGTAGCTAAGGTCTACCGTTTGAACGGATAGCTCTCATGCGGAAACTAGGGACGAAGAGGGATATTTACAAAGAAAAATACCATATATTCTCATTGGACATCGTTTTATTTTTAATCAACTACTAGCGACCCGCCCCGGCTTCGCACGGGTTAACAAATTATACATAAACCTTCCTCTTGAATCACTCTATATATTTAAAAAAAACCGCATCAAAATTCGTTGCGTAGCTTTAAAGATCTAAGCATACATACAGACAGACAGCGGGAAGCGACTTTGTTTTATACTATGTACTGATAATATATAAATCAACAGAAAGAACAAAAACATAACTTCTAAACTTTAGTATTCTATACAACAATGTAAGATTTTTAGTGGTATTACGGTATAGATGCGATAAAAATCCGTATGTCTTGATTTCAAGCTATTTATATTTTTTAAATGTTAAAAACTTAATTTGAATAAAATGCCCTATTATTATGTTCTAGACATAAGTACCGTCCAAGTATACAACTTTGCCTATTAACATAACTTTGCCCACCGCTTTACAGTTCAGTAAAAGCGAAATAACTTAAAAGTAGAAAGTGTATCGGTAATACTTTTAAGTTAAGTTTTTCGCTTTTACTGAACTGTGCCGTTGTGGGCAAAGTTATATTAATGGGCAAAGTTTTATACATTTACGGTACCTACACTTATTTTGAACGACTCGGGTGTATATATATCACGTTATTCTTATGCGAGTCTCAATTAAGTAGTGAAAAAATGCATCCCGCCTGTTGCCGCCGCGAGGGAACAGTCAAAAAATTACCTTTGATTCTCTAACTTTGCGATGTCTACAGCAGGGCTCGGAACCGGTTTTTTGTAAAACCCAAAATAGGCCAATATTTTTAATTATTTTATGCTATTTACGTAGGACTGAATCATGTATTTAGGTAACAACTACGTATTATTAGATTGTCCCATTAAAAATGAAATAATAAGCCAAAGAACGAAAAAGTCCGTATTAACACCGGTATTTTTTGAATGAAGAAAAAACCGGTTCCGAGCCTTGGTCTACACAGGAAAGACGCGAACAGGTTAAGCATACTATAAGATATGTATGAGTTGTATGACCCTTAAACAGCCCTTAAAGGGTCACCCTTTTATGAAAGGTAACAAATTACCTATATATATAACAATATGGAACCAACTTTAACTTTGCCCATGTGGCAAAATTATCGTAAGTACAGGTTAAATATTCTAAACTTAAATAAAAAATCAACAAACACAATCAACAAATAACAGTCAGTCAGACTTTCCGCCCAAATTATAATTAAATCTAAAATCTAATACAAAGCTTAGAAACACTAGGTGTTTTCATTTTCGTACTCCATACCAATATTATCTACATATTGGCTGCGAAAGTAGAATATTTTCAAATCCACTAATTATTTAGAACTACTAACATGAAACTATGTTTGGCATTATAATGCACAGATTCAAATGCCAAAAAGACGTACTAGATAACTAGACTTTCTTACCAAAAAAATTTAAATCCGGTAGGATCTAATCAAATATACAGGTACCTACCGGGACATGTGCATGCAGCACTTACTATTTTTAACAAGCTTTTATTAGGTCGACCTGTATGTAAATATGTAATGGAATCTAAGGTAACTAATTTTTTCTACTCCCGTACTTTTATTTGTCATTTAAAGGGTCGTGCACACATCTTTAAAACCCTACCTTATAGTTGTCAAGACAAGTCTTTAGTCTATTCCCCAAAAAAGTATTTGTGCATACACGCAGTATCTTTTTGGCGATTTTACGATACTTCGTGTAATGACAACTTAAAAAATATTGAATGAAATACAGTGTTGCCAACCTTATTTTAAATGTCATCTCTGACAAATAAGTGAACCATAGACATGTTTTTTTTTTAATTTCATTCATTCATTCATTCTTCTCCCGCCCTTGCCCTCCATTTTTGCTACTTCTTGAATTAAAAATATTTGTTAAATTTACAATTTTATTTCAAAGTAAGTGCTTGGTCGTAGAAAAAGTATTGTATGCAACGTTGTTTAACTGAGTCAAAAAATACTCGTGGCGTCTTTATTAACAATTTTCGGCTTCGCCTCAAATTGTTACTCACGCCACTCGCCTTTTTTGACCTCTCTTAAACAACGGTTGCATAAAATACTATAACCATCTTCCAAGGATCGTAGCGTCATGAAAATTGGCAGCTGTATGTAGTTCTGATGACAATACAATAATATGGTACTGTCGAACTGATCTGATGATGGAGACAGGAGGTGGCCATAGGAACTCTGTGATGAAACAACGCAACCTAATTGTGTTAGGGGTTTTTAGAATTGTCTCGATGAGTATTAGTTGTCTGTCGTAAGAAAAGTACAGTCAGCGATAAAAGCTTGTACCAAAAATTTTTTTTTTGCCTAACACTCTATTTAGGGTAGACTTTAAAATATTTCTGTGGTCGCAGTCTCACAGTTAAATGCAAAGTACTGTCATTATGAATAACTTTTGAATTTGCTCCCAAAGCTAGTAGTAGTATTTTAATTATTAGATATACAGACTACGACTGTTTAAGAATAAAATACATTCTTTACTTAACAATAGGGCGAGGTAGTGTTAAACTTACATGGATCACTTAAATCAGGTACATTTAGTTATTTAATAAATAATACTAAATTGAGCTTTATCTATACCACAGTACAGAGAGAAATTTTCATCGGAAATATACTTGAAAGATTTCTCGTCCACGGTAACTATAAACATAACAAAAGCACTAGATGTATGTTTGTATGAGACCGTCCAAAATTTAGTATCCAACCCGACATTGTAAATTTCAAATTTACGTAATATTTTCTTAGTATCCAACGGGATGTAACTGTTAATTTTGATAAGCAACTCTCGACTTCTGTTTTTTAAACCAAAATCTTTATAAGGAACGATTTCTAAATCCAAGTTGGCATCACTGATAACTTTTTTTATCCAGGCAACATCGTCGTCGTCATGGCAACTGTACGTCAGTCCGCCATTTTGAGCGCCATGACATTTAAGTAGCGGTAGAAACCCACCGGGTTTATCTAACTCTTTAGCCATTACTGTTTGTACTTCTTTTATGATATCTTCCGTCAATATCTGGCCTGGATTAATTGGTTTTATTATCACTACATTTTCATCACTTTCTGTGTTAATTTTAATTTTTTTAGGGTCGAGTTCTTGTGAGCAAATTGAATTACTGTGAGATCTTTTACCACTCGTATTTGAGTCTTCGTTTTGTTGCTTTATTATAAAGCTGAGATCAGTATCTGATATCGCCATTTCTGTATTACTAGCACAATCATTAGAATCATTTTCTGTCTTCACATTACAGGCAACATCAGAGTCTAAACTTTGAATAGTCATCTCTAAATCCTGTATGTCTTTATTTAAATCAGATAGTCCCGCTATATTAAGATTATCAGCTTCAAAATCAGTCTTTTCCGTCTTAATTTCTTCAATATTTATCAAAATATAATTTTCCTTATCTTTATTACGTTCTGTATTATAATCGGTTCCAATTTTAATCTCCAATCCTGATATATTAGTTTCTGTAGATTCAATCAAATTTTGACTATCGCATTCTACTTTTATGTCTTTTAAATTACCGTTCTGAATAGTTATATTACTGTGTTTATCTACGGTTTTATTTTCAACATTATTGGTTCCTAAAATTGTTCTTCTCATATCGTTTTCATAAGATTTCTGAGTCAAATAATCATCTTTATTATTATTATTAACGTCCATGTCATCTTTTACAGTTTTCACTTTTTGTGCCTGAATAAATATGTTACTTTCATCTAATCCATCGCTTTTAGTACATTTCTTATTCATTATATTATCTTTAATGTCAATTTTAGCGCTGGCTGTATCTTTAACGTCACCTCTCGCAATCCCATTACATTTTGAACTGTCAACATTTCCAATAACATTAGTGGTATTGGTATTTAATTCTTTTGAAATATCTTTTTCATGGGAAGCGTTTTTAATATTATCATTCACATTTACATGTTGGTTGCTATTGTTTGATTTGATATTGCTGTCGTTATTTTTGTCACTGACTTTGATTTTAGCAAAACGATTAGTCAGGCTCTCTTCTTTAATAGTTCGCCTCCTGGTGAGTATGAATTTTCTGTAACAAAGTAGGGAATTATAAAGATTCGAGGAATTACACAACATTGTGACAATATTCAATTCAAAATATAGGTTACTGCTTTTCTATTTATTAGATCTACTAGCACTGTGCGCTGCAACCCTCGTGTATCCGGCACCAGCAATTTAAAAAAAAAATCTATAAATAGACTTTAAAAATATCCTCGTCACAAAATTTCACGAAAATTGGTGAGAAATACAACCTGTACTGGAGAATAGACGTCCGTCTAATAATATATCCTCCTAAGGCCCAAGGTCCTACCGATAGTACCTATTCAGTTCGATGTAATTTAAACCATGTTCAATTGGAACAGAGTCTCTTTTGCTTTGTTTCGTTGAATTTTCAACTTTGTATGGCTGGCCCTTAGGGGGACATAGATTAAACGGACGGACATACGAAAATTACGAAAGCATTTTGTTCAACCTAGAATGAAGACCTTCGCAATCGCTCATGTATTCTTAAAAAAAAATTACTTCTCAAACAAACTCTATTAATGTCAAATGTGAAGATATTCATATTAACATACCAACTCACATTTATACAGCGAAATTTATATACCTGACCTATCCCGATATGTCCGGCCGATAGGTCTATAAATGTGAGTTAATGTGTTCAAAACGCGAAAGTTTTAAATGTGAAGATATTCATTATGTAAAAACCTACGAATGTCGAATACAGAATAGAGAGCGTTTATTCGTGACAAAAAATAAAAGAAAACAACAAGTAACACAACAACATAATAGTCACGAAATGGTCCCGACTCAGCATGGCGCTAGCCTATCTATAGGTACCTAAAGAACTATTTTGTGTATTTTTTTCAAAATTTTAGATCCAGTAGTTTCGGAGATAGAAGGGGGGATGGTCATTTTTTGCCTATTTTCTTGAATAACTGCTTAACTATTAATCCTAAAATTATTAAAAAAAAATTGAGATTCTTACAATGAGCTCTTCATTTGATATATAACACGATATAGATTGAAAAACTTTATTTTTTAATTTTCTCATTTACCCCCCAAAATTGGCCTCCATATTTAAAATTCATTTTTCACCTCAGCAGCTCGAACAAGGGTAATTTGCTACTTAAAAACAGTGAGCAAAATCGTATTTTGCTCACTGTTTTTAAGTAGCAAAGTACCCTTGTTCGAGCTGCTGAGGTGAAAACTTAATTGTTGGTATATCTTAAGAATACATGAGTGAATAGAGGTAAGTGATGAAGGAATACATTTTTCGGGTTCTCTAATATGTTCTCACTGCTGAGGTGAAACGTTTTGTGAACTACACGAGATCAAAGTTATTTACATCTCGTGCGCTTTTGAGTCACTTACTACGCTCAAGATCTTTCGCTTGCACGGGATTCAAAATAAGCACTCGAAGAAATATCAAACTTTGATCTCTTGTTGTACAAATAACTATATTAATAAAGCAATAAAGAGCAATAAAGAGTATTTGTATTGTATTGTCGTATTGTATATTTAAATAAGTTATACGACCATCTTTGGGTCACAAACTTACATGTGTGCCAAATTTCAACTTAATTGGTTCAATAGTTTCGGAGAAAATAGGCTGTGACAGACGGACGGACAGACACACGAGTGATCCTATTAGGGTCCGTTTTTTCCTTTTGAGGTACGGAACCCTAAAAATCACACATTATAAAAAAGAAAAATGTCGAAACTTACGATGGCTGATTAAAATCGACAGCGAGCGTGACCCCCTTAGCCTCGAACAAGGTGCCCAACATGTCCTCGAACACCGGGACCTCGGCGCCGTACAGCGTGAGGCAGCGGTCCCTGTGGTTCAGGTGCACCACCACAGTGCTTACGAAGGTCTGTATAGGCTTTGCGATGTTGCCTTCATTATATCTGGGAAGAAAGAAAGTCAAGTCAATATACTTGGTCAAGCCACAGAATAAATAATATGGCGGTGGATGTGCGGAGTTTCACGCAAGGATCGCGTCCGAAACGCCCACATACGGGGTAGTCTTGGCGTCCGTGACATCGCTGACAAACTGCAAGAGTGCCGCCTTCGTTGGTATGGCCACGTCTCGCGCAGACCGGCAAGTTACGTGGGTAACAAATGCCTGGACATGCCGCCTCCTCCCGGTACGGGAAGAAAAGGCCGGCCCAGGAAGCGATGGCTTGATGTCGTTAAGGAGGACATGCGTGCCAACGGACTCACCACCAGGGACGCCGAAGATCGGGCAAAGTGGACACGAAGGAGTCTAAAGGCGGACCCCGGGTCCTCGCGCCCCGCTGCTGGGATTGACGCCAGGATGATGATGATGAAGCCACAGAATAAATAATAGAACTAGGTACAGAAGACTCGCTCTAACAAAACGCGTCTGTTACGATCAGCACAGATATGGCCGCTAGGTGGCGACAGCGCCACGCGCGGCTTATGGCTAGCCACCAAAATTGGTGTGGAACGGATGTACTTTTAGCTACCCGTAGCAAAGCGACGAAATCGCGGAGTGAGCCACGCCCGGTCAAGCAGATCTTGTCAGTAGAAAATGACGGCAAATTTGAAAAATGTAGGCGCGAAGGGATATAGTCCCACAGAAAAACTGAATTTCGCGCCTTTTTTTACTGAATAGATTTGATTGACCAGCTATAGGGAATATTACGTAAAACTCTGCGTAGGGGGCGCCACTTCCACAATTCGTCACAATCTAAGGGTCTACCGCAAAAGAGAGAGCCGAAATTTTGTTATCTATATAACCTCTCTATCACTCTTGCTCAGATAGCTAAGTTTCGATTTTCGCGTTTCCCGTTAGGCCCTTTTTAAACAAACCGCCTTGATGTATCAATGTCATTTTTTATTGTCTGTGGAAACTTGTCAAAAACAGTATAAGGCACAGTATGTATAAGCACAGAATAAATAATAGTACTAAGTACAGAAGACTCACTTTCTAACAAAACGCGTCTGTTACGATCAGCACAGATATGGCCGCTAGGTGGCGACAGCGCCACGCGCGGCTTATGGCTTTCCCCAAAATTGGGGCCGAACGGATGTACTTTTAGCTACCTATAGCAAAGCGACGAAATCGCGGAGTGAGACACGCCTGGTATAAGTTACTCTATGGTGTACGATGGGGGCTAGTGCTGCACTCTGGCGGCAGAACATTGCAGTAATGTCCCCTATTTCACCAGCCAAAATGAGGAAACAACTCAACATTTGCATTTATTTACTTTTCACTTCTCATTCTCGTAGAGTTCTACTTTTAAGTCGTGCGTAATAGACGAAATAAAAGCGCTTTTAAGCTCTAGTCACTTTAGTGCATAAAGTAAAATCATCTGTTACGACCCTTTCGAACCCAGGACCACGGCTACACAGGCAGGGTCACTACCCACTAGGCCAACCGGTCGTCAATCCATAACTTACATGAATGTAATCTGATCCCACCACTCCCAGCCATAACTTACATGAATGTAATCTGATCCCACCACTTCCAGCCATAACTTACATGAATGTAATCTGATCCCACCACTCCCAGCTACAACTTACATGAATGTAATCTGATCCCACCACTCCCAGCTATAACTTACATGAATGTAATCTGAACCCACCACTCCCAGCCATAACTTACATGAATGTAATCTGATCCCACCACTCCCAGCTACAACTTACATGAATGTAATCTGATCCCACCACTCCCAGCTATAACTTACATGAATGTAATCTGAACCCACCACTCCCAGCCATAACTTACATGAATGTAATCTGATCCCACCACTCCCAGCCATAACTTACATGAATGTAATCTGATCCCACCACTCCCAGCTACAACTTACATGAATGTAATCTGATCCCACCACTCCCAGCTACAACTTACATGAATGTAATCTGATCCCACCACTCCCAGCTACAACTTACATGAATGTAATCTGATCCCACCACTCCCAGCCATAACTTACATGAATGTAATCTGATCCCACCACTCCCAGCCATAACTTACATGAATGTAATCTGAACCCACCACTCCCAGCTACAACTTACATGAATGTAATCTGATCCCACCACTCCCAGCTACAACTTACATGAATGTAATCTGATCCCACCACTCCCAGCCATAACTTACATGAATGTAATCTGATCCCACCACTCCCAGCTACAACTTACATGAATGTAATCTGATCCCACCACTCCCAGCCATAACTTACATGAATGTAATCTGATCCCACCACTCCCAGCCATAACTTACATGAATGTAATCTGATCCCACCACTCCCAGCTCAGCGCTTCTGCTAATTTCGTCAGGTACACCAACCGGAGCGCCCTCTTCATGATCGCCTGCAATATAAATTATCGATCTTTTTCAGGTTTTCATAATCTTGTTCTTCTTCTTCCTCGCGTTGTCCCGGCATTTTGCCACGGCTCATAGGAGCCTGGGGTCCGCTTGGAAACTAATCCCAGGAATTGGCGTAGGCACTAGTTTTTACGAAAGCGACTGCCATCTGACCTTCCAACCCAGAGGGTAAACTAGGCCTTATTGGTATTGGTCCGGTTTCCTCACGATGTTTCCTTCACCGAAAAGCGACTGGTATAAATATCAAATGATATTTCGTACATAAGTTCCGAAAAACTCATTGGTACGAGCCGGGGTTTGAACCCGCGACCTCCGGATTGCAAGTCGCACGCTCTTACCGCTAGGCCACCAGCGCTTATCTCAGGTTTTAATAATATTAACTCAAATTCATTCATCATACGTGTAAATTAGTTTATAAATAAAGTATTTGAATAATAAATAAACGAACAAGTGCGAGTCGAAATCCGTATTTTATATTGCCGCAATACACTTTTTTTACAATAATACCGAGTGTGAGGATTGAATTTTTAATATAGGTGGCAAACGAGCAGACGGATCACCTGATGGTAAGCGATTACCGCCGCCCATGGACACCCGCAACACCAGAAGGGTTGTACGTGCGTTGCCGGCATTTAAGATGGGAGTACGCTCTTTTCTTGAAGGTTTGAAGGTGGTATCGGGCCGGAAATACCGCAGGTGACAGTTCATTCTATAGTGGAGAAAGTAGAAACGCACATTTGAGGACTGCCAACCATACAAGTGGTGAAGATGGTAATGTAATTCATATTTTGAACTTGAAACTTTGTTTCAAAGTGATAGGGTTCAATTTTGCGTAATTTCTGACACCCCTAAAAAGGCGCAAAACGTTCAAGCGGATAAACAAGACCAAGTGCGGGTAGTTCGAAAAACACGCTTAGAAGATGCTGATGTCAACTTAAGCCAGTCTTCTCCGAGACCACGGGGACAACGCCGTCCTCGAAACGTCGGAGGTAAATCTTAAAAACTTAGATACGCGATTAAGTCCCGTTGCACAATTTAATAACCCTTATAAAGGGTTAAACGTTTTAAAATATGTACCTGTGGGGTAGACGCGCCTCCCATCTGAGTGATGTCTACGTGCGGTATGAGCCTGGTAGCGTCAGCTTTACATATCACAATCTCCACATCGGCTTTAGAGGTGTTAGGGGCTGGTTGGGGCTGAGGCTGGTTTTGGGGCTGGTTTTGGGGCCGGGGCTGGTTCAGGAGCTGGGTCAGGGGCTGGTTTTGGGGCTGAAGGTCCTTAGGTTTCGGTATTTTGATGTTAAGCGCTCGAAGCGGACGGTCGAGAAGCTTTTGTAGAGTCACTGTTCTGTGGAATAAAAAGGAAATTATGCAATAACTATAGTACATCAGTCACCAGCAATAATATGTCACTCTTCGAAGGCACCCTCTTATGGCTCTACAAATAAGATCGTGTCAGATATTTTTGCGGGCTTCGTTGTGTAACATATTATTGCAATTTTAGGATTAACATTTGTTTACAGATTGCAATATCGCAACAAATTTCTTTAATTATCTAAAATTTATTTGGATATTATAAAAATGTGATCAAAACCCATTCTCCATTTCAGCTTGAGCAAAAATACTTTCGAATTCCACCAATTCTCGTGACATTTTGTGAGCAAGTTCGAATATAAGTAGATTTTTTCTTACGATTCAGTTTTTGGATTTTATGTAAATAGCGGACCATAAAGATAAGATAAAGATAAAAGATAGTTTATTCAAGTAGGCATATTATGAACGTCAAATAAAACTACACCGGCTCCAACCCTACAACTCTGCCTCGAGAAGATTTAAATCCCCCCTCAATTGGAGGAGGGTATCCCAATATGGGACCGGCATCAAACTCGGCGGGACACATCTTTTCAAACATAGGAGTTCCAAAGAAAAAAAACAAATGGAGACCTTATTAAATATATTAAAAACGGGTCACTCACGTATTTTAAGTCGAAAAACGCTCGACATGTTTCACTCCGTACCGAGAAGTGTCATCAGGAGCTTGCGTTTACGGTGACGGACCGGCGCAGACTGCCGCAGTGAGTGACCCGTTTTTAATATATTTAATATGTCTTTGTCTCACGGAAGTTTTGTTATTAAAAATGAAGACCTTCGTTTTGGATCGGTCAATTGAGTAAGGCTACTTACTTGAGGTCTTTAGCTATCTCTGCCCTGAGCTCCATAGTAGGGTAGTCAGCTAGCCTGGTGTATATTCTCGTTATAAGTTCGCCTTCCGTCTCAGTGAGTTGTATCTTGTGGCGACCGTTCACGGATGTGAGAAGAGAGCGGAGGAACTTGCGCTCTCTCTCTACCAGGGGCTCCTGGGAACAAATAGTATATTACGATACAAGTGCGAAAAGTACGACGAACGAGTGGCGATAAATTGAAACACGACCGCAGGGAGTGTTTTAAATCGACACGAGTTGCGAGAAGTCGCTTCCCGCTGTCTGTCTGTCCCTATGTATGCTTAGATCTTTAAAACTACGCAACGGATTTTGATGCGGTTTTTTTAATAGATAGAGTGATTCAAGAGGAATGTTTATGTATAAATTGTATAAATAAATTGGAGGGTTCCGCACCATCAACAAAAAATAGAGCAAAACAAGCAAAAAAACGGTCACCCATCCAAGTACTGACCCCGCCCGACGTTGCTTAACTTCGGTCAAAAATCACGTTTGTTGTATGGGAGCCCCACTTAAATCTTTATTTTATTCTGTTTTTAGTATTTGTTGTTATAGCGGCAACAGAAATACATCACCTGTGAAAATTTCAACTGTCTAGCTATCACGGTTCGTGAGGCACAGCCTGGTGACAGACGGACGGACGGACGGACGGACGGACAGCGGAGTCTTAGTAATAGGGTCCCGTTTTTACCCTTTGGGTACGGAACCCTAAAAATAGAAAAATAAGATACAATGATATTAATAATCTACCCACCTTAAAAAGAATGTCCTTTTTCCACTCGTCGTGCAACAGGAAGTCGAGCAGATTATGCAGCAGCGTCAGCCGGAAGTCGATCGGCTTACGAGGCACTATCTTAGGAGGGGGCACGTGCCCTAGCCCGCCTCGTTTAGGCTGTTAACAAGAAATTCAACTAGTATTATTTTACACAACTTTGGGAACAAATCAAATTATTTTATTAAATATTTTGATTTGTGTTTTTTTAAGTAGTCACACTACTAATTCATAATAATTCATAATTTATTGCATAATAATCATGTGGTACAAGACAGATATTACATTAGGGTAAGTTCACACATGAACCCTGTTAGGGCACAGCAAACGAGTGTATATAAATTATAAACTGAAATATATGACATCTATTTCAGTTTATATAGTATTATTTTGTTTTTATTTTAAAATGCAGTTACTGCCAACAAAAATACGGTTTAAGTACATAACGTACAACTAGGGATCAAATAAAATTATTTTACAGTACATATATGGTCCTATTTTCCCGCACTAGTGCGTAAAATAGCACTTTTCGTGCGATGTCAAAAGTTTAAAGGGTCATATGTACTGTAAAACGTTGTACGATACACGTGCGAATAGGTAATTCGCAACTCGTGACGATTTAAAACACTCCCTTCGGTCGTGTTTTAATGTATCGCCACATGTTTCGAATTTCTTCTTTTCCGGACTTGTATCGTAAATAACTATTATTAAACGTAAATACTGTAAAACTTACTTGATGACTACCGAAATCGATCTAATGAGTTCCATACGGGATGGCCTAATTTAATTATTAGGACAAATTACCGGTATTAGTTAATCAATACCGGCATATACCTAGAGTATTAGGGGTCCCGTTGTTTCCCATAAAGTTTTAAGTCATAATGTAGGTATTGTGTGTCATATTATCATTAGCCATAAAACCGAAACCGTTAACATTTCAGGATTTTCGTTAGGTTATCCTATAGATAGGTTAGGTTAGGTTTGTTTTATGGCAATCCTAAAAACTGACGCGTTTTTGAACTAAATGAATTATGACTAACGAAAATGCGGGCAAACAATACATTATGGCTTAAAATTATTTGGGAAACAATAGAGACCCCAGTATTACCGTGAGTACCGGTAGGTAGGGAACGGGTCAAAGATTTTCACGTTTCACGATATGGCTGGGAATTTCACGATATGCCTGATCTTACGATCGGCCGCCGACATATAGACCGGGATATGAACCAGGGATGTTGCGGATGCCGATTTTTTGACATCCGCGGATGCGGATTTTTAAAGGCTCACATCCGCGGATGCGGATGTGGATGCGGATGTCAAGATAGTACCATAAAAAACGTCAAATATTACATTTTAGTAATTTTTATTTCAAAAAACGGCCAAGTGCGAGTCGGACTCGCGTTCCAAGGGTTCCGTACATTAAGTCCCATTCACGCTTGACTGCTCATTTTTAATTAGGTTTTTTTGGTTAATGACTAAATAAGTAGCAGTCTAGCGCTTACGCCGATGCTAAGACGTTCCTGTGCCGACTTGTTCCACATCCGCATTAAATCCGCATCGATTTTATGCGGATGCGGATGTTGAAAATAATGCGGAAGTTCCGCGGTTGCGGATGCGGATGCGGATATTCGCAACATCCCTGATATGAACCGTGATTACCTTTAGTACCTATTGTGTCTCACCTGATCGATGTTCGGCATGACGGGCTCCATGATCCCGTCCCCGCGCGCGCCTAGGGCTCCGCCCCGCCACCCCATCATCATCATCATCCTGCGACACACAACTGCCTTACCAACAAACACACTGTATTCACGTGAAAAAAGGGTATCTTCTTGGGTCGTCCCATTCGTTTTTCGTCAAGTTCTTAAATTAGTCCTATTCTGCTTTCGTCACTCATTCTACATTCGTCACAACCGTCGGTGGCTTTCAATGTAGAATGAGTGACGAAAGCAGAATAGGACTAATTTAAGAACTTGACGAAAAACGAATGGGACGACCCAAGATGATACCGAAAAAAGACGCGGTCTAGATTTCGAGATAATCTCAACATAATCAATAGTACATATTAGATCAAATTAAATTATTTTCAGAAAATATTTCAATTTGTTTTTAACACGCTTTTATTAGGTCGACCTGTATGTAACTAACTATGTAATGAAATCTTGCAAGTTAAATTTGATCCACTTCCCGGTTTCCGATTGAGCTAAAATTTTGCATACACATGTAAGTCGGGTGACAATGCAATATTATGGTACCATCGAGCTGATCTGATGATGGAGACAGGAGGTGGCCATAGGAACTCTGTGATGAAACAACGCAACCTAATTGTGTTAGGGGTTTTTAGAATTGTCTTGATGAGTATTAGTTGTCTGTCGTAAGCAAAGTACAGTCAGCGTTAAAAGCTTGTACCAAAAATTAATTTTTTGCCAAAAATTTATTATTTCAAGTAGAAACACTTATATATAAATCATATACTAAGAAAAAGTGACCCAGGCCTCCAGTGCCCCAGGCTGGAATCGAACCAGCGTCCTCTGCTATCGCGGCAGGTGCCTGTTGCCACTCGGCCACCGGGCCACAGCGAATTTTTCAAGTATATGCACTTCTTACTGAAGGCTTCAGTATTCAGTATTCATTTAATCATTGCTTTGTGTGTACAAAAAGGTCTTATGAATATTATATTATGTTACAACACAACCCTGTAAGGGCACTGCAATAAAATTACAAACTAATCAACTACTTAACCTAATAACACTATTAAATATACATATTTACATGTAATGGCCAGCCGTAGATAGGGTGGCAGAGAGGTTGACACGGGTAAATATTAAACATTACTTCAGGAGTCTAGATATTCACTTACAGAGTAGAGTGCTTTGTCTATGAGAAATGCCTTTAAATTTTTTAGAAATTTACTATAATTTAACTCATTTTTTAAGTGATCAGGTAGTTTATTATAAATTCTAATTGACATTGGGTAGGGACCATTTTTATGAATGACTAATTTAGACGTGGTTTGGATCAAATTGTTTTTGAAACGTGATTCGAATCGTCGGGGCATATCTCCCGGGGCTTATGTCGCCCCCTGGCTTTTTTTCTTAGTATATGACATTTATTTCAGTTTATTCTCAACTAGCGACCCGCCCCGGCTTCGCACGGGTTAACAAATTATACATAAACCTTCCTCTTGAATCACTCTATCTATAAAAAAACCGCATCAAAATACGTTGCATAGTTTTAAAGATCTAAGCATACATACAGACAGACAGGCAGCGGGAAGCGACTTTGTTTTATACTATGTATAGTAATAGTGTTTTTTATTTAAACTCTCAACGGGTGTGGACAAGTCTTCCAGCAGATTGGCCGTCCGCCTGCTCGTGCTGCGGCCGCGCTCTAGTGCTGCTTCCTTGTCTATGGTCGCGTCTGTGTCTGTGCTAGCCTTACCGCCCTTTACTAAACAGTGTTGTTTATTTAAATAACGAACCTCATCCCGATATCGCTCTCGACGGGTGTGGACAAGTCTTCCAGCAGCTTGGCCGTCCGCCTGCTCGTGCTGCGGCCGCGCTCTAGTGCTGCTTCCTTGTCTATGGTCGCGTCTGTGTCTGTGCTAGCCTTACCGCCCTTTACTAAACAGTGTTGTTTATTTAAATAACGAACCTCATCCCGATATCGCTCTCGACGGGTGTGGACAAGTCTTCCAGCAGCTTGGCCGTCCGCCTGCTCGTGCTGCGGCCGCGCTCTAGTGCTGCTTCCTTGTCTATGGTCGCGTCTGTGTCTGTGCTAGCCTTACCGCCCTTTACTAAACAGTGTTGTTTATTTAAACAACGAACCTCATTGCGATATCGCTCTCGACGGGTGTGGACAAGTCTTCCAACAGCTTGGCCGTCCGCCTGCTCGTGCTGCGGCCGCGCTCTAGTGCTGCTTCCTTGTCTATGGTCACGTCTGTGTCTGTGCTAGACTTACCGCCCTTTACTAAACAGTGTTGTTTATTTAAATAACGAACCTCATCCCGATATCGCTCTCGACGGGTGTGGACAAGTCTTCCAGCAGCTTGGCCGTCCGCCTGCTCGTGCTGCGGCCGCGCTCTAGTGCTGCTTCCGTGTCTATGGTCGCGTCTGTGTCTGTGCTAGCCTTACCGCCCTTTACTAAACAGTGTTGTTTATTTAAATGACGAACCTCATTCCGATATCGCTCTCGACGGGTGTGGACAAGTCTTCCAGCAGCTTGGCCGTCCGCCTGCTCGTGCTGCGGCCGCGCTCTAGTGCTGCTTCCTTGTCTATGGTCGGGTCTGTGTCTGTGCTAGCCTTACCGCCCTTTACTAAACAGTGTTGTTTATTTAAATAACGAACCTCATCCCGATATCACTCTCGACGGGTGTGGACAAGTCTTCCAGCAGCTTGGCCGTCCGCCTGCTCGTGCTGCGGCCGCGCTCTAGTGCTGCTTCCTTGTCTATGGTCGCGTCTGTGTCTGTGCTAGCCTTACCGCCCTTTACTAAACAGTGTTGTTTATTTAAATAACGAACCTCATCCCGATATCGCTCTCGACGGGTGTGGACAAGTCTTCCAGCAGCTTGGCCGTCCGCCTGCTCGTGCTGCGGCCGCGCTCTAGTGCTGCTTCCTTGTCTATGGTCGCGTCTGTGTCTGTGCTAGCCTTACCGCCCTTCTCGAACTGTATTCTGCGGGAATAGGGAGTATTACTGCAATGTTTTGCCGCCAGAGTGCAGCACTAGCGACGTAATTATACCATAGAGTAACTTATACACACTGTATCCTTAAACTGTTTTTTGATAGAGAGGTTAGATAACAAAATTTCGACTCTCTCGTTTACGGTAGACCGGTACGGTACTGATACGGTAGATTGTGATTTATTGTGGGAGTGGCGCCCCCTATGCAGATTTTCGCGAAATATTCCCAATAGGGATACGCTGTCGAAAATCTTTGTTTCAGAGAAAAAACAACGATAAATACCTATAGTCATGGATAAATTTATAGGATCGCAAAAAAAAAGTTTAAAGACTTAATTTTGAAATTACTTTAGGTGCTGTAAACCAGTAAAAAAAACTTTTTTATGCGTTCCTCTAAATTTTGGTATAGATATTACAGCCTGGCAAACAATCTTTGTCAGTAGAAAAATAGGACTTTTTTCTAGGTACTGTAGTCAGTACAAAATAGGAGTTTAAAAAAGTAGGCGCAAAGGGTCGAAAAGTGTTAATGTTGTATTAATTTTCGCGCTTTTTTAATTTTCACCCCTTATTGATTCCCCCATCAAATACTGTAAAATGAGAGTACGCGCGATAGAGATACATAGATAGAAATCCAAGAGAAGTAGGGATATTAAACTTGTGAAATTAAGCATATTAACACAGTCACTGCCAGGAACACGTAGGTATGTGTGTTCATTTTGGCCTGGCACTGAAAGTGTTAGGTCTTTAAGAATCCGGGATAAGAATTAAATTGTATACCTATTTATTTAAATTATGAACTCACAGTCTGTCTCTACTCAAAGACCGGTCTCTCGTTTTCATCGGCACCATCGATTTGCTCCTGGCCCCTGTTGCGACGCTAAAATTACAACAAAATAACATGAACTCGGAAAGGCCCTTTTTAGACTCAAAAAAGAAAAAATAAGAAAAGAAAGAACTCATTTTGACGGTGCGATAACACGCATGCAAGTTTCATTAGGCCTCCTACTAACGAGCGCTTTTTCAACGCGCGTTAAAAAAGCGCTTGAATCCGTCCACACGCTAAATTCGATTTAACGACCAACGCTTAAAGTCGAAGATCCAACAACGCTTGATAAAAAGCGCCACCGCTCACCGCCGTGTGAATAAATACTCATGTATCCATTTGTGTCATACAAACGCTTTTTTAACGCGCGTTGAATTGATGTCATTGATGTCAGTCAGCAGAATTGATGTCACCTCAATGGTCCGCAATGTAAAGGCCCCAGTGCCCATTGTGTACTGGGGCCTTAACTAAAATCGTATACGCCCTTAGAGCCACCCCACACTGGCGTCTCCCGAGCGCCAGCGTCTAGTCAACTCTATGCTGGCTGCTGCTCGACGCAACGTTGGCGCAACTGCGCAGCGACGCCATTTTCCATAGCGCTGACTCCAACGCTCAAAAGACGCTAGTGTGAGGTGGCCCTTAGGGTCAGTTGCGCCAAACCATCTAACACCGTTAAGGCGTTCGCTAAAATATTTTTGTATGTGAAGTTTCATAGACCAGTGCTGTGACGATGATCGGTCCGTTAATTGAAGTGGCTGGCTAAGGCGTACGTAGCCAAGATGACAATCGAAAGGTAATTCTAATTGGAACTTCAATTTTTATACATAGTTAACACATATTTAAAAGCCAAGGGTTAATTATTTATTTACTTACTTTGGCTGGACTTTTGGTGGCACTGGAGCTGGTGTAGCAAATTTCGGCGTTTTCTTTAATGTTATGCTTCTGAAATAAAAATAGCAAAGTAACTGATAATACAATTCTCATTCTACAATTATTATTAGCTGCTGGTTAGCTGGAAGAGATCCCTTATTATTAGCCTTTATACCTTGCCTATGTAAATCTGTGTTTTATACAATAAAGTGATTACTAGTACTATTATTATTTTCACTAGACTTATATAGACCGGGATATGAACCGTGATTACCTTTAGTATTGTTTGTTTGTATACTTTGACACCGACCCGCTATCTTCAGTTACCCGTGACGTGATCAAGATGCATGTAACTGCGTCGAAATATCGGGAGCTCGAAAACAATACAAAAGGTAATCACGGTTCATATCCCGGTTGATATAAGTCTAGTGAAACTAACCGTGAATCATTCAAAACTGTTGCTATTATTTTTAAATATTTTCCGTGATTTTTAAGAGAGATATGAACAACGAAATGCCCTGGAACGAAACGGGGCAGGTTTAAATTGGGGAATTACCTACCTCAATTTAATATTTAAGGTTAAACGAAAACCGTAACAAAAATGCTACCAATAAAAATAAAAAATCAGTTACCTATGTTCTTTTATCGCTTGCTACCCAGAATGTAACAACTCGTTACAGATGTACAGAATAATGAAGACTGACTGAAGTAGCATGACTAAAACCAACGGATTATACATCTGTATACGAGTATGTGTAACGTTTGTGACATTTTAGGTACCTAACAGTGGCGGCGCGTCCATAAAAGCCGATTCCCACCGGCTAGCCTGTTTTTGGACGTTTGAGCAGAGTTGTAAAGGAAATATGTAAGCCAAATTACGGCTTGCCTATGGATATGTTTGACGCGCCGCTACTGGTACCTACCACATAGCCGATCGGTAACAAATACGAACGATTCCGCTAAAACACGACTTGTTACTGACCTCTCCTTGTCGTTGACGCTCGTGGTTATCTTACAGAGTTTAGCAGCCTCGTTGATGCTGTAGTTGAGTCTCCAGAGCAGATCCCGGTGCTGCGGGGCGAATAGGTCGCGGACCTTTGTGGACCCTGTCGGCACCAACGTATTGGGAAATTTAAATTTCTTGATGTTCGCTCTTCCCGTAGCCTTACGCTCATTGACCAAGACCAGACGATTCAACGGAGCCACGCCGTTTTGTCGCCTAAATAGTGTTTAGTTTTTTAAGTTTATATAAAATGCATATATATGTTAGTCTGTAAGGTATTTGTAATATGGGCCTTGTTGCCTGATTTAAAATGTTAAATAAATAAATAAATAAATATTGTCCCCCAGCATCGAACGGGTTTCATGTCCAATTCTTTCACTATTCAGGCTATCAGACTTTGGAACATTCTCCCACTCCCTATCAGACAAGCGCAGACCAAATTCACATTCAAGCGCATGCTGCGCAAGTATTTCCTTGACAAACTTTCCTCTTCGTCAACTTAATGATTCACACTAGGTGTTTATATATATGTATGGTATATATGTAGGTTTATTTGTATTAAGTATATGTGTAAGTTTATCAATATAGTTTATATTTATAATGATATAGTCCTGTTTTCAAATTAATTTATTCTAAAAGACACTGCACCTACATAATCTTTCTGGTTTGACCCATTGGTTGACTGGTAGAGAATGCCTTAAGGCATTAAGTCCGCCATTTGTACCTTCATGTATTGTGCAATAAAGATTAAAATAAATAAATTAGGGCTCATTTACCTAGTGTAAGGCCTGAGTGGACGCTCGCTCGGCGACGCGTGCAGCGTGGCTGTGGGCTCACTTGTGATGTGAGCAGCGTGCACTAAGGCCGCTCCTATACGTGCGCATTTGTTTAACATGCACGCCGCACGCCCCGCCCTGCTGCACGCACAACAAGAGCGTCCACTCAGGCCTTACACTTAGCGCTGATTTAGACGGCGTTACGTCCAATAGGGATTACGCGAAACTCTGCGTAGGGGGCGCCACTCCCACAATAAGTCACAATCTAAGGGTCTACCGCAAACGAGAGTCGAAATTTTGTTATCTAACCTCTCCATGCGATAAAGAGGCAGGTCCTTTGTAAACAAACCGCCTTGATGTATCAATGTCATATTTGATTGTCTGTGAAAACTTGCCAGAAAACTGTTTAAGCTCTTAGGTTATTAACACAACTTGTGTTACGTGTGTCAAGTTGTTTTGTTGTCGAAATTGAAGTTTAGGTTTCGACAGATTTTGGCATAAAATCATGTTTCGGTCGAAGGTTCGGTTTCGGACAAAATAGCGCCGAACCTTTCGGCCGCGTCGAAAACAGAATAAAACCGAACTTTCGGTTTTTCGGTTTTGGCAAAAAAACTGGTTTCGATCGGAAACACCAATTACTTGAGGAGTATCTTTTCAAAAGGGCTTATTTTTCTATGACAATCATACAAAAATAAGAACTTTTGAAAACACACTCCTTACACTTGTAATAGAAAGAATCTAAAGAAATGAGATTTTCCTTATGTCATTATTGATGACTTGGATTTCAAGGCCTCGCTCAGATAAAAAACCGGCCAAGTGCGAGTCGGACTCGCGCACGGAGGGTTCCGCACCATCAACAAGAAATAGAGCAAAACAAGCAAAAAAACGGTCAAGTCGTCGATCCAAGTACTGACCCCGCCCGACGTTGCTTAACTTCGGTCAAAAATCACGTTTGTTGTATGGGAGCCCCACTTAAATCTTTATTTTATTCTGTTTTTAGTATTTGTTGTTATAGCGGCAACAGAAATACATCATCTGTGAAAATTTCAACTGTCTAGCTATCACGGTGAGATACAGCCTGGTGACAGACGGACGGACGGACAGCAGAGTCTTAGTAATAGGGTCCCGTTTTTACCCTTTGGGTACGGAACCCTAAAAATCGGGTAAAACCGTCCAAACTTTTTAAATTTTTCCAAAAAATCCTCAACTGACCTGCCAACTGCCTAACATTCTTCACGAACAGTATCTCATCTTCCCTCAGCCGACAGAAGGTGCGGCTACAGAAGCTTGCGTCGTCCGCGAACTCGGTTAAAGCGGTTATGGTTTGTTTGAAGAAGGACTCCGAGATATTCGCGAGGAGTTCTAGTGGGGGAAGGGATTCATTTTCTCTGAAAAGGTCCATGTCATATTAGCTTATAAATACGAGTTTCTGGGAGAGCTCGGAAAACATAAAAACTCAAAAATGCGCGTTATCCCAGAGATAAGTCCTAGCTAGATCGCTTTTTCACCCCCGAAAACCCCCATATAGTAAATTTAATCGAAATCGTTAGAGCCGTTTCCGAGATCCCCGAAATATATGAAAATGAAAATATTTATTTACATTAATAAATGTTACATAACAAGGTAACAGGTTGGGACTCCCTATTAAGTATATTATACCTGTATCAGGAAGCCCCGCTCCTCCGTAGCAACAAGTTGTAGATTTAAGAAATATTTAACTAGCATACAGAAAGAAAACTTAAGCTAATAGTACAATTTATTCTAAATCAATATATTTATAAATAAATAAACAAGAATTGCTCGTTTAAAGGTATTAGATAGATAGATATTAGGTATAGTCAGGCGTGGCTCACACCGCGATTTCGTCGCGTCGCTACAAGTACATGCGGCCCACACCAATTTTGGTGTCTAGCCATAGCAGTTGCCGCGCACCGCTACGGAACGGACGCCTGCTCGCGCTTGCACCACCTAGCGGTCATATTTGACGTAAAAGACGCGTTTTGTTAGAGAGTGAATCTTCTGTACCTAGTACTATTATTTGAATCAATCAACTATTAACTGCTTCTACTAACATGCTCAGGAGATGTCCCATTATGGAAAGGTCTTATAACTACCATAAAATGCAAGTTTGGTTCATTTAAATACGAAAAACCTAGAATTTTAATAGTGACTCGGGAGACCGTAACCATAGCAACGTGTGACAAGAAAGAGTTGATTAACCCATTTATTCTGTGGTATAGTCAAAGATATATGTAACTCCGTATAAGATACCTAAGTAAAGTCTAAGGAAAAAGCGTGACTCGAAATTCGACAAAAAGTTATGAATCATAACGATTATTTACATTATTTTGCTTTCATAAGTAATAGTGATTCATTTTTAAAAAGCGTTTTGCAATTAAAAGACACGTCAAGATCGCGTAGTCTTTTTCTAATGCTAAAAAAACTAACTTTAGGTACTTACGGAAATTTTGAGATGGCACCAGCAGGTTTTTGGATTTTAATCCATGTTACACTGCTGAAAAAAAAAAGTTACATCAAAGTTTGCTATAACAGAATCCTTAATAATTATAATATTGTGATAATAGATCGAGCGCAACACCGGGCCGTGCTCGTTGACATCACCATCCCCCATGATGAGAATCTCGTGAAAGCCGAGAAGGACAAGTCCAGTAAGTACCTAGACTTGGCTCACGAGATAACCGCCATGTGGGATGTTGATTCGACGATCATTGTCCCGATAGTCGTTTCAGCGAACGGTCTAATAGCGAAGAGTCTCGACCAACATCTTGAGAGACTCTCGCTAGGTGGTTGGATCAAGGGCCAGATGCAGAAGGCGGTGATCTTGGACACGGCGCGGATAGTCCGCCGGTTCCTCTCTCTGCGGCCCTGACCACCGGCAGCTTGGGCCTTGCCCCGCTGCTGGCGGCACCCTAGGTTAGGTTTTTTATAATGTGTTTATATGTATTTTTTATTGTTTTGTAAGTGTTTTTATATTTTACTTTTATATTCATATTATAAATCACCTAGCCTAGAGAGTTCAAGTAAATAATTATAAGAATACAAAGAATATGTGTTCTCATTTATTGTTTCTGTTCCCGAAAGTAAAAATTGTTAGTATTCACTATAGATGCCCAAATTTTTAATATACAATACCTACTCTTTATTGCGCACCTCACATACACGTAGTTTACAATAAATGTACAATAACATAAACAAAGACAATAGAGGTAACAACAGGCGGTCTTATTGCTTAAGAGCGATCTCTTCCAGACAACCTTTGGGTATCGGAGACAAAAGAATTAGAATATACGGTAGGTGGCGCAAAGAAAAAATATGAAAAGTCGAATTGAATATAACCATAATCTTTAATAGAAAAAAACCGACTTCTCTAACTACTAGCCTGGACCCACTTAACGGCGCTTATACTTTATTTGGTAA
This sequence comes from Cydia amplana, assembly GCF_948474715.1. Taxonomy (NCBI): domain Eukaryota; kingdom Metazoa; phylum Arthropoda; class Insecta; order Lepidoptera; family Tortricidae; genus Cydia; species Cydia amplana. The sequence continues at coordinate 8,644,875 of NC_086092.1, read as the reverse complement.
TATGTATACATTTTATGGTAATCATAGTGGTTTGTTTAGTTTAGGTATCATAGTGGTTTTCCAGATCAAGGTCCGGGTCCGTGTCCGGATCCGGGTCCGAGTCCGAGTACGGGTCCGAGTCCGAGTACGGGTCCGAGTCTGAGTACGGGTCCGAGTCCGGCCGAGGCGGGCCCAGTCCAAGTCAAAATCGAAATTCTGAATCACAAAACGTGTACTATGCGTCGTTGAAGAGTTCTGTTCTGATCATCATCAGCAGTTCCGCATCATCAAATGCCACAGTTTGTAATGTAAATGCTTGATTTTCTGATGAAAATATATAAAATTATATACGTATGCCTTTAAGATTTGAGGAATTCCCTCAATTCCTCATGGATCCCATGTTCAGGACTTGAGATTGACATAAATGTGCCTAAAAACCTAACTTGCTTAACAAACATAACGAAAAGGACAAATCGCCAAATGCGAGCTATGCGTCGTTGAAGAGTTGCGTTATGATCATCATCAGCAGTTCCACTGCATCAAATGCGACAGTTTTTAATGAAAATGCTTAATTTTTTGATGAAAATACAAAAATCTCTATATGCATGCCTTTATGATTTGAGGAGTTCCCTCGATTCCTCATGGATCCCATCATCAGAACTCGAGCTTGACAAAAATGTGGCTTAAAATCTTAACTTGCTTAACAAACATAACGAAGAGGACAAATCGTCAAACGTGTACTATGCGTCGTTGAAGAGTTCCGTTCTGATCATCATCAGCAGTTCCACTTCATCAAATGTCACTTTTTTAAATGTATATGCTTGATTTGTTGATAAAAACACAAAAAATCACTATATGTATGCCTTTAAGATTTGAGGAGTTCCCTCGATTCCTCATGGATCCCATCATCAGAACTGGGTTTTGACAAAAACGGGACCAATCTGTATGTATATACATACAATCAAAAAAAAATTTTCAAAATCGGTCCAGTAATGACGGAGATATGGAGTAACAAACATAAAAAAAAAAATAAAAAAAAAAAAATAATAAAATAAAAAAAAACAACCGAATTGATAACCTCCTTTTAGATTTGGAAGTCGGTTAAAAAAACACAAAACATTAATAAAGATAATCGGGAAGGAACAGAGATTACGAGACTAGTAACAACCATTACCTACTGATCACTGACTTAATTATTTGAGATAGATGTATTTTAACACTACACATTATTATAACTGACCTGTCTTTCTCAACGACGGTGTAAGTCAATTCACACGTTTTCAACGCCTCCTTTACGACACGATCTAGTTTCCACAGCAGAATACGGTATTTCGACATGAACATGTCTCGCAACGATATGGTTTCTGTAAAAACAAACGATTCACTTCTTTGAAACTATCCTGGAGTGGCGGATAGGACGCAAGCGGGGTAGTGGAAAACCCAGACGCAGTTTTTAGAACTAGTGAGAGAAAAGTTTTTGGCAAAAATTTCATTTTTGGTACAAGCTTAATTTTATCGCTGACTGTACTTTTCTTACGACAGACAACTAATACTCATCGAGACAATTCTAAAAACCCCTAACACAATTAGGTTGCGTTGTTTCATCACAGAGTTCCTATGGCCACCTCCTGTCTCCATCATCAGATCAGCTCGATGGTACCATAATATTGCATTGTCACCCGACTTACATGTGTATGCAAAATTTCAGCTCAATCGGAAACCGGGAAGTGGATCAAATTTAACTTGCAAGATTTGATTACAGACAGACAACGGGACAGGTGAAACTAAATAAAAGCTTGTAAAAAGTAGGGGTCGTGTCGTATCAAAAAGTCAATCACTCTTAAGTTAATGATGATGATGATGAAAAACAAAACACAGACAGACGGGCTTCTCCACTTTGACCTTAGATTTTGACCTGAGAAAAAACGATTTAAATTACAAAAAAACCGGCCATGTGCGAGTCGGACTCGCATTTCAAGGATACCGTACATTAAGTCCGACTCACGCTTGACTGCACATATCTATTAGGTTTTTCTGTCATCTATAGGTAAAGAACTATTTTTTCAAAATATTAGACCCAGTAGTTTCGGAGATAAAGGATGGGGGGGGGGGGGGGATGGTCCGACAGACAGACGCACGAGTGATCCTATAAGGGTTCCGTTTTTTTTCCTTTTGAGGTACGGAACCCTAAAAAACCATAATAATCAAACTAAACAAGCGCTGGTGGCCTAGCGGTAAGAGCGTGCGACTTTCAATCCGGAGGTCGCGGGTTCAAACCCCGGCTCGAACGATTGAGTTTTTCGGAACTTATGTACGAAAGATCATTTGATATTTACCAATCGCTTTTCGATAAAGGACAACATCATGAGGAAACCGGACTAATCCCAATAAGGTCTAGTTTAGTGGGTTGGAAGGTCAGATGGCAGTCGCTTTCGTAAAAACTAGTGCCTACGCCGGGGGTCACCAATTAGTTTCTTTTGGGGTCCGATTTTTAAAATAATAGGATACCATGCACGGACCGCGATCTATTTGAGTTTATTAAATAAGTAGAAAAATAAAATAGGTCGGCGGTCCAGATCCGGACCGCGGTCCGCCATTTAGTGACCCCTGGCCTACGCCAATAAGTCATGGGATTAGTTGCCCAGCGGACCCAAGGCTCCCATAATAATCGTACTAAAAAATAACAGAATAAATTTAAATGTGGAAAATTACTGTCTTGGGTGAGACTTGAACTCACGGCCTCTGGATCGATACTCCAGCGCTCTGCCATCTGAGCTACCAATACCTCATCCATAGGGGACCCTAGAGACATCTACCGTAAGAGCTTTACACTTCTTATACGGCTACCGGAGTTCCAAGTCATATTGGAAATTCACCAGTTACGTTGTGCTACCCATACTAATTCACCATCGTTCGTAGACGTTTATGCTTGTTAATAAAAATTTAAAAATAACTTATCAAGTGACCACAGACCTGCTAAAGATAATACCTCCTTCACAAACTCTATATCTCCCTCCGATAGCTGACTGAACGTCTTCATCTTGCAATTCTCATTGTCCACAAATTCTGTAAAAAAAATGTAAAAAAAACAATTACAATAAAAATAAAAATACAGGTAAAATTTTACAAAAGCACAGAATAAATAATAGTACTAGGTACAGAAGATTCACTCTCTAACAAAACGCGTCTATTACGACAGATATGACCGCTAGGTGGCGCGAGCGCGAGCAGGCGTCCGTTCCGTAGCGGTGCGCGGCAACTGCTATGGCTAGACACCAACATTGGTGTGGGCCGCATGTACGTGTAGGTACTTGCAGCGACGCGACGAAATCGCGGAGTGAGCCACACCTGACTAAAGTTAGGTTAATAGGTTTTTGAAGTGAAAACTTCTTTAGCGGCGCTGTGCAGTTTTTCTTTATTGATTTAAATGCCATCTGGTGAGTTTCCCTCTAACTGGTATTAATATAACTCGAGTACTAACAGTGATGTGCTTAGGGGTTTCAAGTAATGCGACGAAATAATGCTAGATGGCGTTAACCTCAATTATACAGACATTTTGCACTAGTCATTGAGTTTGCACTTCTGCCGGCACTCCCGGAGTGCAACCCGTTGTTTTTTTTTCTATTATTATAGGTTAATAGGTATAAATTACCTGTGAGAGCGACCACAGTTTTGGTGAAGAATTTTTCAGTGATGTTTGAGAGGAGGCCGAGCGAAGGGACAGCGGTGGCGGCGTCGGCATAACAATGTTCTAGGAAACGGTTGTTTCTGAAAGGAAAACAATATTATCATTATTTCATGCGACGACTGGTCTGGCCTAGTGGGTAGTGACCCTGCCTGTGAAGCCGCGGTCCTGGGTTCGAATCCCGGTAAGGGTATTTATTTGTGTGATGAGCACAGATATTTGTTCCTGAGTCTTGGGTGTTTTCTATGTATTTTGTATATTATATATATATCGTTGTCTGAGTACGTACCCACAATACAAGCCTTCTTGAGCTTACTGTGGGACTTAGTCAATCTGTGTAAGAAGTCCTATATTATTTATTTATTTATTATTATTTCATCAATTTAAAGATATGCACTTTTATTTAGAACTGGTATGTTACAGTCGATGAATGTATCTGATGCTTGATAATGTACTCGAGTACGAGTTACTGCGCTGTTACGGCAAAACGCGCATCTTATTACATATTTAATACTTCCTATTTAGATACATAGTACATACGTTGTTTTGCCGTAACAGGATTACAGGACAGATCAAGGCCTTGTCAGTGATTGCAATGTGCCTCTAGTCGGTTTTAGATTCCAAGATGGCGCCCATATGGGTACTTTTGCAATAAATCATCATGGCAATCGTTTTAAAGGTTCTCAGGGGTGGGTGGTGTCAAAATTTCAAAAGTGATGACTGTTTTGGCATCTTTGATGTCTGATACGTAGATTTACGTAAAATATGTCATGGATGTCGTTATTTGCTTGCCTGTTACTTAACTTACTAGTACATAATATTAGATTTTTAGATAAGTACTTACAGAGACTGATCAGGTTGTATATTAGAATCTTTATTTTCTTTATGCGATCTATTTGACACATTTTTGTCCTTGTGTGTTTCATTTGTATTCTTTTTCTCACTAACTATATTGTTAGTTTTTTCTTTGTCTTTTTTAGATTTGTTGGTATTCTTGGGTACTTTTTCAAGCAGTAAAGTCCTGAAAGTGAAAATATTTTCTACAGGTCAAACTATTTACAAGTACCAGTAGATTTACATATGTATGTTAAGATTATTTTTTTCGGGATTATTTTTAACAGTGTGATAAGGGAAAAGTGTGGACTGAACGAAGATGTAGTGACAAAAATTGAGAAAGGTATGTTGAGATGGTTTGGACACGTGGAAAGAATGAGTGAAAGAAGGCTGACAAAGAGAGTGTATAAGGGAGAAGTAGAAGAGGGAGTTGGAAGGGGCAGACCTCGGCGGACTTTCTTCGATCAGATCGGGGAAATCCTGAAGAAAGGCCAGGTCAAGAGCACCCTAAACCGGCGAGCGTGTATGAGGAATATTATGAAAGTAACGGAAGCGAAAGAGGTGTGTCAGGATCGTAGCAAGTGGAAATCCGTGGTCTCTGCCTACCCCTCCGGGAAATAGGCGTGATTATATGTATGTGTATGTATGTATGTATTTTTTTCGGGTCTTTTTTGCAGCTGAACATAATCATGTTATTTAGTAAAGAAGAATTTTATTAAGATCACTAGGTTAGTTATTAAATGCAGCTCATAATTTTTACCGAACTACAGCAAAACAAAATCAAGCAAAAACTTACGCTGTCTCTCTCCCACTAGTTTCCTTAAGCGTCACCTCAAACGTACAATCGACACATTCCTCCATGGCCTCCCAAAGCGGTGCGTAAAGCGAGTTATACCCGAACCCAACATCCTTGTCCCGATGCTTCAACAGATTATATATATACTCCGCTTGGCTTAAATGCATTTCTTCATAGGACAATTTGGTTTGAGTACTTTTGATGAAGCGTAAAGTTTTGTCTAGGAAACGGACTTTGATGGTGCCGGTGGGTTCTGGAGGGCGGAGAGGGGTTGCATGTGAGTGTGGTAGCATGGTGGCGGGGGGATGAGGCAAGAGAGCGCGTGTGCGAGGTTGTCGGAGGCCGTGAGGTACGGGGGCGGGTGGGTTTGCTGAGTGAGGTGGTCGGATAGCTCGTGCTTGGATTAAGCGGTCGGCTATGGCGCTGTGAAATGTTAAATGGGTTTTAAGAAAAGCTTATTATGTTGTAAGCAGAAACCGAGATGTTTTGTTAATTTATTCAAAAGGAATGACAAGTGATGAGTAGTGTTGCTTTTTGCAAATGCAATGCACGATGCAACATGTATAATGGTGTGTTGGAACATTTTACAAAAACCATCGCTATACTTTATGATATTTGGGCAATTTCATTCTCAGAAACATGAGATCTATTTTCACATATTTTTTAATCAAAAAATTTATAGAATGGGAAAAAAATGTAAAACTTCTCCTTGTAAGGTCAAAAGATGAAAAGAGCTTGTAATTCTAATTAGAAATAATATAAAAAGCGGGAGGCACATTATTATTAATTTATTAGAAAAGATAAAGTAAGCAAAGTAATCAGTTAGATGGTTAATTGAATTATATGAAAAGTAAACCATAATAAAATAAAATAAGCCTTACCTCAGCTTGACTGGCTTTTTCTTAATCTTATTAGAAAATATCTTTTTGTACACTAAGAGCCTGTAGAAAAAAAACAAAGTATAATTTTACATAAATTTACCCTGTTTAAAGTTGGTCAAGTTGGTTGGTTGGTGGTTGGTTGGTTGGTTGGTTGGTTGGTTGGTGGTTGGTTGGTCAAACCAATTTGTTGGTCAGTAAATCAGGAAAACTATACTCATCCTTTTCTTTTATATTTATATATTTAAATTAAATTATGTATAGGTGGTCAAACCAATTTGTCAGTAAATAAGAACAAAAAAAAGTATACTCAACCTTTTCTTTTGGGTGCTAGTATACTAGTGTAAGATATGAAATAAGACAGTCCTTTGACAAACTATAGATTGTTTCCTATAAGACATTATATCTATCTAATTAAGCATTATTTTAATTCCGTAAACTTACTTTCCATTCTCATAAGCATGTGTCCACCGAAACACCTCACGAGACATCTCCAGAACTTGAATGATCTCCTCGGCAAGCACTCTGTCCTGATCCTTGAAGGCCTTGCTCTTCAAGTTCCTCGTATCAGTGACCAAATTTACCAAAAACCCCTCGACGTAAGGCGAGATGGAGGGAAAGTATACTTCGCTGTTGTTTCTTTTCAAAAAGTCCAGTGTTTTTTGAAGATAATCGTTCACTTCCATGGGTTCCATGTATTTCATGGCTTTCTCAAACTCTATTAGGTTTTTTGAAGCCATGTTGATAGTGTTTTGGCAATTGCACAAAAGTTTCTTGAGGATTCAATTGTATACTATATTTCAAGGATGCCTAAAGTTCCGCGTGTCCATATGAATGGTGCATGATTACAGACATTTTTACTACTCATACCATCGAAGAGAAGTAGTGATAGTTGTCATGAACATATTGTAAAAGCAAATTCGTACTTGTGGGTACCCACACTTCCGGAAAATTGAAAGAACCGCGTTGTCAGCGAAATAAACAAACAAAAAGTAATTAAGATACCTTTATATAACTTGTAACTCTAGTCAAGTAAATTTAAGGTATTACCGACAGTATTATTGCTGAATACAATGAGATTTTTCTGAAAAACTGCAGGATTTCCACAAAACAACAAACAGCGAACTGTCAAGAAGAAAATTTCAAAAATCAAAAAATCAACGTTTTGTTTCCCATTCTTCCAAAACTAATATTGAACTAGTAATGCAACCAAATAACACCAAAACGAAACCAAAATACCCTTTTTATAAAATAATCATCCAATTTTACTAAATGTAAAAGTTTATATGAGAGTAAATATTTGCTTTGTATGAGATATCAATTCGTCCAAAAATATATAATGGAATAACAAAACGCATTAAAAGTTGTTTGAAGCATTGTTTTTACCGTTTTTACTTTATAATTATTTCATATGGCAACATCGTTTTGAGGTTAGAAATGTCAATTTGTGTTTTACAATATGTACACAAATTATTTCTGGAATTATCGTTTAATTCTAAATTAAAGTGCTACAATTAAATAACCAATTCATTAATAATGTCTTTCGACGTCAATTGGGACGTCGAAAGTCAGAGAGAGGACCACGAGTGCGAAGAACATTGGCAGTTAAGAAAGGCGTTCATAGAACGATGGAAGAACGAATATCCTAAAGACAGGCTGGTTTGCCTAGCTAGAGTCTTCGCTAACATGGAGTTCATGGGCTGCCGGTACCCCACAGAAGTGATGCAAGAAGTTGCAAGGCTCTCACAAGAAGTAAGCTAAATTTTCCCTCTTGATTTTGATGTTTGTCTAACCATAGCATCTTTTGAATTGTTTTTAATAAAAAGCACATTAAGTATAATTTCCCGCATAGTACGCAACTTTCCGTTTGTCCATGGCCTGTTCTCATTCAATCTCCTGTTTTAGGCGATTTTTTGGTGTATTTAGATTTTATGACTCAGTAGTAACTTACGAAATTATTTCATAGGTAGCAAGCATCTACAGAAAGTCAAAGAAAGGCAAACTCCAAAGGACATTTGTATCAGCTTCTGATGCTGCTGAGGACCGAGCGCGAGGTGTCAAGCGTGAAGGCGGCGTTATCAAAGATGGCCCGGCACCAAAGTCTTCTAAAATCCAGTTTGTGAAACAGGGCCAGGGCGGCAAAGAAGAGGAGACTGAGGATACGGATGTGGAAAGTAGAATAAGGAATTTGATTAGTTCAAGGTAAATCAAATATAGAAACAGACAAAAAAATTCTATTTATAAAAACCCTAATAAGGATTATTGCAAGATTTTTTTTGAAACTTTGGTGAAATTCTAAACTCAATCTTTCCCCATTTCAGGTTCCCAAATGTTCTGATTAATTCAAAACTTAGCATACCATTAAAACCTTGGTCACAATGCAAAGTTAGCAATAGAAACATTTTATCAAACAAGAAACCTCATCAAGTTAGGGTCTTGATAAGTTTATATTCAAAGACTCAGTTTTTTACTTAATTAATTTAATTCAACTTAATTATTGGCTGGAGGAAGCACAATATCGGGAGGTCTGGAGAACCAGGGGAGAGGCCTTTGCCCAGCAGTGCACTCAAATAGGCTAATAACAAATTAAAAAAAATTTATAATTCTATCAAAAACATCTTTACACATGTTAGTACTAATAAAGCCAAAAATCAAATCTATCGTTTGTTCATTTCAGCATATCCAGTAAATCACCCGAGGAATCCCGGAAGCCCCTCGGGGATCTTAACGAGTACCTGAAGGACCTGAGCGGCGTGCGGTGCTTGGACGCCCGGGCGTTCGACGACAGCATGTTTTTCAGCAGCTTCGGGCAGTTGGTGCTGCTCGTCAGGCCCTGGGCGGGGAAATGGTGGAATATACAGAGTGAGTACTACAAATTAAGGGGCTCCATAGATAAATTACTGATTTTTGACAAATTTCCTTGTACAAACTCTTAAATAAGTAAATATTCTTTATTGCACCAATTTTAACGGAAAAGCAGGAAAGATTCCGTCACCCAGGCGCGTTTTCCGGGCGGGGCGTGAGCGTTATATAAGTAAAAGCGGCGCGCCCCGCTCACGCCCCGCCCGGAAGCGCCTGTGTGACGAAGCCTTAAGTGTGCAGTAAAAATGGCTGGGACAAACACACAGATGGATGGACGGAGATGAAAAAGCAATGCACAGGTTTGTAATGGGGTCAGCAACACGCATGTGATACCACTGGAGGTCGCAGGCGTCAGGCGTCCATAGCCAGCATTTAAATTTCCACCCTGTATACAAAGTTTTGTTTATGTAATTTTTTAGCATGGTTCTGTACGACAATGTTGTTGTCCTATCGTACCCCATTTGTACAGAGGACCTTGGTAAAATTGATTAAATGTCCTGTTCCTGTTCCGGGGGATTAAATCTTCTCGGGGCAGAGGTTGGAGCCGGTGTAGCTTTATTTGACGTTCATAAGCACATTGTCCACCGGTTTGACGACCGGTCTGGCCTAGTGGGTAGTGACCCTGCCTGCGAAGCCGATGGTCCTGGGTTCGAATCCCGGTAAGGGCATTTATTTGTGTGATGAACACTAATATTTGTTCCGGAGTCGGGTGTTTTCTATGTATATAAGTATGTATTTATCTATATAAGTATGTATATCGTCGCCTAGCATCCATAGTACAAGCTTTGCTTAGTTTGGGGCTAGTTTGATCTGTGTAAGGTATTCCCTATATTTATTTTATTTATTGTGATATGCCTACTTGAATAAACAATCTTTTATCTAACCAAGAAATCTGTCTGTTTCAGCAAGCTGTCAGGTGTGCAACGTCCCGTTCAGCTCCACGTTTGAGGACGGCGCCATGTCGATGCTCATCAACGGGCTGCTGGTGGCCCGGGCCACGGGAGCTTCTAAAGCGGACGCCAAGTGCAACGTCGAGGTCATGGCTTGGAACGTAAGAATTTATCTTATCTTATACCTTTCAACGAGCAATTCTTGTATGTATAAACAAGATATTTCGAGGACCTCGGAAACGGCTCAAACGATTTTGATTATATTTTCTATATGGGGGTTTTCGGGGGTGAAAAATCGATCTAGCTAGGTCTTATCTCTGGAAAACGCGCATGTTTGAGTTTTTATATGTGTCTCCCAGATATTTCCTCTTGTAAGTGAGGCTTTTTCTTCTCACCATTTATTCAACGAACACTTACGCACACATAACACACACTTAAACACTTGCTTATACGCAGAAGGTTTTGGGTTTAAATTCCAGATTCCAGTAAGGGCATTTATTTGTTTCTTTAGAGGTATTTTTCCAGAGTTATATAGACTGACGTCCTAGCAAATGTCAACGACCCGACCCCCCCGTTGTGTAATATCTATCTATCTTATCTTATCTATTATAAGGAAAATAGCTCACCCCCGCCGAGCTCTGGTTATATGTTATTGATTGCAGAGGTTACGCGAGGAGGTGGTAACAGTGGTAGTTAAGGAGCAGTTCAGGGCGGACGGTGGCGCCATCTCTGTCAGCGAGGTGGCGGGGCGGCGCGACGACGAGTTCGGCGCCCCCGTGGAGAACAGTGTCGCCACCAAGTGAGACCATCTGTTTCTCTGCTACTACCTTTCTACCTTCGATAATTATGCTTATTTGGCCCGTTTTATTTAAATTTTTTTTTTTTTTTGTGTTATTTCTACTCGGAATCACGAGCTCTTTTGTAGAGATGCCACGAATATTTTGCAACTACATATTCGGCCTATACGGCCACTTTGCCGAATATTCGGCCGAATACCGAATATCTATTGCCTCTGCCTAAAAAGAAAAATTACACAATAAAAATAACCAAGAACTGGGTAAATATATTTAATATTTAAAATGTATTCTTGGAAAGTTGAAACACCCTTTTTTGAGCGTTTGCTGATTACAAAATACATTATTTTATTTTTATCATGGGTCTGATTTGATTAATTCTGTTGAACAAAAAATATATGTGATAATTATTCATAATAAGTAATTGTGACTCAAAATGCCTAATATTCGGTGCTTCAACCGATAGAATGGCCGAATATTTGGTATGATATTCGGCCAAAACCACTGTTCGGGGCATCACCACAGAATAAATAATAGTATTAATAGTACTAAGTACAGAAGACTCACTCTCTAACAAAACGCGTCTGTTGCGATCAGCACAGATATGGCCGCTAGGTGGCGACAGCGCCACGCGCGGCTTATGGCTTTCCCCAAAATTGGGGCCGAACGGATGTACTTTTAGCTACCTGTAGCAAAGCGACGAAATCGCGGAGTGAACGCCTGGCATCACTGAGATTTTAAAAGGAGGAAAAGTCTCCCAAAATTAGCAGGGTATGATTGTATCTGTTTATCGTGTAGGATGATGAAGCTTATGGGGTGGAAGGGAGGCGGGCTCGGCGCCGACGCGCAGGGCATCGAGGAACCCATCAAGCCGCACCTGCAAATGGTGAGGGATACTAGTTAGGGTTCCGTATTTAAATGGTACCTAAAAATCTAAATTTTGTGATGTACGTAAAACGGGGTGACTTTAGTAAATTTTGGAGATACTTTGATAGTTTTAAAACGGCCACTAAATTAGCATTATCCATTATTTTCACGAAATGTTCGTGTATGATTATTTATAAGTATATAAGTTAGATTATTATACATTCTTGTTTACCTACTACTAAATATTCCGAATAAAAATATGTTACGGCTGAAAAACTGAAATTCCGAAGTCGCCCCTGCATTTCAAAGTCACCGCGGTTTACCGTAATTAATGGACGACCCCTAAGGGAAACTGTGACCAAAATAGTATTTGATACAATTGTGAGTGATGTGATGAACTCGTCGAGTAGAATAGCGTGTTTAGGCTACGAAGCGTGCTGAGTGGCCTAAGTAAGGTGCGAAACACATCTTTCATTTGGCATTTTGAATGGGGTTGGCAGCTGTCAAAGGTTTGCATAGATGGCGCCATCATAGCTTGCCCCTTTTTCTATGAGATTTGGCTTAAAAGGCTGGCATCCAGGGCATTAAAAAAAAACAAAAACTTGACACAATTCTTGACAGGGCAAGCTATGATGGCGCCATCTGTTAAATACTTCCGGCCAACCCCATTGAATAGATTCGTTTGCCCAGGTGAACCGCCAAGGCCTCGGCAGCACCTGCTCCGACGCCCAGAGCCTCCGGCGGGCGGCCTTCACCCTCATGAGGCGGTACTTAGCTTCAGACTGTCTCGACGTGGACCTTATCTTCAGCAGGGACTTCTCTAAGGAGGAGCGGGCTTCCTTACATCAGGTAAACTGTGTCATACGTCAAAACCTTGTCATGTCATGAGGCGGTACTTAGCTTCAGACTGTCTCGACGTGGACCTTATCTTCAGCAGGGACTTCTCTAAGGAGGAGCGGGCTTCCTTACATCAGGTAAACTGTGTCATACGTCAGGTAAACCTCGGCATAAAGCGGTACTTAGTTTCAGACAACATCGATGTGGACTTTGTCTTGTAGGGACTTCTCTAAGGAAGAGCGGGCTTCCTTACATCAGGTAAATTGTGTCGTACGTCAGGTAAACTTAGGCATGAGGCGGTACTTAGCTTCAGACTGTCTCGTGATCTTTTATTCAGTAAAGACTTCTCTAAGGAAGACCGGTCTATCAGGTAAACTGTGTCATACGTCAGGTAAGCCTTGTTATGAGGCGAGTCCGACTCGCACTTGGCCGGTTTTGTGATTTTACTCAATCTTTTGTGTTTCCAGGTCGCGCAGAAGGTCGGCTTGGCCAGCAGGAGCTACGGGGCTGGGGAAGAGAGGTATGAAGTGGCACAGATATTAAATCCCATCATAAAGTAAGTATAGTATAGAGTAGTCTGCCCATACAAGCCTCGCTTAGTTCCACAAAAATTCAAGAGATGTCACTCAGAGCACCATTGGGCCTAAATATATATTTGTGTTATTTCAAATGTTGCCAATTTTTAAATTAACATGTATAGTTCTAATTTCTTTAGCATATTATAACAAAAACCTTTTAAAACATCCATTTACACATAGTAAATCGACGCAGAAAAAAATAAATAAATAATGGCAAGAACTATTCTAAGCGCCATCTATCGCATTACTAGACAGTTAGTTTCTTGCCGTTGTAACATACCATAACACACTAAATAGCTCGATTGTTTGAGAAAGACTATCAATAGATGTCACTGTAGTAAATCCTCATCATAGACTAGGAATCCTCTAGACGGAGTTTAGAGGTTTAGAGCAATTATTTCATGAAACCGATGCTGCCAAAAATACGGGGGTGCGGGGGGACGAGGTGAGCGAATCCCGTGCCGTGATTGGTCCGTTCAAAGACACGGACCAATCATGGCACCGGATTGACTCGAAGATGGAGTATAACTACCGTATAAAGCTTTGGATTCCTCCGAAAACGGTGCCGTCATATAGCGGCCGCAAAAGACGGCCGTCTTTACGGTGGCGACATGGCGACACACCGTCATCCACCAAGGTCAAAGCGGCAAATTTGAAAAATGTAGGCGCGATGGGATAACGTCCCATAGAAAATTTGAATTTCGCGCCTTTTCCTACTGACAAGATTTGCTTGATCATCTATAATTTACTTGGAGGATGAAATATAATCAGGAGAATGGTAAAGCTTACCACATGAGCTTACATATTGCATTGAAGATATTGTTCGCCGACTTGCAGCTCCAAGTGACATCCACTGCAGATCATGCTGTCATTGAGGTTCATGACTCTAAGAGCAACCACAATGTCTACCAGGACAACAGAAGCGAGGCGAAGTGCTTCGGCAGAGCGACGGCGTACGCGTAGCAGTGCGGCGTAGCACTGTGACGTAGCAGACGCGGCGTAGCAGACGCGCCGTAGCAGACGCGGCGTAGCGTAGTAGTAGATTGTAAGGAGAAACCCACACTCACGAATAAAGCGTGTTGTAGTTGCGCGAAGTACCAGGGCGACAGAAGCGTGTAGTAGATTGCAGCACACGGCGACGCGCGCGTAGCACACATACGAAGCGCCGTGCGGTTACTACGCGTATATTTATGCGCTCTTATTTATACGCGCGGATTAAAATGTTGATTTTATTTGAATAATCCAGAATTAAATTTAATAGAATTTAGCGCGAAGACTTGGGTAGGTCTACACCGTGCGGCGGTCCGGGGGGAAGGGGGAATATTTATACTAATTATAACAGAAAAAGTTTATTAAAACAAACATCAAATGCTTTTGTGTAATAATTTCAGGTTTGATAGGTACGGGTTTTGCTATGGGAGAAGTTGAAAAGGAACGTTATGAAAACATATCTTTGTATGTATAGGTACTAAGATAGTACAAATCATGTACAAATCTGTTGCTTAAATATTTTTAAAGCACGACGCGACGTTGCCAAACTGCTATGAGTTACTGCGAAGCGAGTCCAGTTTAACTCGACAACGTCGCATCGTATTGTTACAATAGGGTATTTTCGTACTAGTCAAATCAGTTACTTATAAGAATTGAGCATGAATTGAGGTATTTTATCTCTTTAGGATCGAAAGAGCTCGAGAATTTGAGTACAAATAACACAAAAGTGGCAAAAAAGATCACAATATAAAAAATGGCAAAAATAGTAGTTTTCGATATAAGTGCGAGAAGTATGTCATTTTGCACGAGTACCGAGCTTTCGATTTTTCCGGTAATATACTGAGGGGCTACCGCCAAAACCGAAATTCGCAAATTGCGGGGATCTTTCTCTTTTACTCCAATGCAGGCGTAATTAGAGTGACAGAGAAAAATGCCCGCAATTTGCGAAATTCGATTTTCGCGGTTATAGCCCTGTCACTTATAACGGATGCCTTTGCTTTGATATCTGGTGGCGTTAAATTAACTCCAAAATCGTCTGAATCACTCATTTTTATTTAATAACTTATGCTTTCGTGGCAATTACTTACAAACATAAATCACTTAAATGTTGAATAAAAAAGGCGGGAAGGGAATAAAAAAGTTTTACTTAATTGAAGAGAAATTGTATTATTAAAATTAAAAAAAATAATTTTCAGAACATGTAATTATACTTGGTCAACCAGATCTTGACAGTAGAAAAAGGCGGCAAATTTGAAAAATGTAGGCGCGAAGGGATATCGACCCATAGAAAATTTGAATTTCGCGCCTTTTTTTACTGACAAGATTTGGTTGACCAGCTATATATAAAAAAACATGAATCTTTTTTTATTTCTTTATATTGATATATATCTAATTAATTACATTTAATTTAAGTGTAGTGTACGAATGTCAGCTTCATTCAGTCGCGCGTTGTTCAAGTAATACTGTTGGGTCTCGAATAATACTCCTTTATGCCCAATCGCGCGTTGTTCAGGTGGGTCATTTATAAGCGGGTCTCGCATAATACTCATTTATTTAAAAAGTATCAATCAGATTACTTTTTTGCAGTAGTGTAAAAAAATCAAACTTTACGCACGATTTGCAGCTACAAAAACTAAACTTTTTGAGCAATTGTATTTAAAAAATATAAAGAAACGCTCAAGTACCAGTAGCATGGTGGCATATAGACGGACTTACGCCAGTGTGTCTAATCCTTTTGCCATGCACCAATGGTAGCATCCGCAAAATTATTATGACAGGTATTTATTTTCAGCCGGTTTAAATAGTTTCGGCAAGACTTATGATGTAGCATTCGTATAATATATAAATATTATCATCACCACAGTATCGTTTTCCGAAATTACTTTATGGTTATACCGTTTGGCTACGCTATTTCTCTGTACCCTGCCTCTCCCTTCCCTCCCTGTACTCCTTAAGTGCCCGAACTCTCTTTACTCCTACTGAAAGATACATAAGACTATCCTGTTCGGTCATTTCCTTCCATCCCTCATGCTTGATCCAGTTTTAAACTAGATTCATGATTTATTCAATACGCTATAAAGCGACATCTGTTGATTACTTCTAATCGTTGGCAACGACATATGTCTACTAACTTTCAATAAAGACGTATAGATGTCGTTAGGAATTCTATGATTTGGATGTGACACAGCGCCATCTCGTATCCATGATAGGCAACAGTGCATTTTCAGTGACGCCATCTAGTAATGATGCGCTTTTAGGCGGTCGCATTTGAATGTATGGGATAGCATCGTCTGTATATATGTTGTCTGTGATCCCATGTACAGAGTACAGACAGCCAATTCTGTCCATCGGTGGACCTTATGCCATTTGTAATAAGGTTTACGAACTGTCAGCCAACAGTGTGGGCGATGGTCATAGACTAGGAATCCTCTAGACGGAATTTAGAGCAATTTTATTTAATGAAACCGATGCTGCCAAAAATACTGGGGTGCGGGGGACGAGGTGAACGAATCCCGTGCCGTGATTGGTCCGTTCAAAGACACGGACGTCACACAAAGACACTTTGACTCGAAGATGGAGTAAAACTACCGTATATTTGTGGCAGAGGGGGTAGCGCTACTATGCTCAGTCTGGAGGATGTCTTGTCTGTGACAAAAGCAGACCAAACCCTGTTTTTAGGGTTCCGAACCCTAAGGGTAAAAACGGGACCCTATTACTAAGACTCCACTGTCCATCTGTCTGTCTGTCACCAGGCTGTCTCATGAAACGTGATAGCTAGATAGTTGAAATTTTCAGATGATGTATTTCTGTTGCCGCTATAACAAATACTAAAAAGTACGGAACCCTCGGTGGGCGAGTCCGACTCGAACTTGTCCGGTTTTTTTCCTTTGAGTTGTGCCAGCTTTTAAATATTGTGACTTTCCTTGTTTTTCTTCCTAATACCAATTTCTTAATTGTTTTATAATTGATATCCGAAGATTAAAAAAATAAACCACGCTCGTATATAGCGAGTAGTTCTAAAAGTGGAATCTTGAGCGTTGCGAGGGTTCAAGGCACAAAAATGTTCACCGCACCAATGCGAGGAAAATACGAACTGTAAAACATCACAAATTAAATAAAAATGAACTTTACTAAGTAATTAATGTAATTATCATGCAAAGTCATAACTTAAAAGTAAATTCTATCAGTCAACATAAGAAAACAACTCAAAATTTGCATCAGATTACTTTGCAACACATGTGGATTAAATGCAACTTTCCTATCATTTTTGGTGGGCAAAGTTACATACAACTTATCAATTAATTTCAGATTCCTAGTGGTAAAGAAGAAGCTGGACCCCTTCTCGCTCGCACGCGCAGTGTTAGAGAAGGGCGGCAACACCCCCAAGTACCAGGTGTTCATACCGTGCGGCGCAAGTAAAAGGACTCAAAGAAATGGAAGATATTAATACTTTTACACCGGGCAAAGTAACATTTTTGGGGCAAAGTTAAAAAAAAGGGCAAAGATGTCATCTTGTGTTTTAAGGATTCGATGCCTCAAACTGAACAAGACAATGTATTTTATGCGGTTTCTGAAAAAGTATCCTTTACAAGCTATATTTACGAAATTACAAATAAAATTGCTGTGACATACGGACAGACAGACTCACGGATGAACAGACATATAATATGATAAAACTCTTAAGGGTTCCGCTTTTTTTTCTATTTTGGCTACGGAAATCTAAAAATGTACCTAATGGTATTTGAGATAATTATTGTGTTAATATTTCGTATTCACGTAGCCGTTTCGAACGTGTGTTCAAACTGTTTTATTACTATGGATTTATGAAAAACCAAAAACGTTGATAAAAAAAATATATTTTGCTCTCATGATTTCTTTGTCATGTAAAATAATCCTACAAAATGTGTAATAGGTTAATAAGTGAATGGAACATAGATTTTGATTTAATAAAGTATTCTTATTGAATTTGGCAGTTTTATTTGAATATCTTTATATTAACCTGAACTAGTTTTAGCAAACCATAAAAAAATGCGCAGGACGCAACATTTGTGCTTCCGTATTGGACAGTCGCCATCAGATATATCGGGGCGGTCAAGGCGCTCACAAATATCTGAACACGCTTCTATTGTTAAGGCGTTAGAGTGCGTGTGCAGATATTGTGAACACCTTGGCCGCTCCGATATATCTGATGGCGACTGGACAAAGTCAATTATTAGTTTTGAGGATTTGTGATTAGGTGGAAAAAAAAACCTATTTAAACACGTATTCTTTTATTAAAACGTTAACAGATACATACTCTTAGATTCAAAATTTCTAATAATTATACAGTCACCGCATCAAAAAAATACAACATTCATTTTGATACAACTTTGCCCGGATCATTCGATATGGGCAAAGTTGTAAAACAACGTCATGACAGTTTCTGTGGATTTTAAACACTTGCATTATTTTGCATTTAATAAATGTACAGTCAAGGTAATATAAACTTGGGCAGCAAGAAATATTCACATCGTTGTTAGGGCCACTTGCACCATTCCACTAACCCGGGGTTAACCGGTTAAACCTGGAGTTACCTTGGTTACCAGTACAATTTGACACTTGGTAAACGGTTTAACCGCTTAACCCCGGGTTAATGGGATGGTGAAAGTGGGCCTTAATGAGATAAAAACTGTTCAATTTTTAATTTCCTTGAACGCGCGTTTTGGTTGATGGGTTTGGCCGATCGAAGTATTCACAGATGGCGCCAGCATAGCTTTCCCTATCAATCCCTAGAATTGTCAAGTTCTTTTTTTATGGCATTTTATGCCCTGGATGCCAGTCCTTTAGAACTAAACTAGAGAAAGGTGCAAGCTATGATGGCGCCATCTATGCAAACCATTGACAGTTGCCAACCCCATTGTAAGATTGTTATAAAATAAAACTACAGGCATTTAACTTGTGGTAGCTATCCGCCAATTTCGTAAAATAGGCGCAGGAATGAGACACAAAATATGTTAGCAGAATATTTGCGATATGTCTTCTATATAACTGTACAAAATTAAAGCGGTTAATGTTATTTTTAACCAAAGTCTAAAAAAGACACCAAACCCTGTTCTACGGGAAATAAAACGTAAGATATAATAATTGAGAATAAATATAAAAATAATAATAACTATATTTTTGACATGTTCACTGTATAGATACTAGGAATTACAGTCTAAAGGCCTATAAGAACTTTAATGATCTCATAATGATCAGATTTTTACATAACTCAATGCGTTTCACTCGTACTTATATACTACTGCTTACTGATTATCAGTCCGCTGGACGGTATCGGCCTGTCAGTTAAACGCATAAGGTGACAGCTCGGAACAACTGACAGGCCGATATCGTCCGGCGGACTGAACATCAGTGGGCCCCTTTATTATAAGCCAATAACGTAGTGCATAATTATTTTCACCTCAGCAGCTCGAACAAGGGTACTTTGCTACTTAAAAACAGTGAGCAAAATCGCATTTTGCTCACTGGTGAGACAAAATGAGCAAAATGCGATTTTGCTCACTGTTTTTAAGTAGCAAAGTACCCTTGTTCGAGCTGCTGAGGTGAAAACTTAATTGTTGGTATCTTAAGAAAACATGAGTAAATAGAAGTAAGTGATGAAGAAGGAATAAATTTTTCGGGTTCTCTAATATGTTCTCACTGCTGAGGTGAAAAGTTTTGTGAACTACACGAGATCAAAGTTATTTACATCTCGTGCGCTTTTGAGTCCCTTACTACGCTCAAGATTCTTTCGCTTGCACGGGACTCAAAATAAGCACTCGAAGAAATATCAAACTTTGATCTCTTGTTGTACAAATAACTATTTCACCTCAGCAGCTCGAACAAGGGTACTTTGCTACTTAAAAACAGTGAGCAAAATCGCATTTTGCTCACTGGTGAGACAAAATGAGCAAAATGCGATTTTGCTCACTGTTTTTAAGTAGCAAAGTACCCTTGTTCGAGCTGCTGAGGTGAAAACTTAATTGTTGGTATCTTAAGAAAACATGAGTAAATAGAAGTAAGTGATGAAGAAGGAATAAATTTTTCGGGTTCTCTAATATGTTCTCACTGCTGAGGTGAAAAGTTTTGTGAACTACACGAGATCAAAGTTATTTACATCTCGTGCGCTTTTGAGTCCCTTACTACGCTCAAGATTCTTTCGCTTGCACGGGACTCAAAATAAGCACTCGAAGAAATATCAAACTTTGATCTCTTGTTGTACAAATAACTATTTCCATCGTATTTTCTCGGAAACGTTCGTATTTGTCGTGCTACTTCAATTAACCTCAGTACTTTTTGTACCGAGACTGACTGAAATAGCAAGGCACGTTCGTAAGTTTCCGTGAAAATACGAAGGAAAATAATTATGCACTACATCTGTAAAGCCCCGTCTCCATATCGCGCGGCAAGCTATCGAACATTGGCTCGCGAGGCAGCATTGGTTCGATAGTTTGCCGCGCGATATGGAGACGGGGCTTAAGTATCTCAAATCAAAATGGAATACCTTAACATCTGTTTTTGAGATGCCATTAGGCTTATGACGGTAGTGCTGGTGCGGGCGAGATGGACTGGATGATATCAATATGAGATCAAATAGTATAGTTCGAATAGGTTTCCTAGGAGACATCAGATATACTAGAGCGTCGCGTCGGGCAGAAGATATTACATATATTTATCATACAATAAAATTACAGTATTATTTTGCTTGTCTTGTCCTCATCTAGACTTTCACACGGACGTAGGTATAATGAGTTTTGGTCTTTAACCCTTTATAAGGGATGAGGGTGTCAGGAAATATGGAAAATTGAACCCTATTGCTTTGAAATTAAGTTCAAATTCAGGTGGCAAATATTTTCCCTCTGCCTTATAAAGGCTTAGACCAACCAAACTATTGGTTAACCTGTTCCGTTGAATTCTTATACGCGGATTAGACTCTCGCGCGAGCCACGAGACGAGCCGCGAGCCGCGCCACGAGACGCGAGTCCACCGCTTACACTCGCGTCTCGTGGCGCGGCTCGCGGCTCGTCTCGTGGCTCGCGCGAGAGTCTAATCCGCCTATTATATTCAACGGAACGGGTTAATAAAATAGTTAAACAAATAGTATTTTAAATACTGCTACCCGGGGGCCAGATCTGCAGCGCCCCACCACCAAGAAAACCAAAAATTGAAATAATCATAACAATTTTTTTATGTAACATAATTCTGATTTTATCGCGTATGGCCCTAACTAAGGTAACGTCTTTTTCCTGACCAGCCTAAATGAGCACACAAGGCAGAAAACACTGTAACTTTAACCACTTCCGACCCATAACTATGTACACACATACATAAGCTAACTGTACACACGACGCTCGGTACATCTGACGGCACAGTCAGCAGCAAAATTAGCTAAGCGGACTAGGTGATCAAAATTATCTGAACACAACTTTGTTTGGGTTATTCCTACTAGTTACCACCAAGTTAGACGACATAGAAGTTAGACGTTTAAAATGACACTTGCACTGCGTGAGCTATCAACATCGCTGCAGACTTTTCTCGGTCTGACTCTATGTGTGTATATCATTTTGAACACCTCGCCCGTTTAGGGAGTTCTGCTGACTGTACATGGTTACATAATGATAAATACATACAACTATACATCCTTACAGGTAGTTTAGTGTTTACTTATACTAGTTTTTAAATAAACTGGACATTATAAAAATATACAGGTATAAGCATAGACAAGTAGTTCCTATATCTGTCGCACGCGTATTATTGCTGTCCCGCTCGCACAGTGGCATTGTACGCCGTCATGGGCGGGACAGCAATACACCTAATTACGCGCGTGCGATAGAGATAGAAACAGGGTCAATGTACGGAATTCTTTATGCTTAGCGTCCGTCCTTTAGAGTCCGTCTAAGCTAACTATGCACCGATTTAGGAAAGACAAAGTGTGGCTGCGCCAGTTTAAACGTCATGTTCAATAGTTATTTGTTTTACAAGGGGGCAAAGTTGTTGTTAAACCGCTCGTGCTAATATTAATACCCGAGCAAGCGAACGATTCCAAAATTGAACCACGAGCATAGCGAGTGGTTCAAAAAATGGAATCTTGAGCGTTGCGAGGGTTTTCTAAGCACGAGGGTTAAACAAAATTTGCCCCTGAGTGAAACACAAAATTTTTCACCACACCAACCCGAAGCAAATATTAAATGTAAAATATCAAACAAAATCAAATCCAAATGAATGTTATTAAATATTTATCATCCAAAATCATCATTTAAAAGTCAATTCTACCAGCAAACATAAGAAAACCACTCAATATTTGCATTTGATTACTTTGCCTCACATGTGAATAAAATGCAACTTTGCTATCAGTTTTTGAAGTGCAAAGTAAGCTTTTCCGAGCTGGTGTGGTGAAAAGGAATTCGTTATGGCGGTTCCACACTCTGTCGCTTGCCCAGCAAGTGCAGAGATAGCTTAAGCACTTCACACCTTGTTTAATTCAATAGGAACTGAAGAAAGAGACGCAACATTCAGCAATATCAATGTGTAGAAGCAAGATGCAGATATCTCTACCGTGTGTAACGTATAGCTCCGTCCCTGTCGTCGGCTACTGAATTATTAGTGTTTGAAACGCTTTAGAGATTACAATGATAAATACAATTGGGTACTTTCCTCTACTTAAATTAAATCATAGCTGGTCAACCAAATCTTGTCAGTAAAAAAAGGCGCGAAATTTAAATTTTCTATGAGACGATATCCCTTCGCGCCTACATTTTTCAAATTTGCCGCCTTTTTCTACTGTCAAGATCTGGTTGACCAAGTTTATTTCACACCGTGCACGAAAAAAAGCACCAGATAATTATTATATTAGTAAAACATAGATACCAGTTATTTTTAAATGCTATTTCTATTTAAAAAATTGGATTGAAATATAAAAAGTAGGTGAGTTGACCGTGACGTCACTACACACGTTTTCATATAAATTCCATATTAGAAAATCGTATTGACAGTTCTAAAAAAGAAGCTGATTTGACTAGTAGGAAAAGTAGCCAATTATATGATTATGAACATAGGAAATTTGCAGTAAATTATGTTTATTTATTTACCCCAATTCCGCTTACGTTACAGAAATGCTTGGAAATATTTTTAATGTTTACTATTGGCAGTGAAAGGGTTAGAAATAGAATATAAAAATATTTTTTTATTGATGAGTGAAAATGACAGTCGAGCGTAGTGAGGTTTTATAATGTCCTATTTAGAGAAATGTAGCTCTCTCCTACATATAGTACAAACGTGATTCAGACACTAAATTGGCATTCAAATGTCAAATTGACACATCAACCTTTACAAATAGCATTTCATTCCAACTTTGCCCAGAAGTTAAACGGTTAAATAAACTCATAGTTGTATAGTCAGCAGCAGAAGTTGCTAAGCGGGCGAGGTGTTCAAAATTACCTTGACACGCTCTTATTCTCTTAACAATAGAGTCGTGTCAAGATCATTTTGAACACCTGGCCCGCTTAGAAACTTCTGCTGCTGACTGTGCAGCCAAGCCAAGTGGGCAAAGTTGCAATAGAAAGACAATATCCGTCTGGGTACCTGGTACTTACAAACAGGTTATAATTATGTCATAAGTGTGCTTAAAATAACGTTTGTACGAAGATTCGAGCAGTATTGATTAAAAAATAACATAAATATAGCTATCTGTACATTCTCCCAGAGAGTTAAGTATGTAAAATAAAATGCTAAAGTCAAATAAAAAGTGTCTGAGACATTGACGTATATCTCAGGATTGGCCTTACTTAATAAGAATGGGGCCAGTACAGCGGTGTGACACCACTACAACGCGATTGGTTGATGAGTTCGCATCACGCGCGCGATTGGTCGCAACCAGTTGCGTTAGACTGCACGATTGGCTCGAATTCGTGAGTGACACCGCTGAACTAGTACCATTTTTAGTGCCCGTAAGGCGCGTCCTGAGATATACGTCAATTGGTCTGAGATGTCTATAAAGAGCTTATTCCTTCATTTTTTTTTGTTTCATCACGCGAAAAAAATGTTACAAACGCCGTGTAGTAAAAATAACATTATTTTTCTTTGACCTTAGCAAGTTTATTATTTACTCTCTGCATTTTCCTAACATTGCCTACACTTACGTTATAGTAAAAAAAGTATCATAAGTGTCAATTTAAATACGACTCTTAAAAATGTGTTGATATACTTCATTAATTCAAATATACTTAGTAAGCAATTTTAAATCAAATAAATCGTCAGGTGACAAGCAAAAGTCACAACTTCATAGCCATAGTGAACCATATTAGTACGAAAAAAAGGTTGATTTTTGTTTAAATATTTTATAGTAATTAGTGACTTATTGCTTGTCACCTGACGAAATAAACAAACATAAGGAATAAAACGTTTTAATAATTAAACGATTCCTATTAATGGGTGTATTTTTTGATTAACGGCATTCTAGATTAAATTTTGGATCCTATATACAGATCTATTTTGCTATCATTCATCAACTTTGCCCCAATTTAATTGCCATCTGGGCAAAGTTGAGTTCTGTAATTAAGATAGCTCGCAAGATTAATGAAGAAATGAAGTATATAAACGGTATATAACCTACGTAAGTACGTAGAGTACAGAATTGAAAATCAATCGCAAAACCGTATGAATTCATATCATCACTTTTTATTTAACATAATCATAATGCTATCATTTCAGAGTTCATATCATTTGCATTATGGTTTCGACCATTAGTAATGCTACTTGCCAACCTCAGTCTCCTAAGGCCCGGCCATACAAACGAAACATCCAAAATTTGCCACTGAAATTTGAACCTAAACTGTAGGAAATAGAGTTGATTTTGCGTTGTTTGAAAATTGAACGAAACAAAGCAAAAGCGACTCTGTTCCAATTGAACATAGTTTAAATTACATCGAAATGAATTGGTACTATAGGTAGGACCTTGGGCCTTAGGAGGGTTGTGTATGAAAGGATACCTAGATTTGTATTAAAATTATAGATATTACTTATATCGCTCATTTGCGTGTTAGAATACATATGAATCATAAAGTAAATTAACAATCACACGCGCGAATCATATTAACCTTTTGAACGCCAGACGGCAAAGAATATTATGCCGTGCCACGGACGCTAGGCGATGGCGATTATTTAAGCGAAATTTAACTTTACGGAGTACCGCGTAAGTCCTTATTGCATTAGCGAAGCTGACGGCTCTGGCCCCGTAGCCATAGCCAACATGCCAATCGCTAACGCTATGCAGTGAACGAAACGCAATACTGTCACTGTCGCACTAATATTGAAGAGTGCTAGAGAGACACAAAGCGATTCGATGGCGAAGCGCAAGCGATCGTCACCTTGGCTAGGCACCCAAATCGACTTGACTTGGCAAGACTTTCCGACGGTGGCGGTCAAAAGGTTAATGTTTCCTTACCTCGTATACGCCTGTTAAATAAATTAATGCTAATTATTTAAAGCTATGAAGACTTACGATAGGAGCACGAGCACCTAAGCGAACGAAGCGTTCAAAATGATCTACACTTGCTTTAAAACTTGAGGAGCATTCTACGAGAATTATTTATCGAGTGTTATTTAAATTAAACGTCATAATTTCATAGAAGTTTGAAATTTAAAATAACACTTGCACTGTCTGGGCTATCAAAATCGCTGCCAACTTAGCTTGGTCTAACTATATGAAATATATTCCGGCCGAATGTGGGGATTCTAGCATATTCAAAAGTTAAAACAATACAAATCAAAATATATTTAATTAAATAACTTGGTTTGTTTCCATACTGCTCATACCGACCGGGATATAGACCGTGATTACCTTTTGTATTATTTTAGACCTCCCAATATCCCGAGAACAAATTAATTTATTTCAAAACTATTATTGGTTCACTTCTACAATTATTTTCAGAAGTATTAAAAGAGTAGCGTCTGTAGGTGACATTAGTGGAATGCTCCTTTATTAAGCAGATTATTTTGTGTTATTCTACGTATGCGTAGGTATTTTTGCCGCTCACTGCATGATTCAACTAAACGACGTTTCGGCGTTTTTATATTTGATATAAAATTCATTCACCTAATTCTAAAGCCATTTTTTGCAATTAAACAAACACGTCTGAACTACAGGGAACGCGCATGAACTGTAGAGGGCAGCACGGGAGCCCCCTGTTTATTGGCGCGAAGTGAAAATGTCAAGTTTAAGCTTCCAATGTAGCCCACAAGATGGCAGACCCTACAATGCGTAAGTAAACGCACGTGAAGTGTAGAGGGCAGCCGTTGCATTGACGTGAAGTGTTAAATGTATTTACAGTTTATGTTTCTGATTCAGGCCACAAGATGGCATACCCCGCGCACGGTCCCTATATCTCAGAACATTCAAAGTTTACTGTTATACTGATCTATGAGTGAACATGTATTTAGTATTAGGTGAATAAATATTTTATCAAACGCCGAACGCAATAAACGAAGCATATATCTAAAACCAAAGATAAATTATTGTAATAGAGTGGTAAGGTCAAAGAAAAAACGTGCCTCTTATTTTGACATCCAAAACAGATGGCGCCGTACTCAATGTTTTGCGGTCACTGAATTGTCAAACGTCAACTTTTGACAATCAGAGTTGCCGCAAAATGTATGGAGCTGTACAGCACCATCTCGTTTACCTGTCAAATTCGAAGCACGAAATTGTCTTAGATTTTACGCATCTTACTCAATCAATGTATCTTTGCTAAAACTAATAAAATATTGCATAAACTCCCCAACGAATTGTCTAAGAATTAGTACAGCACCGGTATTTCTGGGCATTTTCACTTAAAAGTATACCATTTACTTTTTTTCGAAAATCTATCAACTTTTGGGTTATTTCTACTAAGAAACACGAGGACTATCGATTTAAAAAGTCACTTTTTAGTGACAGTTTTGTAACGCATTTTCACATACATTTTGTAAGGACCGTTACAAAACTGACACACAAAATTTGTATGAAAAACTCGAGACACTTTTTTTCTTTGTCTATAGTACTCGTGATTCTGAGTTTAAATAACCCAAAAGTTGAAGTTTTTTTCTACAAAAAGTAAATGGTACCATTCTTTCTGAAAACCCCCTTCTACGTTTCATATCATTTACATGTAAAACATCTCGTTCTGACAAGCGCGAGAGAGACAGATGCTTCGCGTGACGATTTTACGCAACATACGCTCACAATATTGGAAGTTAATAAATAAAATATTACATACAAACCGACCGGTAAACTATTTTGAAAAAATATTTTATATACAACTTTTTATTGCCCATTTACCGACCGGTTAATATGTATACATTTAGATTCACATAAAATAGTAAGACTAAATTAATCATAAAACTAAAACAATTATTTTTAGTTAATAATATTAAAAGCCTTAAAAAATTAAGAGCATTTTCACCATGTTTATATATCTATGAAACACCCCTAATATTAGTTATTAGTCTGGTCCACACAGTACGAGCCGCCTTGGGAGGAATTTGCCGCGCGAGGCATTCGGTCTGTGTAGACCATAGAGAAATATAAGTAAAGAAAGAGTGGTAACTCCATACATCAGTTTCTTACCATAACTCGAGTTATTTCGTAGTCGACATCTAGCGTCAAGTAGCGGACATTATCAGTTCTGCTAGTTGACAATAGATGACGCGGCGAACGAAACTCTAATGCTCAACAATTTTCAATTAATATTATAACCGGATTCATCGGAACTCTGTTTTCAACTCCTTCCGCTATAATCTTAGTTGTAAATTGTTTTAGCAGTACATTATTCGTCAGTAGCGACATTTGTGATATCTAGTGTCAAGATGCGGTACTGATAATTCCACTACTTGGCGTTAGATGGCGACTACGAAATAACTCGCGTTTTGGTAAAAAGAAAACTGATGTATGGAGTTACCACTCTTTCTTTACTTATATTTCTCTATGGTGTAGACGTGCCTCGGCCGAGGCAATGCGAGGCTCGTCTACACAGACCGCGCTGCCTCGCGCGGCAATGTCCTTGCGAGGCGGCTTGTACTGTGTGGACTCACCTAATCAAGTATTTCTTAACATAATAAAAGAAGACATTAAATAACTGGCTGCATCAACTTTTAACGTTTTAAGACCCAAAAAAGTGAAAAACGTTTAGTTCTAAAATAAACAGGCACAGTCACCTGCAATAATATGTTACTCATCGAAGGCCGAAAAAATATGTGACACGCTCTTATGGCTCTACAAATAAGATCGTGTCAGATATTTTTGAAGCCTTTCTTGTGTAAAATATTATTGCAGATTAAATAGCCCAGGTATTTGTATCAACTGTACATTTTTGGACGCCAATATCGTCTATACGCGACAATGGGTGCTGTTTAAAATTAATATTTGGGGCATTATCTATGAAAAGGGACCTTATTGTCAATGGCGCTTACGCCGCACCGCGTCGCGCAGCATTGTATTTATATCGGAGCATAGTTAATAATGGCGTAACCGCCATCGACAATAAGGTCCCTTTTCATAGATAACGTCACATTTATGCATTGTAAACACCCAGCGCAGTTAGCTAATAAGACATCTGATTACCTGCATAGAAGTTTGTAAGCAGGGACATGAGATATCTGTATCCTTACCACGAGTTTTGCACTGACATATTCGCTAGCGACTGCGTAAACCAAGTCGCAATACATCTCCCACGTACCGACATTGGTGCAAGCGAGACGCACTGCGTTAGAGCGGTTTCGCACTACGTCCGATTCGAATCCGATCCAAACCCGTGAAAATATGGGTCTAGAAAACTCGGACCGAATTCGGATATTCGCTTACGCACTAGTCCTATCCGAACCCCTGAAAATATGGGTCTAACTCGGACCGAATTCGTATATTGGCTTACGCACTAGTCCTATCTGAATACCCCGCCCGCCCTACTGCCTCTCTGCTCGTACGCAGCCCGGCTTTAACTCGGACACAGTGCGCGAGCGTTCATACAAATAATACTAAGGCTACTTCGGTCCGTCAAACATCTTCTCCGGAATGGAGATTCTAGAATGACGGAAAGAAATCGGACGACGGAGATCGGATGTAGTGCGTAACTTTTACCATAGAAATAGTTCTACGGCTACAACGGACCATATTTTCACGGGTTCGGATCTGATTCGGATCGGACATAGTGCGAAACCGCCCTTAGAGTTGACGTAGTCGCTAGCGTTTAAGGCCTCGTCAAACTCATAGTGAGGATATTCAACAGCTAACTGTACCTATTCCTTTTGGCCGTCGCTGTCGCCTATACCATAGAGAAAAAAATACATAGAGTGCTCACTCCATACATCAGTTTTAGTACCAAAAAGACTATTAGCATCTAGCATCGAGTAGCGGAACTATCAGTACTGCTACTTGACAATAGATGTAGCACCGACCGGAAAGTCTTATGCTGTTGAGATAAGACTTTCCGGTCGGTGCTACATCTATTGTCAAGTAGCAGTACTGATAGTTCCGCTACTCGATACTAGATGTAGACACTGAAATTAATAGTCTGAACTGATGTATGGAGTGAGCACTCTTGTCTTACTATAATTCTCTATGCCTATACATAACAATGGGTACATTTTAAATTTAAAGTTGTGTGGCAGTCTAATGGTTAAGTATCAAGAATTACTGATTTATACCAAAAGCTGCCTTGTTAATTTTATAATTATATTAAAATACCTAAAGTCAATGTGGCCAATTCCGTCATAGGGACAATTCCGTACACGAGCGTATATGTATTTCTTTTGGGGTCCCTTTCTTTCCCATAAAGTCTTAAGTCATAATGTATTGTTTGTCATATTATCATTAGTCATAAAACTGAAACCGTTAACTTTTCAGGATTTTCGTAAGGTTATCCTATAGATAGGTTAGGAAAAGTTACGCGTTTCTGATTTATGATTATGACTAACGAAAATGCGGACAAACAATACATTATGACTTAAAACTTTTTGGGAAACAATATAGAGGCTCATTTCTTTTTTTTTTTCAACTTTTTTCCTACGGTTGATAATAAAAGAAATATACGCTCTAGTACGGAATATCCCCTATGACGGAATTGGCCACATTGGCCTTATAAGAACCAAACTCTTACGTTAGGAAGCCATTAAATTAAGTATATTACATTAATTACATTTACTATATATATTTTAAGACACCTAAAACTCGTATTCTAATCGTACATTTTATTACAATCTTATATCGTTATAGAACCTTTTCACAGTTATATTATAATATTAAGGCGGTGGATTTTACGTGTCTATTTTGACACATTACTGTGACAAAGTACTATAATCTTTATTTTTAATTATAATTATACTAAATCCCGGGAATTCATTCCTTTCCCACACAGGCGCGTAAAATACTGCAAAATATTGGAGCCGTATTTTTGACAGCTGAAATAGATGGCGTTGTATTGTCATGGACATAATGCGGTAGGTAAGTAAGTAAATAATCTTTATTGCACCAATAATTATACATTTTACATACATGTAAAACCAGATAGGTAACCAGGTTGTTAAGTGATAAATATTTCACAAACACGAAACTGCTGGCATCGGTCAGCGCCATCTACGTCAATTATCAAACTTCAGCTACACTATTTGCGCTACAGATGTAGTGCATAATTATTTTCCATCGTATTTTCACGGAAATTCACGAACGCGTCTTGCTATTTCAGTCAGTCTCGGTACAAAAGCACTGAGGCTGACTGAAGTAGCATGACATATACGAATGTTTCCGAGAAAATACGATGGATAACAATTGTTCACTACATCTGTACACTATTTGCATTACTTTACTCGTCGTAGTATTACCATAGAGAAAAAAATACATAGATTGCTCACTCCATACATCAATTTTAGTAGCAAAAAGACTATTAGCATCTAGCATCGAGTAGCGGAACTATCAGTACTGCTACTTGACAATAGATGTAGCCACCGACCGGAAAGTCTTATGCTGTTGAGATAAGACTTTCCGGTCGGTGCTACATCTATTGTCAAGTAGCAGTACTGATAGTTCCGCTACACGATGCTAGATGTAGACACTGAAATTAATAGTAAAACTGATGTATGGAGTGATCACTCTTGTCTTACTATATTTCTCTATGGTATTACTCTGTCTATGCGATACCGTAGATTTTTACTACAGCTATTAGCAATAAAAACGTCATATTTTTCATCCCTTTCGTTTTTCTACTTTTCGTATTATATATAACTTTCTTACATTATTGATCGTAAAGGAATACTAGAATGCGTAAAGCAGTTTAAGTTATCCGTATAATCAAGTGGTGGTTGGTACTGATTAACAGTCCGCCGGACGGTATCGGCCTGTCAGTCAGAACAAAATGTTGACAGTTCCGAACAACTGACAGGCCGATACCGTCCGGCGGACTAATAATCAGAGCCCGTACCATGAGTCACTGACAGTGACAGAAAACTGACATATACGCTATCGAGAACGTAATTTACTTTCTATACATCTCGTTCGCACTAATATGCGTGTACGAGCGAGATGTATAGAAAGTAAATTACGTTCTCGATGGCGTTTATGTCAGTGCCAAACTGATGGTAGCCGTACAGTGAGCCCCTTAAGATCAAGAAAATACTGCAATGATTTTGATAGCATAGGTACGCAGTGCAAGTGTTATTTATACGTCATAATTTGATAAAAGTTTGACGTTTAAAGGGGCCCACTGATTAACAGTCCGCCGGACGGTATCGGCCTGTCAGTTGTTGGGAACTGTCAACTTTTTGTTCTAACTGTCAGGCCGATACCGTCCGGCGGACTGGTAATCAGTGGGCCCCTTAAAATAACACTTGCACTGCGTGTGCTATCAAAATCGTTGCAGACTCATCTTGGTCTAACTCTATCTGACTATTACTGATTACTAAAATATTTTGCATTTTGCACTAATTTACGCGTCTTAGTATCCCATTGTCTATAGTCTAGACATTCAGTTAATACCGAAGTAAACAGAGTAGGTATAAATTATACTATTTTACTTTTAACATTATATCTTGATAAATAAAAAGATTTGACAAATTGAATGAATTTTGTGAATTACAATACGCTTGGTCACTTTTAAAATATGCGTGTAATAAATTCAGTTACTAATTTATTCCATGTAAACAGGATACCGTGTTTAAGCATAGTATAAAGGAGTTAGGTTAATTTAAATAATCGTCAGATCAGGGGCCCGTTTCTCAGAAGCTTGTAACTTGTAATAGTGGAAGTCCCTCAAACAACAGCTGTCAAAAAGTGACATCCGCTTGTATTACAAGTTACAAGCTTTTGAGAAACGGGCCCCAGGTAGGGTTGCCAACCGTACTATATTATATAGTATTGTACTATATTTTGGCTCTCTGTACTATATTTCCGATTAAACGTATGTTACACTTATGTTTAGTATTTTATCTAAAAGTACCATATTTTTTTGAAATGTACTATATTTTTGATGCCTTATTCTGGAAAATACTATATTCTACCAAAAAATAGTTGGCAACCCTAGCCCCAGGTGACAATCAAAGCTTACTAAAGTAACTACAAAGACATGTTCAGAGCCATAGTGAACCATACTATAGTTAGTTTTTTTAGCATTAGAAAAAAGGTAAACAATCCTGACGTGTCTTTTTATTGAAAAACACTTTTGAAAAATAACTCACGGCAAATATGCAACAATTATGAATTTTATTATATACGATTATTTACATTCTTTTGCTTCCATAAGTAATAGTTACTGATTTTAAAAAAGCGTTTTTCAATTAAAAGACATGTCAAAGTCGCGTAGTCTTTTTCTAATGCAATAAAAAACTATAGTAGAACAATTGATTTTTGTTTACTACTATTTTGCCGTTACTGATTTTTGGTTGTCATCTATCTAAATATCAAAATAAATTACTGTTTGAATCATAAAGATTTTTGGTATTATTGTATGTATGTATTATGTATGTCACTTTATTGCACATAACCAAGTAATATTTTTAATGCAAAAATAGTATTTGAATTTTTTTAATGCAAAAAATATTCACAAAACTCATCCTATTTGATGTTTAGCGACAAAACAAATATATGTACTTGACGTATAGTCAGAGACAATAAAAATGGCCGAGCATGTAATCTATAGAAAATATCCTAAAGTCTAATGAAAATGGATCACTTTATAGATCTTAGAAATATTTTCTCCGAATTACCACCAATTTATAAGTTAATTATAAATTATTAATTTATTTAATAAAAATCAGTTTAATTTTGAGTTAGTTTACATCGTCGGCCATTTATTTAAGGATTATCGATTTAAAAAAAGTCTGAGTAAATCGTACGGCGACTTTGACACAACTACAAGGCCGGACAGCGACATCTACTTCAGCTGTCAAATTCGAGGCACGATTCTTTCTTAGGCTGGTATCCCACCTGTCTAATATCATTGCGTTTCACTCTCTCATTAAGCAAAATGCGAGACGCAATACACACTGGACAGAATACCACCCTTAGACTTAACATTTATTCTATTTACAATAACTCTTTGAGATTTACTGAGCCCTATTTGAAGGATCCTTTCCGCTTTTCTTAAGTAGTAAGTATTGAATTAGCCCACCTTATTTAAAAAAATATCTAGGTTTTACCCAGATTTCGGCCCGGGCTGGCTGGCACCTTGTGGATCCTGTAACAAAAGGAAAAAATATAAACTGAAATAGATGGCACGTAACAAAAAATATCGGAGAGACCGAGCTTTGCTCGGAAAACATATAAAAACGCAAAAATACTTGTGTTTTATCATACAGTTTTGTTCATGTGGTGTCATAACTGATGAAACAATCGTAAACGAGTTGGTAACCGAATCGATTTTTTAATTTTAGTTTGTTGCCAAATTGTCTTACAATTAGTATCGTTACTGTGTCAGGTGACACGCTAAATTTTAA
The DNA here is from genome assembly GCF_948474715.1 of Cydia amplana. NCBI lineage: Eukaryota > Metazoa > Arthropoda > Insecta > Lepidoptera > Tortricidae > Cydia > Cydia amplana. Next base: position 8,610,914 of record NC_086092.1, on the reverse strand, counting down.
GCTATTTGACCGCCACAGACGTCTATAGTCAACAAAAGAGTTAAACTTACTCAGGGGTCCCATTGGCGCCGTCCCGTATCTTAAGATAAGATAAGATAAAGATAAAAGATAGTTTATTCAAGTAGGCATAATTACAATGCGCTTATGAACGTCAAATAAAGCTAGGTAGACCGGCTCCAACCCTACACCTCTGCCCCGAGAAGATTTAAATCCCCCCTCAATTGGAGGAGGGTATCCCATTATGGGACCGGCAACAAACTCGGCGGGACACATCTTTTCAAAAATAATTACATCTTATCTTAATTACATGCATTACGAGAAAGGTGCCAAACGCTAAATTTATAAACGTTTAATTGCCACAGTAGTCTATAACCGACCAAAAGAGTTTAACTTACTCAGGGGTCCCATTGGCACCATCCTGTATCTTAAAGGTGCCATACGCTAAATTTATAAACGTTTAATTGCCACAGTAGTCTATAACCGACCAAAGAGTGACTTACTCAGGGGTCCCATTGGCACCATCCCGTATCTTAAAGGTGCCAAACGCTAAATTTATAAACGTTTAATTGCCACAGTAGTCTATAGCCGACAAAAGAGTTTAACTTACTCAGGGATCCCATTGGCACCTTCCTGTATCTTAAAGGTGCCAAACGCTAAATTTATAAACGTTTAATTGCCACAGTCGTCTATAACCGACCAAAGAGTGACTTACTCAGGGGTCCCATTGGCACCATCCCGTACCTTAAAGGTGCCAAACGCTAAATCTAAACGTTTAATTACCACAGTCGTCTATAACCGACCAAAGAGTGACTTACTCAGGGGTCCCATTGGCACCATCCCGTATCTTAAAGATGCCATACGCAAAAATTTTAAATGTTTAATTGCCACAATCGTCTATAGCTGACAAGAGTTTAACTTACTCAGGGGTCCCATTGGCACCATCCTGTATCTTAAAGGTGCCAAACGCTAAATTTATAAACGTTTAACTACCACAGTCGTCTATAACCGACAAAAGAGTGACTTACTCAGGGGTCCCATTGGCGCCATCCCGTATCTTGAAGGTAGCGGCCCGTAGCGCCCTGGCGACCAGCTCGTGGCCGCGGAAGCTGCCGAGCGACCAGGCGGACACGTCGTTCAGGACCCCGTGGATGGCTGACGACTGCGGGTCCGTGAATGTGCCTAGGAAGCTGAAATATTCATAATTTTTTATAAATATAAATATTGGGGGACATCTTACACAGATCAACCTAGCCCCAAACTAAGCAAAGCTTGTACTATGGGTACTAGGCGACGATATACATACTTATATAGATAAATACATACTTATATACATAGAAAACATCCATGACTCCGGAACAAATATTAGTGTTCATCACACAAATAAATGCCCTTACCGGGATTCGAACCCAGGACCATTGGCTTAGCAGGCAGGGTCACTACCCACTAGGCCAGACCGGTCGTCAATAAATTTATCGGAAAATTCTCATTTTTGATACAAGATTTTACCGCTGACTGTACTTTTTAGGGTTCGGTACCTCAAAAGGAAAAACTAAACCCTTATAGGATCACTCGTGTGTCTGTCTGTCCGTCTGTCACAGCCTATTTTTCAATAGGCAACTTATACTCATCGAAACAATGGGGTTGGCCGGTCGAAGTATTTAGCAGATGGCGCCATCATAGCTTGCCCTGTGAATCCCTACAATTGAGTCAATTTTTTGATTTTTTAATGCCCTGGATGCCAGCTCTTTAAACCAAATCACATAGAAAAAGGGGCAAGCTATGATGGCGCCATCTATGCAAACCTTTGACAGTTGCCAACCCCATTCTAACAAATCCAAACACAATTAGGTTGCGTTGTTTTATCACAGAGTTGCCTTGGCCATCTCCTGTCTCCATCATCAGATCAGTTCCATGTCATCATAATATTGCATTGTCATTCGATTTACATAAGTATGTAAAATTTCAGCTCAATCGGAAATCGGAAGTGGGTCTGTATAGTCTGTCAAGCCATTTCCGTCAGTAGAAAAAAGCGGCAAATTTAAAATTTGTAGGCGTTCGCATTTGCATGTCGCGCCTTTTTCTACTGAGAAAATTGTTTGACTCGCTATAGCTTCCAAGATTTGACACACTAACATATATACTAACAGGGCAGGTTAAATAAAAGCTTGTAAAACATACAATATGGGGTATTAGGCTTAGCACGCACTGCGGTTTTTTTCTTGCGGTTGCGGTCAAAATGTAGCAAGTTGCGTGCGTGCGCTTATATAGAATGCCGTACGTTACATTTTTTGCGGTAGCGGAACCGCTTTTTAAAAACCGCAGTGCGTGCTAAGCCTTACTGCAATGTTCTGCCGCCAGAGTGCAGCACTAGCACCCATCGTAAACCATAGAGTAACTTATACATACTGTGCCTTAAACTGTTTTTGACATGTTTTCACAGACAATAAGATATGACATTGATACATCAAGACGGTTTGTTTACAAAGGGCCTACCGAGAAACGCGAAATCGAAACTCGAACCTATCTGCCTCTTTATCGCTCGAATATGCAAGAGTGATAGAGAGGTTAGACAACAAAATTTCGACTCTCGTTTGCGGTAGACACTCGGATTTTGAGTGATTATGGAAGTGGCGTTACAGAGCTTCGTCTAATATTCCCTATTAGGGCCACTTGCGCCATCCCACTAACCCGGGGTTAACCGGTTAAACCTGGAGATACCATGGTCACCAGTACACTGGGTTAACGGTTTAACCGGTTAACCCCGGGTTAATGTGATAGTGAAAGTGGCGCTCAAGGGTTAAAATATAAATATAACTAACCGCATCTCCTTATAAGTCTCCGTCTCAGCAAACTCCAAAAAAAACTCCAACATCTTATCAGCCGCCGTCACCGGAATATCACCTTTACCGACCTCCACTTTAGGTTCACTCTCCTTCGCTATAACACAGTCCGTCTCAAACTTATTAGTCAACTTCGGTTCATCGTCTTTCTTTATACTTTTTTTAATACTTTTTAAAAAAGGATTTTCGTCGTCTTCCATTTCCCCGTTGACTTTGTCATTGTCACGGGTGACATTTGTGTCACGGGTGACATTTTCGTCGATGCAGGTGACATTTTTGTCGCTGTCTGTGTCGTCTTTGGATAGAAAGTCGTCCGGGGTGACCAGGTAGACATGTTCTGGTGCTTCCTTGTATATGCCTAGTTGGCTGAAATCAAATGTAATATAATATTACGGTACCAATTTTTTTTAACTTCCTAAAAAAATTTGCCAATGGGGTTGGCAACTGTCAAGGGTTTGCATAGATGGCGCCATCATATTTTGCCCCTTTTTCTATGAGATTTGGCTTAAAGGGCTGGCATCCAGGACATTATAATAACAAAAATTTGACACAATTCTCGGGATTGACAGGGCAAGCTATGATGGCGCCATCTGCTAAATATTGAAGGAAATATGGTTGACTTTCTTGTTTGAACTCGAAACTATATTCATACTTTTCTTTTAGGTGCTAGTACATACTAGTGTAAGACAAAGATAATATTACGATTCGCTCTGTCTATGTTTAAGGGGCTCCCACGCCAATGACCTTCGACCTGAATCCCTTAGTTTTCTAATGTTTTTTGTACCTTATCATATTTACAGCAACGGCTTTAAGCAATATAGTATCCCATATTTACTTCAAAGTTCATAGTCTTCGAGATATTTGGCATCAAAGTTGAACAATTTTAGGCCAAAAAACTGGTTTCTAGCCATAACTTTTGTGTTAATTCGTTTAAAACTAAAATCCTCCACACGTTTTTCGAGACGTCGAAGACGAACCCAAATATGTAGATTTCGTATATCTAAGATCCTTCACAGCAAACTAGATACGAAAAAAGTTAAAAAAAATCATAAAAAAATAAGCATTCATTTCTTTCAAAATCCGGTCGACAAAAATGAAGATAAAAGATTGAAGAACTGATAGCCGTTTGTCTTATAATTCTATCTGTGGTGCAAAAGTAGGAGATACGATTCAAAACTTGTCAAAAATCGATGAAAACCGCAGCAGGCGTGTCTCACTCCACGATTTCGCTTTGCTACAGGTAGCTAAAAGTACATCCGTTCCGCCCCAATCTTGGGGAAAGCCATAAGCCGCGCGTGGCGCTGTCGCCACCTAGCGGTCTGTGCTGATCGTAACAGACGCGTTTTGTTAGAGAGTGAGTCTTCTGTACTTAGTACTATTATTTATTCTGTGACCGCCTTAAAAATCTTAAAATGAGACAGTCCTTTGACAGATTATAAAGTACATACTGGTGGTCCTGTGCACACTCCAGCAGGTATCGGTTGTGCTTGTGTATGTCCCGGGCCAGGTCGTACTGCGCTGCGGAGCTAAGCGCGTGCAGCGCCTCGTCGTTGACTACGGAGTGCACTATGTTGGTCACGTGGCGGCGCTCGTGCTGGCGGAGCGACGTGTCCAACAGGAGCTCCGTCTGAAATGTGGAAAAAACCGGTCAAGTGCGAGTCGGACTCGCGCTCCAAGGTACGTTACCCAATTTTTAACAATGTATTTTTTATGTGGCCTTTGAATGAAATGTCTTTAAAAAACCAGCCAAGTACGAGTCGGACTCGCGCACTGAGGGTTCCGCACCATCAACAAAAAACAGAGCAAAACAAGCAAAAAAACGGTCACCCATCCAAGTACTGACCCCGCCCGACGTTGCTTAACTTCGGTCAAAAATCACGTTTGTTGTATGGGAGCCCCACTTAAATCTTTATTTTATTCTGTTTTTAGTATTTGTTGTTATAGCGACAACAGAAATACATCATCTGTGAAAATTTCAACTGTCTAGCTATCACGGTTCGTGAGATACAGCCTGGTGACAGACGGACGGACGGACGGACGGACGGACGGACAGCGGAGTCTTAGTAATAGGGTCCCGTTTTTACCCTTTGGGTACGGAGCCCTAAAAACCCGTAGGGATCGGATCAAAAACTAAGTACGTAATTAAGGCCGTGCATCGAAAAATAACAGGATCTTAGAAAGGTGGCAGTGGCTAGCCCCGGAAACAAACAGTAGTGATTTTCGGATATATGTTTCTTGACTATATGATAAGAGATTTCGTAGTAGTCGAAACACGAATGCTTAAAATTTTCTCGATAGAAAATAAATCCAAACTTACGTGTTCATTTTTCGGTTTTAGCTTCGTGCAACTAGAAAACACATCCATATCCAGCACAATCCACCTTACAGCAAAGGTTTTCATCTCGTCTTAACTTTCAAAGAACTAAATATTAACTTATTATCCTTTACCGATGGATTTATTATCGATTTTTGATTTTATGAATTCAACAGCAAACGCCCATTTTACGCAGTTCGGTTTCTCTTTCTGTCATGCGTCAAAGTCATAAATGCATCCTTTATGCCAGTAATGTTAGATGGCCGTCGTGCCTCAAAGAGGTAAGACCTATGTCACTTCGCGCAGCGCTCCGAATTACGTAAAATTTTAATATCCAATAAACGTTGAGTCGTAACTCCATTGAGTAGTAACGGTATCGGAGGTAAACCTATGATGGTGCCTTCTTACAGGCCTATACGTTACGCATGTGTGCGTGTTTGCTTAGCTACGTCATGCTACGTCGAAATCTATACTCTTTGTCAGTTACAACGGGTTAGGAAATTTCGACAGATATTGAAATGTATCGGTAGCTGTTTGGTATTTAGCCATCAGAATCTAACCGTAACTTTTTGCTTTATTTTTGTTTGAAAATAAAATATCTATAAGAATATATTTTTTGCTTTTTTTCTATTGTAATGATAAAAATAAATCTAGTATGTTTCATGCTCAAATAATTTAAAATAATTGAATAAATATTGAAAACTAAATAATATTATTCGTTTTAATTATTATATTATTAAGTTTGTTTGAATAAAATATTTTATTTCAATAATACGAAAAGTTATCGAACGAGCGAGCGAAGCGAAGCGAAGTTCTTACATTCGACTTTGAACACGCGGCTGGCTAGCGGCACGTCTCGGCATTTCGATGTTTTTAAGCTGAACTGTCAGAAGATAGTTTGATACTCAATAACTTAAGTAAATTTGTTCTAATTTAAATGAAATTGGGTAAACGTGTAGTCGAGGGCATTATATTTTAGTCATTAAATTATGAGCAGGCCCGATCAAGAGGTTATTGAGCTAGAAGAGCTTAGAAGGCCAAAAAGCTGTTTGTGAGGGGTCTTGCTATTCTGGTCAATTTTTTGCAAGAAACATGGTCGAGTTTAGTATCAAATGAAAGTGCTCGACTTACACTTTTATAATATCGTTTTTAAATTTACCATTTTGAAATAATTAGCAAGATAAAAATAAAATAGAATAAACATAATATATGTATGTGACATTTGACAAGAAATATTTCGGCTTAGCACAGATACAGTTTATTTTAATCTCTATGGTGGTGACTTAAATCCAGGGGAGGGACAGCCGTATACGAAGCCCTTTATTCGAAAAAATAGCGCCATCTATATTACTTAACGCTAAACTTGTAAATGGCGCTTCAAAATTGATGCAAAAAAGCAAATCTTGTCAGTAGAAAAAAGCGCGAAACTCAAATTTTCTATGAGACCATATCCCTTCGCGCCTACATTTTTTCTACTGACAAGATCTGCTTGGCCAACTATATATACATATTAATCTTTGCTTAAATCAATCTGTTAAAGGCTCCACAGACCTTGCAATAAATCCACGCGATCTTTGATCCATTGCCGCCTATAGAGCGACATAAAATAGTAGAAATTAAATAAAATGGAACTCAAAAATGTCCATACTAAATTGTTATCATGTGTAAGCATTTTACGTCAAAAATGTGACAGGTACGTAGAAAGTGGCGCCCTCATTTATTTTCTATTATTTTATGTCGCACTATACGAGTACCTAAGTAGGTGCAACAAAGTCAATCGCTATATAATTTTTGGTTAACCGCGAGTTCTCAGTTCGGGGCGAACTACTAGTTATATTTAAGTACCACTAAAAAAGGTCCCTACTTACAAAAACTCACTTGCACGGGCCGGGGTTCGAACCCGTGACCTCCGGTTTGAAAGTCGCACGCCACTACAATTTCACATAAGTAATTTACAATGACATGATACCGTGGAAAAAGTGAATATTACAATGTACTGTGTTACTATCATTTTATAGTTTATTTTGGCTTGACAAGGAGGAATGAGAAAAACGTGCAGAGCGAGAGGATTAAATCTCTCTGTCCCTTTCTTAAAGTAGCCAATCCTAATTATGACATCTGTTTTGATATTAATTCTTTGAACATAATTTGTCGATGTTCTTTTTTATATCATCGAGAAAGATTTTTATTAAATAAATGTGTTGAATTTATATGTTTTATTTATGTTTTTTTGACATAAATTTCATTACTTTTGACAAATTTTGATTGTGATGACAAATGATTTGATGTGATGTGTGAAACGAACCATGTGATCAAAGATTTATCTATTAAAACTTCATTTAGTCGAAAAAATAGTTGTCTACTACCGGGTGGAAAAAAATTATGGGCCCTGGAGGGAAAGTGCCTTAAAACCTTAAGTTTGCTCATTTTACTTAAATGAAACATTATTGTTTTTTAAAGAAACAACTGCATTCAAAGATTTTTGAAGTGAAAACTTCTTTAGCGGCGCTAGGCACTTTTTGAGGTGGGGAAAAAATGATAAACTCGAGACAGCGTAAGGCGATCATGTGACCGTAAGGTTTAGATGGCATTTAAATCAATAAAGAAAAACTCAATGACATTACATGAAAAAGGTTATAATCTTGTACGGGCTGAAATACGAGGATCTCACAGTATTATAACTTTATACCACTGAAATATAATTCAATAAAGCTACATCTTGATGAAATCGCTAATAAAAGTGAACTCTAGTACTGGTGAATAAAACTCAAAATATCATGACCAAATATATTTAGATGCGAGGTCTTTAAGGTAACTTTACAATTTCTATTCGAATTTTAAACAATTAACGCTATAAATTTGAATTTCGAATTTTAAACAAGCTCACTGACCAGCAATTTCGGAACCAAAAGTTTTCAATAGAAAGGAGGATGGGTCAATTATACATAGTGCTGCAGACATTTTGGACTAGTCATTGAGTTTTCACTTCTGTCGGCACTCCCGGAATGCAACACGTTGTTTTTTTTAAATTCGCTTAGTCGCGCCCGGGAATCGAACCTACTTTTTCCACACTGTATAAAATAACACAAATGCTTTTCTTCTGGTAACTTAAATGTTCTATCTATCTTGGTGATATGTCAATGCAATCAAATAATCTGAAAAAATAATAATAACCCAATTTATGAATTCCGTTCCTTCAGAAAAATGCGAAATGTACGTACAATTTTTAGGGATATCGTACTTTTCCCAGAGACAAATTTAGTTGGCTAAGAGACATTTTCACTGATCCAAATCTGTACTAAAAATCTAACATAATATGATAAGGACTTAATCGTTTTAAGCTCAAGAGTGAGTTTTCCTAAAGCTTTTTCTAAAAATTATGTCTACGTTAGGAGTGCACTGCAGCATGTCAAATATATGCCAAAATGTCAAGGGAGAGTACAATAAATTAAGTTTCAATTCCACTTCCACTCATCAGCAAAGTGATATAAGTATATCAGCAGTTTAAAGTTATTTTAGATTACAAATTTAGCGCATCAAAAAAATCAAAGTGCATAGAATAAAGTCTCCTGAGTCATAATAAAATTGATGTCTCTTGGGTCACCAGAAAAGTCACCAGGGAGAACGATGACCCAAATCACATTTAAAAGAAAAGGTAAATTTTGTGTACTACCTACGAACATTTTTCAAAAAACTATGTTTTTATAACACCCATAACACACATGTTTTTATAATATTAGACCCAGGATAGATCTAATACCTCTTTTCGTACCCCGGATAAAATGGTCGGCGACTAAAAAAGTAACTGAAACGTTAGGTTATTAGGTTCACGATGCCGCGTTGTGCCCTTGCCTTCGTTGCGATATGTTTGGTAAGTCAGGAGACTTAAAAAATGAGCCATGATTTTGGGACATATTAACAAATATTTTTTTGAATAGGTATATATTAATTTTAGCGGACTTTAATAATTTACCAGTTAAATTAGATATAAATACCTTTTTAGTTAATCGTTAATATGATATATTAGTAGCAGTAAAACACTTTATTGTACAAAAAGACACATAAAACATGAAAAAACACACATCCTTCGTATATGGTAGAATATATTTTTCACACTTATAAGTAAAAACCAAAACCGATACGCGATTGGGATACGCTCTTTTTGTATTGGGATACAAAAAAAATTCTCCTGGGTCACCAAGAAAAATCGACATATTAAAATAATTCAGTTCGTTTTTAAGTTCTAGTCAGATTGACTTTTTGGTTATTTGAGATAAATTACAATAACGCGCTTAGATTTGAAAAACATGATTTTCTATTTTGTTGCGATCGACCCGGGTAATAAAAATACGGCGAATTTGAACTTTTGTTTGTTGTCGTTGTAAAATGTATTAAAAAATAATGTAGGCACCCCTGACAATTGAAATTCAAAATTATCCAGAAAAAGCGGCCAAGTGCGAGTCGGACTCGCCCATGAAGGGTTCCGTATTTAGGGGATTTATGACGTATTAAAAAACAACTACTTACTAGATCTTGTTCAAACCAATTTTCGGTGGAAGTTTGCATGGTAATGTACATCATATATTTTTTTTTAGTTTTATCATTCTCTTATTTTAGAAGTTACAGGGGGGGGGGGACACACACATTTTACCACTTTGGAAGTGTCTCTCGCGCAAACTATTCAGTTTAGAAAAAAATGATGTTATTTTTGAAGACCTATCCATAGATACCCCACACGTATGGGTTTGATGAAAAAACATTTTTTGAGTTTCAGTTCTAAGTATGGGGAACCCCCAAATTTTTTTTTTTTCTATTTTTGTGTGAAAATCTTAATGCGGTTCACAGAATACATCTACTTACCAAGTTTCAACAGTATAGTTCTTATAGTTTCGGAAAAAAGTGGCTGTGACATACGGACGGACAGACGGACAGACAGACAGACAGACATGACGAATCTATAAGGGTTCCGTTTTTTGCCATTTGGCTACGGAACCCTAGAAATGAGTGTTTCAAAAAGGCACCCTGTATTCCTTACATACCTAAATAATCTCTTATTCAATAAAACATATAATTACTAGACACTGTGATTTATTTCAAATAAATGCAAATCGATCGGATAAAAGATATTAATACCTACCTATACAACAATGAATACGAGTACAGTCAGCTGCAATAATATGTTACACACCGAAGGCCGTTTTGCGGTAGATCATGTTAGATCTTATTTGTAGAGCCATAAGAGCGTGTCACATATTTTTGCGGCCGTCGAAGAGTAACATATTATTGCAGGTGACTGTACCTATGAAAAATTCGAGGGTTAAAAAGCATTTCAACCAAAGCATTTATAATAATAACGACTATGGACGCCTGCAACCCCAGGGGTATTGTCACCCCATAACAATAAGGTTGAAATTTGCATTTAGTGACCGCAAAGTCAGGTGAGCGTAATCAAGTAAATCTCTTTTCATCATATTTTATCAAAAATAATCTCTTTTCTGTTCTTGTGCTATTTTCTTATTATCAATACTCTTAACTTATATGCTATATACGCTGCTGCTTCTATGCTGTTAACATCTTCCAAAACAACAATAAATATTCAGGTTTATTAATTAATTATTTTATTGTTTGCTATTATGAACAAGTAACAACGCCATCTGTTTCAATTTTTTCCGAATTTAAGTTTATGGCCGACCGCAGCGACCGCGTATAATGGTAGTTAACTTCTGTAACGTTAGATGGTGCTAAAAGGTCACACAAACTTCACGTGCGGCGCGAAGCGTTTCCATGTGTGCGTGTTAGCGGGGAGGGAAGAACTAGCGGGCGTGGTTTACGAAGCGCCAGACGCGGCTGCAGTAGGCCCTTAAACTAAAAAACTAAGTCCCAAGATAATTTTTAGGGTTCCGTACATCAAAAGGAAAAAACGGAACCCTTATAGGATCACTTGTGCCTTGTGCGTCTGTCTGTCTGTTTGTCCGACCATTCCCCCCTTTTATCTCCGAAACTACTGTGTCCAAAATTTAGAAAAAAATACACAAAATAGTTTTTTACCTATAGATGACAGGAACATCTATTAGAAATATGCAGTCAAGCGTGAGTCGGACTTAATAACCCTTGGAACGCGAGTCCGACTCGCACTTGGCCGGTTTTTAACCATAATCTTTGGTCATCACTCCAAGGTTTAAGAAGCAAGGTTTTAGGGCTATGAAAGTTTAGAAGTCAAGTAGCATCATTTTTTCTAAGTATAAGGGAAGATGGCCCGTTCTATTATTACTGGAACCAACATGTGCAATGTTGTCCACGTAGAATTTTAGATCTAATGTAAATACTGTCAATAAATATTTCTGAATTTTTCTATTTCTAAATTCTGAATTTTTCATGTGTATGTTTTGTATCTGTACAATAATATAGATTTTAAGTTTTAAATGTTACTAACAGTCTAACACATATGGAATACCTTATATTTTTATTATTTGACGTCATTGAGGTATATAAAAGAGACGACATCTCGAACAAAATGTTTCCGCACCTCAGAGAAGTGCATGCACTTCTTTGCTTTTAGTACATCACGGACCACTGACGAGATGCCACACATGTACAGAAAACTTTAAAAAATAATAATAATTAAAAAATGCCTTCGTGCGTGTTAAAAAGTCGCAACAATAGCACAAGAAAATATAATAAAAGGGATGGAATAACATTTCACCGGTAAGCAATGGAATAACTGTTGATTTACTATTATTTAGTTTTCAAAGTAAATGTTTGGTCGTAGAAAAAGTATTGTATGCGACGTTGTTTAAATGAGTCAAAAAATACTCGTGGCGTCTTTATTAACAATTTTCGGCTTCGCATGCATGCATGCACTTCTCTGAGGTGCGGAAACATTTTGTTCGAGATGTCGTCTCTTGTTATACAGGGTGGCCCATTTAGATCGGCCAGTATGGGAAAATCTGAAACTATAAGACATACGACGATCTCTTCTTAGGAATCATGTCATCGATTTTAGTAACAAGAAAAACTGCATTCATACATTTAATTTTTTTTATGTAAAATGTATTGAAAAAAAATGGTGGCCATTTCGAAAACATACTAAAATAAATTAAAGGATATGAATACAATGCATTTTATTCATTTCAAACATCATGTTTCATAGTAACATTTACTGCTTAAGACCTACACAATCGATATCTAAATAGAAATAATTTTAGATATTTTTTTCAAAACGTCCGGGTTCGATTCCCGAGCTGAGTACACATTTTTTTTAAATGTATGAATGCAGTTTTTCTTATTACTAAAATCGATGACACGGTTCCTAAGAAGAGATCGTCGTATGTCTTATAGTTTCAGATTTTCCCATACTGACCGATCTAAATGGGCCACCCTGCAGTGTTGGCCGAAAGTTAATGCGAATTGAAAATGTTGGCCATTAACCATTATAAATTGAACCTTAAACCGTATCGGTCGATTATAGTTTACGATTCAATTTATAATGGTTAATGGCCAGCATTTTCAATTTGCATTAACTTTCGGCCAACACTGCCACCCTGTATACCTCAATGTTTGACGTCATATCTTTCGGCCTACCTCGGTGTCATCCTGCACAAACTCCAGTATATGCATGAGCACGTTGGTGCGGAAGGCGTCGCGCATGCTCTGGTTCCTCTTGCCGGCCGGGGTCTTGCCCGGGGGCGCCTTCTTGCCTGAGCGCGACCCGGGCCCCGGGGACGGACGGAAGCCCTGTGACAAATTATAATATACTAACATGTTTTAAGAAAATTATACACCGATTTAAATTGATATCGCAAATAACGAACACCTTATACAAAAATCCATGTACAATTAATTGAATTAAAAACAAGTTTGTTAACACTTAATATACATTAGTATGTTACGATTCATAAGTGCTTGTTGCTAGGCCTACATGAATAAAGTATATATTGACTATTGACTTGACTACATTCACAATTTCACATGCAGTTAACTCTTGTGGAGCACCACTGTGCAACTTGTAACCTACCTAGTTCCTTACTATTGCAAAGTTAACTGCGGTGTAGATGCAGCTTTAGTGACAATTTTTTTTTTACTAAATACCTACACCAGTAACTAGTGGTGATATTTAACAATTTATTAAGCCAATGGGGAATATTACGCGAAACTCTGCGTTGGCGCCACTTCCACAATCCGTCACAACCTAAGGGTCTACCGCAAACGAGACAGTCGAAATTTTGTTATCTAACCTCTCTATCACTCTTGCATATTCGAGCCCTTGTAAACAAACCGCCTTGATGTAAATCTCATATGTGACGTTCCACGGCAAAAGGTACCTTATGGCAGTTGGCGCTTACGTCGCATAGCGCCGCAATAATAATAGCGCGCGGCGGCGGAGCGGCGTTAACAATAGCGTAAGCGCCAACGGCCATAAGGTACCTTTACCCGTGGGACGTCACATATTTTATTGTCTGTGAAAACTTCTCAAAAACCGTTTAAGGCACAGTATGTATAAGTTACTCTATAGTTTACGATGGGGGCTAGTGCTGCACTCTGGCGGCAGAACATTGCAGTAATACCGTCTATTAAGGTAATGACTGATGTGTTTGTGTACTGACATGGACAGCTTTAGGTGTGATGGGCTCCGTGATGCCGTCGCCAGTCCTCCCGAGCGCTCCGCCCTGCCAACCCATCCTGTGCATCATGCTGAAATACACACACATTTGAATTGCCAGTTCACAACAAAACTTCCGTGAGACACAGACATATTAAATATATATTAATATTAAAAACGGGTCACTCACCCGTTTCACGGGTCGGGTTTTCGACTTAAAATGCGTGAGTGACCCGTTTTTAATATATTAAAAGAATAAGAATAAGAATAGTTTATTTTCTAAAAGTGTTACAAACATAGTTACCAGGGGCCCCCGCACTAGGTTACACCTGTATCGCGGGGAACCAGTTACAACTTCTACAACAGAATTAGTTTCGTAAGCAAGTCATACTATACTATATCACATAACATTAAAGCTTATATTTAATACTAAAACTAAAATCAAAATAAACTAAGGTATAATAATTACAGTTAAGTGACACTTTGTAAAATAGCTTCTGTCTCTGTGTAATTCAATGATTGAAGTAATTTAAAAGTAGTATTTTTGGCCTCGTGTACAGTGCTGTTTTTTAAATCATACATAATATGCCAGTTCATAAGTATAGGTCATATCAAAACTATAATGTAGGTACATGATTTTAATGAATAGGCGGGCGCACACAGATGTAGCTTGATCCGTAGAGACGTGCTTCAACCGAAGATTGACTAATCAAGCTAAACCAAATGATATACTCTGATGATTTAATGTCCTTCTGTTATTTATTTATGCACAGACCTCTCTGCCTTGATGTTGTTAACTCTCGGAGCAGCAGGCTGGTGCTCCGGCGTGCGCCGCTCATCCTTTAGTATGTCGGCCACCGGAGCACCCTCCTTCACCCAGCTCTGCTTGGTCCAGTCGTAGCCCCATGGCTGGGACAGTGGCAAGTTTGGAGGCTCTATGGGACCATTGGTGTTTGATTGTCTGAAAGGACAATCCATGTTGTATTAAGCTCAAGATAACTAATATGTAAAAGTTTTCTTACTTTACCTATTTTAATAAAAAAACTGGTGTTTTCTATGAATATATATGTATAGGTACTTTGTACTTAATAAATAATTATGTTTAATTCATTATTTTTATACCCGATTTTATTATTATTTGCAATAAATGAACAAGTTTGAGTGATTCTTTTGTGGTATGTCTATTTAAAATAAAGTTTTATTGACTTAAGGTACTGTTACACATGAACTTATGAACTGTTTACATTTGCTATTTTACCACAAAAAAAGCATGCTTAACCCTTAAATGCATTGTAGATCTACATAGTATATTTTGATGGCCCATGGATATGCATATATTCTTTTTTAATTACTATGTTTTTTTTTCTTTATTTTTCCCACAATCTATACAACATTACCCATCTATTTCAATTTAATACGAAATTATACAAAAAAACATGCATTTAAGGGTTAAAGATAGCACATACTAAACACACATGCTAGTAGATAGAATTGGCTCAATACTAGCATGCTTTCATGCTAGTAACTAGCATGTGTAGTACCTTTACTTTTATTGATTTTGTTTCACTAATTATGGCAAAAGTTGATTGTAAACAAATATTATCTTATCTACATTCCATAAGCATTCTTTATGAAAATGTGTTTTTAAAATGAATTTAATTCTATTAGGCTTTTGTTAAAAAACTATTTTCGTGTCAAATAGTCATTACACATGATTCTAAAGCCATCTATATGTAAAACATGTCATGACATCAAAACAAACGTACCCATCATCTTTCCCGAACAAGTCCGGGTCGCGATACAGCTCGTGCTTCGCGATCACCCGCTTGGCCTTCAGCGGCGCCTCCGGCGGCTTGTCCGGGGGCTCCGCGCTCCGCTCCTCGTTCTCAGAGCTCTCCGAGGCCACGGAGTCCTCCAACAGACAAGGCACACGAAAGTTGTCTGTGTCGTAGAATATCGAGCTCTGAAATAGGTTGTAGTGCGGATAATAATCCTGGGAACTGTGGGGCGACGGTTCCCAACAGTTTTCCATCACTGTTTACATAAGAAATAGGTAATTTGAACACAAAAATAACTCGAAGGTGGTTCAGTTTTAAGCACTCGGCGCGATTAAACGGAGAAGATTTGATGTAGAATATAGAAATAATGAATTGAATGAACTTATCGTAGATTTCAAGATAAGTTTAAGAGTGTTAAAGTGTGTTATTTTGAATTAATTTATTTATTTTCACTGCGACGACAACAATATCAGAAAAATGTAAATGTCAGATTGACGGCTGTGGCTATTGTTGCCAGAGCCAAAAATAATTATGAAGGGTGGAGCAGCGCTCGCTAATCTTGCTTTTGTGGCGTTTTTATGCTGGGTCTGAAACATGATAATTTCTTTTTTTTAAATCCGTTCTTGGACAAGCCTGGACCTTAGGCCATGCTGCCTTGCTTTCTGTAATCGTCATCGTCGTGCGAAAAATATAGCTGGTCAAGCAGATCTTGTCAGTAGAAAAAGGCGGCAAATTTGAAAAATGTAGGCGCGAAGGGACATCGTCCCATAGAAAATTTGAATTTCGCGCCGTTTTTTACTGACACGATTAGCTTGATCAGCTATATTATATACTTGGTCAAGCAGATCTTGTCAGTAGAAAAAGGCGGCAAGTTTGAAAAATGTAGGCGCGAAGGGATATCGTCCCATAGAAAATTTGAATTTCGCGCCTCTTTTTACTGACAAGACTTGCGTGACCAGCTATACTCGTTCTTGAAAATTATTTCATGCCTAAAGTACTGAGCTTCTACCGCGGAAAAAGAAATTTATCTGCTTTTTCGCCCGAAAACACAAGAGCGATAGAGAGGCAGATAACGTTTTCCGATGGCTGTAGTGTAGGATCACAGAATTTAATAAAACATTTCGGTATAATCTGCTATACAGGATGCATGGACACAACTAAATAAAGAAAGTCATAATTTGAATATTTTTTTATTAATCTACATGATTTGTTTACCTAACTTAATGTATAAAGTAAACATTAGAAAAGTTGCTCTTACATATTTATGTCGTAAAACAAATAAAAAGATATTAAATAAAATTATTAAAAAAGTCTAGTTTTACTTTATACATAAAGAACAGTCATTTTCTACAACTTGTCAAAAATCAAAATAAAAACATGTCAATAGCATAGTTGAACCTTTTTACCGATGGTTTAAAGATCTAATTGCATTAACATGTAGTTTGATTTCTGATAATGAAATGACGAATTTTTTAGCTTTTAGTCGCATTTTGGAGACCGGAACTCGATTGTTTTTTCGCCAACTGGAAAAGAAAATATAATAAATTAATGATACTTTTATTACAATAAATTATTTTGGTTGCATTCGACTAGTAAATTGTCTAAAAACTAATAATTAAAGTTAAATGTACACTGTACACGTAGGTACAGCACGGTATGTGCCGCGTGCCGCAAAACTTTACTTGTCGTAGGGTGGTATACCGGTCTAACATTTGATCAAATGTGCATTGTGTCTCATTCTCTCATTAAGCGAAATGTGAGACGAAAATACAAATTTGATCAAATATTGGACAGGTGGTTTACCACCCTTAGGCTGGCAATGTTGTATGAATATCCTTTGCTGGCGCGCCTCGCTTGAGCTTTTTAAATTTAAATTAGGGATGTACCGACTAGTCGCCGACTAGTCGGGAAAGCCGACTATCCGGCCACATTTGTAGTCGGCGATTAGTCGGCGACTAGTCGGAAAAAAAGGCCGATTAGTCGGCCTATTATTAACTGCAGAAAGCAGGACATAAATAAAATAAAAAGTCAATATTAATCAATGTTACATACCCATTTTACTCAAATACGTATTTAGGGTACAAAATGAGCTTGTGTTCATATTAAATTCATGTATAGGTAATTAATGTAATTATGTGGGTGTATCGTCGCAGTAGCACAGAACATCTTTAAGTTGATATTGAAAGCGCGACGACACAAGGAGCAAAAAAAATGTTTTTTTAATGCATTGTAAGCAGTCTCCATATCGCGCGGCAAACCATCGGACATTGGCTCGCGCGGCAGCCGCGCGCAATGGATACCGGGTTGGCTCGCGAGCCAGCGATATGGAGACGGGGCTGTATACGAACGTAATCTTTATCGGGAAGTAATGATTATGAACTTGGCCGACTAGCCGACTAGTCGGCCGACTAATCGGCCATCCGAGCGCCGATTAGTCGGCTAGTCGGCCAAAACCATAGTCGGCACATCACTAATTCAAATTTAATAGTTATTGACGGTAAGAACGTGCGACTTTCGGAACGAAATTAGTTTTTCGAATCTTAATGTACGAAATATCATTTGATATTTACCAGTCTCTTATCGGTGAAGGAAAACATAGTGAGGAAAATGTCAGTCGTTTTCGTATAAAAACTAGTGCCTACGCCAGTTCTTGGGATTTGTTGCCAAGCGGACCCCAGGCTCCCATGGTGGCGAAATTCTGGGACAACGAGAGGATGATGAGTTTTTGACGTGGTTCTTTTAGTAACACACATTTGCTACCAACAAACTTACTCGCACCCGTTTAGGAAGCAAGGAACGACTAATGTCAGTACTCCACAAACTAAGCAAGTCTTCAAAGACTATGCATGTCCTAGGCCCTAGGATCTACAATAAACTGCCGAATGACATTAAAATATCAGATAGTGCCAATATGTTCAATAAGAAACTAAAAAAATGGCTTAATGATAAGACCTTTTATACTGTTACGGAGTTCTTTGACCATGACAAAAATAATAACTAATCAATTTATTACCATTGTAATTTTAATTTAATGATTTAACAATATAAATGTAAGAATATTATCAATAAATAAGTATGAGTATGAGTATAATACAGGTGAGATGTTAGATAACATACCCGTGCCGGTTTACTCGGTCATCCAGTAGAAGCGAGAGCCCATGCGGGCAGGTTTGCGCTCCGCGTCGTCGGGCAGCGCGGGCGTCGCGTCCGGGAACACCAGGGCGGGCTCCTCCTTCGGTTTAGGCCTGCACCACACAAAAAAAAAAAAAAATTGGGTGACATCTTACACAGATCAACCTAGCCCCAAACCAGGGATGTTGCGAACATCCGCATCCGCAACCGCGGAACTTCCGCATTATTTTCAACATCCGCATCTGCATCCGCATCCGCATAAAATCGATGCGGAGCTTATGCGGATGTTGAACAAGTCGGTACAGGAACGTCTTAGCGGCGGCGTAATTGCTAGGTAATTTCGTCATTACCTATAACGAAATCGTCTAGATCCAGAAAAGTCGGCCAAGTTACTGTTTATTAAATATAACGCACCTATATTCTTGCTCAAATACGTCAGATACTAAACGTTTCGTTTTTTTTTAAATAAAAAAAAATACAAAAAATTTAATATTTGACGTTTTCTAAGTACCTAATCTTGACATCCGCATCCGCATCCGCGGATGTCGAAAAACCTGCATCCGCAACATCCCTGCCCCAAACTAAGCAAAGCTTGTACTATGGGTACTAGGCGACGATATACATACTTATATAGATAAATACATACTTAATATACATAGAAAACATCCATGACTCCGGAACAAATATTAGTGTTCATCACACAAATAAATGCCCTTACCGGGATTCGAACCCAGGACCATCGGCTTAGCAGGCAGGGTCACTACCCACTAGGCCAGACCGGTCGTCAATAGGTACTTATTACTTAAATACGATTACGTACATATAGATACACTAGCTTTTGCCCACGATTTCGTCTGCGTGGAATTAAGTTAAAGTATAGCGCCTGAATAACATCTAATAGCAATCATTTTGAGAATAATGCTTTATTGCTTACACCAATTAACAGGCAATTAATTTATTTTCTCACTTCCACACCCTCTTTATGGATGACTTCCGACATAAAAACTATCCTATGCCCTTCCCCAGGACACAAACTATCTCTATGCGCAAATTTCATCTAAATCGGTTCAGCGGTTCAACAGACTTCCTTTTATAGTATGGAGTATGGATATTAGAAATAGCGACGCCCGCTATCTCCAGTAATCCGTGAACAAGATGCATGTAACTACATCGAAATATCGGGAGCTCGAAAACAATACAAAAGGTAATCACGGTTCATATCCCGGTCGATATAAGTATATATCAAGAATTGCTCGTTTATAGGTATAAGATTACTAAAAAATTCCATTGCCCCAATATTTGTGAACTATCTAGTATTTTAGTACAAAAGCAGGATTTTTGGGTACCCACTAGTAGTATAATTAATATAATTATCCCAAAGACATTAGAGTGCAGTACGGCTACCATCAGTTTGGCACTGACATAAACGCCGTCGAGAACGTAAATGTCAGTTTTGACACTGTCAGTGACTCATGGTACGGGCTCAGGTACCTCTTGGTGTGGTGCACTCGCGCCTCGGTGAAGTACCCGAAGGCCGGGCGCTCCAGGTTGAGCTTGTCCAGCATACACTTGTCCATCACGCCCTGCGTGGTGCGGCAGCTGGAAAGAGACTTTGCATTACACATTCCATCGTTCTATCTAATATGTATTTATTTAAACTATATTGCACATATTTACACAAAAAAGTACAAATGGCAGACTTAACGCCTTGAGGCATTCTCTACCAGTCAACCATTGGGCTAATTATCTACAGCAGTACGCAGCGCGCGGCCATCGTGAACGCTACTCATGCACTATTAGTGCTAGAAAATTATAAGAAATTCTAACTGCTAGCTTACTTACCTACATGTTTTATAAGACTGTTTGTTTCTAAATAAATAAATGGCGACCTAGCCTCTCCGAAGCATGTCGCGGGAATATAAAAACACGTGAATTAAACAGTAACATTAGCTTAATGTTATGTATGCTTAGACAGTTTAATTTCGGTTATTGCAAACCTTTATGTAGAACACATGAAAACTAACAGATACTTACTTCTCGAAGCTGAAGTCACCGGAGCTCTTGTCGATGCAGTTGGCATACTGGTTGAACTCACTCATGCAAGCGCTCTTCACCTGTAAATAAAAACCGGCCAAGTGCAAGTCGGACTCGCGCACGGAGGGTTCCGCACCATCAACAAAAAATAGAGCAAAACAAGCAAAAAAACGGTCACCCATCCAAGTACTGACCCCGCCCGACGTTGCTTAACTTCAGTCCAAAATCACGTTTGTTGTATGGGAGCCCCACTTAAATCTTTATTTTATTCTGTTTTTAGTATTTGTTGTTATAGCGGCAACAGAAATATATCATCTGTGAAAATTTCAACTGTCTAGCTATCACGGTTCGTGAGATACAGCCTGGTGACAGACGGACGGACGGACGGACGGACGGACAGCGGAGTCTTAGTAATAGGGTCCCGTTTTTACCCTTTGGGTACGGAACCCTAACAAATGATGATAAATATGCGGGCTTGATGCAAATGGCACTGTAATTAATGCTAGTCTTTAAGCCATAATGTGTAATTGCATGTTTCTCATGATATTGTACGATATCTGTTTAGTGTACCTAATAAAGTAAAATAAAAATGTTAAAAAAGTTTTTAGATATGCGAAATCGAAAGAAACCATAAGCTACAAACTCTAGTTTGTTACCAAGACAGTTGGCACCATTATAATCTCATTAACATCATGAAACCAGGGTTCAAAATTATCCTGATAATTATAGTCTTTGATCCAATAAATACCGGATAATTTTCCTAGGTATGGATGGTGCTATATTTATTTTCTTTTAATTCTTTGATAGTAAAAAATAATATTTGGGGCGTTTTCTGCTATTTTTTTATAAAGTTATTATCAAATCGATAATTATCAGGCATTAAAATCACGATAATTATCAAGATAACTATCATTGATAATTATCCTTTCGAACCCTGCATGAAACTATTATTAATATTACTAGTGGCTCTGTGAGCCGTAGACCTCGCGAGCAGAGCTTAAAACTGAATAAATGTATGGCAAAAATATAGGTATAGTTATAGTACATGTAATATAAACAAAAAATTAAAAACTACATAAAGCTACAAACAAAAATTAAACGAATACGCTTAACCCGCATTTGATAAATAAAAAATACGAAATTTTTAATTTTTTCAAAATAAAAAATAAAATAAAAAACAACTATACGAAATTTAAGTATAAAAAAAATACAAAAAGTTATGTAGCAGTATACAATTACTGGGGATGGAACCAGGGACCTGCGGATGCAAACAAAAAAGCGAACGTTTGCAAAATACGCCATTATAGTTCTTACTAAAGCTGACGAAATTTAGCTACTCATTCTCAAGTAAAATATCTAAATACCGCCAAAACCAGCGATACAAATTTTCTGAATTTTTGGCCATTTAATCTGTAAATATATCTCAAAAAGAAAAAACTGATACCGATACCACTATTTGTTTAGGCGGGAGCTATCACGACTACGCCATTTTGAAAAATTTCCAAAAACCGGATCGACAAAACATTTTTATTTAGTCATAGAATTCGGTCACAAAATTTCACGAAAATCGGTTAAGAATTGCGACCTGTAGAGGAGAACATCCGGACATACAAAAGCAAAATGCCCGAGTCAAAACGTAGACCTTCGCTACGCTTCGGTCAATTATATTATTCTTATAGTCGTCAGATCGTCAGTCGTCAATGTCGTCATATACTTGTCAGATTATAATCTCGCTAGTTAAATTATAAACTGACGGTAGGGAGATTATAAACTAACCTAACCTACTTTAGATTGTAAACTAACGGGTTCACAATCTTACGGTGTCATATATAGTCATAGTCTCACCTTGCGGAAGAACTCCATGGTGCAAGCGGTCACCGCCTTGCCCTCGTTGATGCACTTGCGAGGGTCCTTCTCCTCGAACCGGCAGAGCATGAACTCCTGAACATTTGGTTATACAGATGAATTGGTTATACAAATTTGGTTATACAAATCTCTGTTTTGAAATTTGCTGAGACTTTAGTTGGCCGCGACCATGACCAGTGAAACCTGTGTCGAAACGTCGGTATATAAAGGTAATTGAATAAATTTCGCGTTAGACCCGTCTATAAATTTGAGTTAATATGTGTTCAAAACGCGAAGGTTTTAAATATTATATACAGATGAATGATAACAATAGTGTGACGAACCAATTTAGTCTGTAACAGTATAAAAAAATATACTCATCTCTCTTTGGGATTTTAATAGAAAGAGACAGTTGGTTTCCGTCAGCGCAGTACTTTTGCCCAATTATAATCCACTAACATGACAACTTTAAATTAAAAAAGAAAAAAAAAACTAGTTTCAAAATATGATACTTTGTAAAAACAAGTCTCACAGGTAAACAGAATTAAAATCAACATCATTCTAAGTTCTGTTTTATATCTATATTCATCTAGGTTCTGGCAATTGTATGTATAAAATGAAAATATGTGGAAATTGGATTTGTTTACTATGATATACTACAATGTACTTTCACTATATTTAAACCTGAAAAAGGGTTTAGTTATCAATTACAATATGGTCAATATTACTGTTTAAATTTAACGAAAAAGTAGTCTCACTGCTTTTTAAGTCTAAAATTCCGATAAAAATATCTTAACAAAACATAACCTCATTTTTGTGATTATGCAATCATCAAACCGATTCAAACAAGGGCTTGAATGCTAGCTAAATAAACTAGGTCATACGTTTCTTAGGTTATTTAAGCTTAATACCCACATTATTAGCTTGCTCGCAGTATTTCCCGAGGTGGAATGAACCAGCCCTCAAACTGGCCATAGATAGATTGACCTCAGGGACGGTCAAATCGGACTCTTCGGGCAAGTTAACGTCCGCCGTCAGCACCATTTTGGTTTCTTAAAGTTTCACTGGCAATTTAGAAGTTTTAATCGAAAGAAATTGGAAATATTCTTCCACTGGTACCGTGGAAGAAATCTGAGGATATTAAGTGACTGATTAGAGTAGACGTCAGAAGCTGTGCGAGTGAAAGATGAAATACGTAGTTTATGTCTAGTACGAAAGAGCAAAGACATATTTGCAGTTTGTAATATTGACTTTTGTATTCAGTAGGGTAATAGGATTACTTTTTGACGTTGACATAACTGCGTTCCGTTCAACGCCATATATTTTTAAGCCATATAAGCGAAACAATACCGAATGAATAAATAAAACAATCGAGTAAAAGATTTTAAATTATAAATCGCAATCTAATTTGTTTTTATTTTACATAATGACTAGATAATAACAGTGTTAGCAAAAGCATTGAAAAAGAGTTTATATCCAATGATCCATTTTCATGGTACACGGTAGTGCCCCAGCCAAGTCGAGCATTTCTGTTTCTTATTTCTTCATATTTTCCAGCTGGTTGCTATAATAACCCTCTATTTGCTCTTGGTTGAATCCAGGTTGACCGTCATCTAAAAAAAGAAAAAAATATGATTTTTTTGTATAGCTTCTTTAGGCAATCGTCTACAGTACCTATATAACCAAATAACCTGGGCCCTGGGCTATAACCGCAAAAATCGAAGTTCGCAAATTGCGGGCATCTTTCTCTGTCACTCTAATTACGCCTTCATTGGTGTAAAAGAAAACGATACCCGCAATTTGCGATTTTCGGTTTTCGCGGTAGCCCTTCTGACTACGAGTGTACGGTATCAGTGCCGTACATGGTACAATAAAAGGTCATTGGTGCCCATGAATCTAGTATAGGATCCTACCATCTATGTTGGTGCCGTAGAAATAGAAAGACCCTACAAAAATATCCAGTTAAAATGTTACTAACCTCCAAATAATTCCAAGTTTTCTGCAGGCGCTTCATAAAATTTCGGGATATCATAGCGATTTTGCTGCAAAAAAAACACCAAATTGAAAAACGTGTATAAATACGGGTACAAAATAATAATAATGGACAGGACAGGTGAACTTATAGCCTTAGAAATATCTTGATCGAGCAGTTTCGTTTTTAATTAAACTAGCGACCCGCAAATTTCGCGGATCTATCACTTTTAACCCGAATGAAGGTGTAATTAGTGTCAGAGAAAAATGCCCGCAATTTGCGAACTTCGATTTTCGCGGTTTTAGCGTACAAGTAACTTACCGAATCGTAATTCCTCCTGCCCATGCGCGGTATGTTTTTCGCCGGAATTGTCTTGATAACGTAACCCATTGCCCCCTGGTCAAAAGGCCCATCGGCCTCGTTGCTTCTCCCGACCCTTGGAATGTTCTTCGCCTTAATAAAAGACCCTTGCGTTTCTAAAAAACAAATTAGGCAGAAAACCGCGATGCCAAAGCTTAATTTAAATCCCATTGTAAAAAAATGTAGCTGTCAAATATTGGCGGATACGTTCCAAAACTGGTGGTAAGTTACTGATGGTGTGATGGTTTTCATGAGGTTTTATACCAACAGGTTTCGATTTACCCCGCATGATGAGATCATACCTATTTAATTGTAATGCTAAGTAGGATTATCTTCGATCAATGAGGGTTTCGTGATCCCTATCTACATTGAAGTGTAACTTTTTTATACCACGATGATTGTAGGTTAATTCAATAAACAAGCCTACTATATGTACCATCGCCCACACTGTTAACTGACAGTTCGTAAACCTAATTACAAAAGGCATAAGGTCCACCGATGGACAGTTAAGAGTGGTGCTGTTTTTATATATGACTGCCTAAAATTCCAAAGGTGTAACATGCGCGTTGCTGACCCATAGTTTTCAATTGTTTCGTGGATTTAAATATAATGTCCGTGTTTTAACAACGCTATATACTTTTTACAAAAAATAACTATTATTGAATGTAATAGATCGTTTTGAAGGTGGACTGTCGAGATTTAATCGTAAGTAGGTATATCTATTTTTTTTTTAAGTATTCGAGAGTGGCAGATATTTTTGGTGCCTTGTCTCATCCGCTACTATTTATGCTGACTATACTTAAGTAGTTACTTAATGTAACTTCTAACCAGGTAGGTAATTAAATAAAACTCTAAATACAACAACTGTTTATTTCAACGTTAATGTTCAACTTATAACTTAAATATAAACTTTACCTTACAGAAAAAAACCATAATGATGATTATTAGTTATTACTTATTAAATATAATATGGTACGTGTTTCTTCCACAACCAATATTATACAACTCTTACAGAAAGATAAAGTCACGAATGGTGTTAAACAAAGCCATAGCATGCTTTCAGTGTATACAGGGTGGCCCATTTAGATCGGTCAGTATCGGAAAGTCTGAAACTATAAGACATACGAAGATCGTTTCTTAGTTTAAAAAAAACCTGTACTCAAAATTATAAAGGCGGTGGTCATTTCGAACACTTACTAAAATAAATTAAAGAATATGAAAACAATTCATTTTAGATATCATGTTTCATAGTAAAATTTACTGCTTAAGATTAAGACCTACCCTACACAATCGATATCTAAATAAAAATCGTTTGTTCTATTTTTCAAAACGTCCGAGTTCGATTCCTGAGCATGCCTGAGCTGAGTACCGGTTTTTTTTAAATGTATGAATACAGTTTTTCTTGTTATTAAAATCGATGACATGGTTCCTAAGAACAGATCTTTGTATGTCTTATAGTTTCAGACTTTCCCATACTGACCGATCTAAATGGGCCACCCTGTATAAATAAATAAATAAATATTGATTAACAAAAATAAAGAAAAAAAATAACTTCTAGGCTGGCCGGTTTGGCAGCTTTGATTATACACAAGTTTGAGAAGAAATCAAATTATATTTTTTTTATTTGTTTTTTTTTTAAGTATTCACACTACTATACAGGGTGTTTGGTACATCGCTTGCCAATTTAAAATAGCAGCTAGGTTGAGTCATTTGCTATTTTCTCATGGTTAGAAAAAAAATACACTCGTTTTTTTTCATCATAGATATGTAGTAAGAATTTGTTATTTACGAAAAACATGCGTAGTTGTGGACAAAACGTGGGCATTTTTTTTCTAGGATTGAGAAGATAGCAAATGACTTGAACTATCAGCCATTTTAATTTGGCAAACTATATAGCAAACATCCTGTATATAAATAAAAAAAAAAACAACGGATTGGACTCCGGGAGTGCCGGCAGAAGTGAAAACTCAATGACATCTTACGTCTTACGTGTTACTCTCTCGCGAGTTTAACATATTTTCCCCATCACAAAAAGTGCACAGCGCCGCTAAAGAAGTTTTCACTTCAATAAACTGAAATAGATGTCATATAATAAAGAAAAAATGACGAAGCGGTTCGAATCCGGCCTTCACCACTGGAGGGCTTCGTCACTTTTACTTTAATATACATATGGGACATTATCTACGAAAAGGGACCTTATTGTCGATGGCGCTTACGCCGCGCAGCGTCGCGCGGCATTGTATTTATATCGAAGCATCGTTAATAATGTCGTAACCGCCATCGACAATAAGGTCCCTTTTCATAGATAACGCCACATATGACATCTATTTCAGTTCACAGCTTTAAAATACATAATTATATTGTTTACAATCAAACTACGTCGTATTTGTGACAAAAAAATGAAGTAAATGAGACATGCATAGAATTTGTCATTTCATTCACGGTACAAGTCACATTTTTTATGTAAAGAAAAAAAAAGGTTAACGTAAAAGACAACTCAATAAACAAATTATTATTAAGAACGTTTTCTCGCTAAAATATATCGTAATCAATCACTCAATATGCAAATGACATGTGCTTAACATATTCTTTATATTTTTTTGTTTATGGTACTTCAAGCTATTGAATTGTGTAAAACGCATTTAACCTTTTGGACGCCAATGACCGATATATCCGCACCGTAGGTTCAACGCCAAAGACCAATTAATCGGTCACAGACCACAGAGCAACATCGGCCTACGTGCATATACATAAAGTTCAACTTCAGTTTTGACACTTCAATGATGTGGCGTCTGAGTGACAGCTTTTATCTTTTACATGGCGTATGGGTTCGCCTGTGTGCTCTCAATGTTTTTGGATGAACATATTTTTTGTTACAAATATCACAAGAGTAGGGTTTTTCACCAGTGTGAACAAGTGTGTGATAGCGCAAGCTACGCGAATCCGAAAGCCGTTTATTACAGATTCCACAGGAATACGGCTTTACGCCACTGTGTACTCGTTTGTGCTTGTTCCAGTCACCGCATTGTGTAAACCGTTTGTCACATATATCGCACTTATAAGGTTTTACTCCCGTGTGAATTCGCATGTGTACAGCTAAATAACTCGATTCCGCAAACTTCTTGTCGCATACATCGCATGAGTATGGTCGCTCTCCGGTGTGCTTTCGTTTATGTGTTTCAAAACGACCTTTATCTGTAAACTTCTCTTCGCAAAGTTCACAAGAATATAAGAATTCACCCAAATGAATTCGTCTATGTATTTGATAACGGTACAACCGTGTAAACTCTTCTTTACATAGTTTGCAGGTATATGTTTTATCCTTCATGTGAACGCGATTATGCTTATTCAAATGGCTCAAGTGCATAAATCGCTTGTTGCATACAGAGCACAGGAACGGCTTATCCCCAATGTGCGCTCTTATGTGACGAGTCAACGATAATTTATTGGAGTATTTTCTTTTGCATATATCGCAAGTGTATGTCGCGTCAGTGTGGGCTTGTTTATGATGACTCAAAGCCTTTATATGTGCAAATTTCTGTTCACACAATTCACACGGATACGGTTTTTTGTCAGTATGAGTTAGTTTGTGTGCCTCTAAATTGTTTTGTGTAGCAAATATCTTGTTGCACACTTCACACGAATAGTGCGTCCCATCAGAGTGATGACGTAGGTTATGCCTCTTATGTTGACTCTTATACAAAAACTGCTCTTTGCATAACTCGCATGAATAAGGTTTTTCGCGCGTATGGACAATGCCGTGTTTAGTCAACAGGTGTGGACGTGCAAATTTCTTTGAACACACTTTGCAAGAGTAAGGCTTTTTGACGCGGCATCTATGTGAACTGTAATACCTTTCAAGCGCAAAGCGCTTATTACATACTTCACAAAAGTATGGCTTTTTACCCGCGTGTAATACCACGTGTCCATTTAGAGCATGCTTGTGCTTGAACCGCTTACCACATATATCGCAAGAATACGGTCGTTCACCAGTATGTACACGTTCATGACTCTTGTACTGACTTTGGGTTTTAAACTGTTTATTACATACTTTGCACGTATATGGTTTTATATCC